>NC_138772.1:326710122-327265122 GCF_965119305.1 Pelophylax lessonae
AATCCTCCATTCTATTTATTTCTTCTATTTTACCTATCCAGCAATTAATTGTTGGGGGTTCCTGTTTTTTCCACTTAAGAGGGATACAGGCTCTGGCTGCATTTGCCATATGACATAATAATGATCTCCTATATTTCTTCCCTGGTATCCCACTCAGTTGTAAAAGAAAGAACCCCGGGTTTTCCGGGATCTCAAATTCTGAAAATTTTTGCATTATCTCTCTAACTTTCCCCCAATAATCTGATAATTTAGGGCACGACCAAAAAATATGTATTAATGTGCCCTCTTCCACTGAGCATCGCCAGCATCTATCCGAGTTATTTGTTGCTATTTTATGTAACTTATATGGTGTATAATACCACCTTGTCAGGATTTTAAATTTGAATTCCTGAAATTTAGTATATATAGACGATTTGAAAGCAAGATTAATCATCTGTTGTCTCTGCTCAGTGGGGAAGGCACAAGATAATTTCCTTTCCCATCTATCAATGTAAGATAATTGGTATCCTGCTTTAGGAATATTTATCAGGGAGTATATTTTTGCCAACATATGGGATATTTTCTCTGACTCACTACAATATTCTTCCAACATTGTAAGCTGACGGTTATAATTCTGTGGGTTAGGGATGGATCCCAAAAAGTGAGAAAGTTGAAGTGCGTTCCAGAAGGGAAGTCTAAATTCCCCTCCCTCATCCATTAATATCTCCATTGTCGGCCATACATTATTTCTCACAAAATGGGATGCTTGGAAACATCCCGATCTGTCTAAATTCCTAAATGGTTGTGCTTCCATTCCCATGGTAAATCTTGGGTTTCCTATTATGGGGTATAGTGGTGAGTCATACGAAGTGAGGTCATTTTGAAAACATATTTGTGAGCATATTCTTAAAGTTGTCCCAATTAATTGATGTGATTTTAGTTCTGCCGGTAAACTCTCATAGCACCAAAGTGCCCTAGTTAGTGGTACCTTTGTATTAGTTTGTTCTATTTTCACCCATAACTTTGTTTCCCCATGGCGACACCAGTCTACTGTATTTGCCTCCTAACATGTGAAGCATAATAATATTTACAGATATCTGGTATCGCTGCTCCTCCATATTTTTTTGGCAATGTAAGTAACTGTCTTGATATCCTCGGCTTCTTATTTGCCAATATAAATTTTATAAATATTGAATTTATCTGTTTAAAGTACCCTATTAGGATCCTTACTGGCAATGTCTGAAGTAGATATAAAAATCTGGGTAATATAGACATCTTAATAAGATTACATCTCCCTAGCCAAGAGAATAAACCCGTCTTCCATTTTTCCAGTTTATAACGAATTGTGGTCAAGAGAGGTTTAAAATTCAATTCATATACCAGATCAGGGGTGGCCGGTATATACGTACCCAAATATTTTATTGCTTTATCTGCCCATTTAAATTTAAAATTTTGTTTTAACATTTGAAGAGCATTACTAGACAATCTTATCCCCATCGCTTCTGACTTATTGAAATTTATCTTTAAGTTTGACATGGCCTCGTATTGTTCAAATTCCCTAATTAATTTGGGTAATGATATTACCGGGTTTGTTAATGTGAATATCAAATCATCTGCCTACGCCGAGATTTTATATATAATATGACTTTAGAAAATGTATTGTGCAATATTTATTTAAAACAGACAAATAATAAAACAACTAAAAACAAACATAATAAAATAACTAAGGGTCCTTTCACACAGCCGCTCCGTGTGTCCGCAAATCATCCTATTTTTTTGCGGATGATTTGCGGACATCAATGTAAGTGAATGGCACTGCGGATGTCAGCGGAATACCATCCGTTGACATCCGATTTTCCTCCTTTCAGTTCTGTTCCGTTTTTACGAATGGAACAGAACCCCATTTTTCCATCCGTGTAAAAAACGGAAAGGAAGGAAAATCGGATGTCAGCGGTGTCATCCGCTGACATCCGCAATGCCATATACTTACATTATGTCCGCATATCATCCGCAAACGGATGGGATGATATGCGGGCACACGGAGCGGATGACACAAATGTCATCCGCTCTGTGGAAAAAAAAAAAAAAGTCCCGCAGCGGACTTAAGCAGCGGAGCGGCCGTCTGAAAGGAGCCTAAAAGTAAATACTAGGCTTTTAGGCCTCATGCACACTGGATGTTATCAAAACGTCGGTAGAAAGCTGTAGCTGTAGAAGGATTTTTTCAGCTTTTTTGCAGTAGCGTTTTTAAGCGTGTTTTCAGCGATAGCATTTTTTAGCTTTTTTTGGCAAAACTATATTCCCACAAAAGCTTATGGCTCAAAATTGTTGAGATATGCAGAATAGCTGCGTTTTTGGGCATTTTTCAGCATTTTTAAGTTTTTATCAGGGTTAGAGCATTTTTACAAAAAAGCCTCCTAAAACCCACTAGTTTTGGGGTTTTTTCCAGCCAGAAAATGCCCCTGCCAAAAAACTGCTGATAACAGCCTGTGTGTGCATGGGCACATAGGATAACATGCTGGGGAGTTTACTGGCTGCAGAAAAAAAACAAAGAATACATAGTGGCGCAAGCAGGGGACACATTTCGAATGGATGATGTCCATAAAGCAGTCTTGAAGACTGCCCTTATTGTCCATGGAAAGAATAGGGCACAGTCTCTGGACTCAGGGCCAGCCTGGAGGGGAGTGGAAGCGATCTCCAAACATACAATAAAACAGACAGAACAGGCGCCTCTAAGTATAAACTGTGAATGATTTAATGGTGAAGGACACAATAAAAACTCACATAAAAGAATGTAGAATCAGGGATGTCTGGAGTACAGGGTCTGCATGAGGCCCCCTTCTGGGTCTTTGCATTGCCGTTCGTGTTGCTGTCCTGACCAGCAGGATGGTAGTCGGTTAAAGGAGCGCCCAAAATCAGCAATAACAATCCCTTTTGGATCAAAAGATTGTCGTTTTATTGGTAGCAGAACATGTTAAAGCCAACACATTTCAGGGGAACAGAGACCCCCCCCTTCTTCAGGGCATAACTGTTGCTATTCGTATCTGCAACTGACAACAGGACCAGCAGGATGTGAGGATGGTGTGGAGAGACGAAAATCCGAGGGGGAGCCGCAGCGTCTTCCGTGTATGCCTGAACGGCGTGCTTGCAACTTGTTTCGGAGCATGCGCACTGGAGTAGGCTGCAAGGAGCTTTGAAGAGCTTTCAAGGAGCTTAAAAACGGAGCACGCGCTGGCAACCATCTCCAGTGTAAATGCTCCGAAAAGCATCACGAGCATGCAGGGGGCACATACATAGAAGACGCTGCGGCTCACCCTGCAGTCCAGCCCTCGGATTTGTCTTTCCACATCATCCTCACATCCTGCTGGTCAGGACAACAACACGAGCGGCAATACAAAGACCCAGAAGGCTGCCTCATGCAGACCCTGTACACCAAACATCCCATGTGCCTGATTCTACATTTTTTTATGTGAGTTTTTATTGTGTCCTTCACCAATAAATCATTCACAGTTTATACTTAGTTTATACTTAGAGGCGCCTGTTCTGTTTAATTACAGAAAAAAAATGCCTGACGCCAAAAACAGCAGCTGTAAAAACGTCCAGTGTGCATGAGGCCTAAAGGATAAGTCCAGGAAAAACCTAGCTAACGCTAAACCTGCTCTGTGCCACATTCTCAACCTAATCTTTCTAACCCTGTAAATCAAAAATTGCTGTACCTACCTATTCTGCCCCCAATCCAGATCTGGTCTCCAGCGACAGAAGCTCTGTGCAGGAGAGGACCGACAACGGCTGTGAAATGAATGGGAAGTGGCGTCACCCATAGACTTACTATGGGGCTTCCTTTGTCGAGTGCCTCTCCTGCACCCACCTCCACACTGAAGCCGCCACTGACAGCTCAGCGTGGGACCGGACTGGATCAGCTGTCGATTAGGTAAGTACAGTGATTTTTGCTTTACAGGGTTAGATAGATTAGGTTTAGAATATGTCACAGACCAGGTTTAGCGTTAGTTAGGTTTTGCCTGGACTTATTCTTTAAACCCTAACTCCAGACTTTCTGTTTTTTATTACTGCTTGTGCCCCTGTTAAAGGATTAACCCCTTACATGGCTTCTGAGAGGGTGGCTCAGGAGTTCAGAGGGACAGGAAGCAGACATCCCAAATCTCCAGCCTTTGGCCGGCGGCTCAAGGACACCCGAATGTGCCGTGCGATCTCCCGGCTGCCGCGGGAGACTTAGGATGTCTGCAGTTAGTGACAGAGCCGCTGCTTCCTGTACAGTTCTGGCTCTGTCACAGGCGGAGTGATATGAAATGCACTTCGCCTGTGACAGGAGTCCAGCAGTAACCGTATGGCCAGCATTACTTGCCAGCAGTGCCAGCAGTACCCACCAGCATTACCCACCAGCATTACCCGCCAGCAGTAACCACCAGCAGTACCCACCAGCAGTAACCGCCAACCGTAACTGTCAGCATTACCCACAAACACTACCTGCCAGCAGTACCCACCAGCAGTAACTGCCAGCATTATACACCAGCAATAACCACCAGCAGTAACTGCCAGCAGTACCCGCCAGCACTACCTGCCAGCAGTACCCGCCAGCACTACCTGCAAGCAGTAACCGCCAGCACTACCCACCAGCAGTACCCACCAGCAGTAACCACCAGCAGTAACTGCCAGCAGTAACAGCCAGCATTACCCACCAGCATTAACCGCCAGCAGTAACTGCCAGCAGTAACCGCCAGCAGTACCCACCAGCAGCCAACAGCAGTAACCGCCAGCAGTAACCACCAGCATTACCCACCAGCAGTAACCGCCAGAAGTAACTGCCAGCAGTAACTGCCAGCAGTACCCGCCAGCAGTAACCGCCAGCTGTAACCTCTAGTAGTCTGCAACATAAGTAGAAAAGGTATATGCATTAGCGTGTGTAAATTGTTGCAATATGTTTTTTAAGAACTAGTTGTGTTTTGTCATAATATGTCATGTCCTTGTTCATGTATAAATAAGGACATGACATTTTCTGGCTGCCTAAGGGCTCTTTCACATGGCCGCTCCGCTTGTCCGCAAATCATCCTATTTTTTTGCGGATGATTTGCGGACATAATGTAAGTCAATGGCACTGCGGATGTCAGCGGAATACCATCCGCTGACATCAGATTTTCTTCCTTTCAGTTCTGTTCCGTTTTTTGGAACGGAACAGAACCCTTTTTTTCATCCGTGTAAAAAACGGAAAGGAAGGAAAATCGGATGTCAGCGGTGTCATCCGCTGACATCCGCAATGCCATAGACTTACATTATGTCCGCATATCATCCGCAAACGGATGGGATGGTATGCGGGCACACGGAGCGGATGACACAAATGCCATCCGCTCCGTGAAAAAAAAAAAAAAAGTCCCGCAGCGGAGCTTTCACACGGAGCGGCCGTGTGAAAGAAGCCTTAGTCATATGTGCTAGGGGTAACTCTAGCCCCCAGCACATAACTGTAAATCCCCCAGCATGTGCAGTGTTTCTGACTCCTACAACCATGACCACTTCAAATCAAGTGGTCATGGTAGTTAGAGTGTTCCTTTAATATCTCTCAGAAGAAGTAGACCTCTGTATACTGATTCCATTTCATTTGATCATTGCTCTAGTTGTGTTAAATTAGTGCGAGGGGGGGGGGGGCGTGGAGGCTCGGGTAGGGTGCAGTGGTTCGGGAGGTTGGGGGGGTTGGGGGGTTAGCGGCGGCGTGGAATGCCACCTCCCTGAAATGAGTTTGCCACTATTTCTTGATGGCTCCCCAATTGTGATGTGATCTTCCCATGATTGTTGACAGATAAAACACGATACAATTGCGGCAAAAATCGTAATGCCAAACGCTCCTGGTTCTGTGCCAAGATTTGGTACATGAGCTTCTTTGGAGCGTTTTTGGAGCGGAGCGAGGCCCATTCAAATATATGGTGCCACTCCAAAAACACTCCACTAAAAAGCTAAAAAATACACCCTGCAGGAGCTATTCGCTGTGCTACACTCAGGTGTAAATGGAGGCTTACTGTACTATTGACCCCCAATTTTTTCATTTCCTGTCCAGATATCGCTGACACAGTAAGTGGGGGAAAATCTCCCCAGTACAGTAACAGACAGCAACAAAAATCTGAGAAGTGATAACTTTTTAATTCTTTGCTCAAAACAAGTTCAAAGAAAGTGCTGGCTAGAGGTTGACTATATTATCGCTGTATTACTCTTATTTCTATAACCAAACAGTAGCTCATTGTAGTAGCTTGATTTGTTATATCATTGTCATGCGCATAAACAATTTTAAACTTGTTTTCATAGTGAGCTCTCAAAACTGGATCCAACCCTCATTAAATAATACGTGATCTATTAACTCAATTTACAGTAGCTAAGTGGCATAAAAGTAAACCCTTCCCCCACACCCAAAACCACGCAGGTCTTAAAGAAACCTCTATACATTCCCTTTTCTTAAATTCTACTAGCCAGTCCAGTGACATCACAGGAGCTTCCTCTTCAGTCCCTACAGTGGAGGAGGTTTTGGATTCCTACTGGACAGTACTTGAATACCGTGAGTCCAGGCTGTGTGATGACATGTCTCCAGGGTTTAGTCAGCGACAGGCTGGGCTCACTGAAAATGGGTGGAATAATGCGACACTCATTCTTTTAGAAGAGAATGGCAGCAATTAAATAAAGCTGAAGCCAGGGACAGCACAGAAGAGGTTAAGTTAAATTTGATGTTTTATTTAAACAGGAGGGGACCCAAAAAGGAATAAAATAGTTAAACGTGGACTTCCACTTGAAACTCTTTTTGCCTATCAAGAGGACTTGCAATAGGGGACCAATCGTCTGGTGGCATTTTTTTGAAAGAAACAGCCTATAGCAGGGTTTCTCAACTATATATTCTTCAAAGCCCTAGAGTTCCACAAGTGGTCCCTAGAGGTTCTGCTGTGATTTACTAGTCAATCACAGGCAGCTGATGGGTAGACTGCATCCCCCACATACAGAGTGGTGAAGGCAAGCAAGGAGTTTCTTGACCAGCCCCTCCTGTCCATCCCAGTTGCTTGTATGTGACATCACATGGGATGTAAAAGAGAAGAGGGCCCGGGGGAAAGTAAAGCACGATCCAATTTGCTACAGCAGGGGAGAAACGTTCTTCCTGATCCCCAGAGAGACAATCAGATACTCCATGGATCAACTTTATCTATAAATGTTAGTGCCCAGTTGTAATATGTACATTTAGGAAAGAATCCAGGCTTTTTTTTTTTTTAAAGCAATCTACTGAGCTATCCAGAACCAACTCCTGAGCGAGTCTATGCCACATTTTCACAGTTCTTACTATGAAGAAACCTTTCCGTATTTGGAGGTGAAATCTCTTTTCCTCTAGATGCAAAAAGTGCCCTCTTGTCTTCTGGGATGACCTTAAAGTGAAAAACTCAACTCCAAGTTCACTATATGGACTCCTTATGTATTTGTACATGTTGATCATATGCCCCCTTAATCTCCTCTTCTCAAGAGAGAACAAATTTAGTTCCTCTAATCTTTCCTCATAGCTGAGCTCCTCCATGCCTCTTATCAGTTTGGTTGCCCCTCTTTGCACTTTCTCCAGTTCCCCGTTATCCTTTTTAGGAACAGGTACCCAAAACTATACTGCATATTCTAGATGAGGTCATACTAATGATTTGTACAGGGGCAAAGCTATATCTCTCTTTATCTGGAGTCCATGCCTCTCTTAATACAAGAAAGAATTTTGCTTGCTTTGGAAATCGCAGCTTGGCATTGCATGCTATTATTAAGCTTATGATCTACCAAAACCCCCAGATCATTCTCCACTATGAATTCCCCGGATGGGGAAGGTGAAAGGCAGTCCCCTTATTTCAACCTACTGCATGCAGACATGCATACACAGACTAGGGATAGTCGATAATCGGCGGCCGATATTCACTTTTTTGAAAGTATCAGTATCGGCTACAAACTTGGCCGATATGACCGATATTTTCTTAGGGTAGAGCTGCCCCCGGAGGGGAAGGGGGATGGGGATTAGAGCCACCTGATTACACAAAGAGCAGGGTTCTTTTGCTTACCCGGCGCGGGCGCTCTCATACAAAGTCCTGCATCCTGGACTGGTTCCTACCTATGATAGACAGCACACTGGTGACGTCTATCATAGGAGCCGGTCCAGGAGGTGGGGACTTCGTATGAGAGCGCCCGCGTGGGGTAAGTAGAGGAACCCTGCTCTTTGTGTAATCAGGTGGTGCTCTAATCCCCATGCACTGGTCACTCTGCATTGTTGGGGGCACTGGTCACTCTGCATTGTTTGGGGCACTGGTCTCTTTGCATTGTTGGGGGCACTGGTCACTCTACAATGATGGGGGCACTGGTCACTCTGCAATGATGGGGGCACTGGTCACTCTGCAATGATGGGGGCACTGGTCACACTGCATTGTTGGGGGCACTGGTCACTCTGCATTGATGGGGGCACTGGTCACTCTGCATTGATGGGGGCACTGGGCACTCTGCATTGGATGTGTGATTGAATGTGCAGAATATCGGCCCATATTGGACGATACCGATACGTTGTGACCAAAATATCAGTATCAGTATCGGCCCTGAAAAAACAATATCTGTCTATCCCTAACACAGACTCTCTTGGAGAAACATTTTAAGGCTGCGGAGGAAATTGCCAACAATCTAGAAAACTGTTATAAACAGGTACAGAGTACAGAGTGGTGTCTGCATAAGCCAGTAAGGGTGCCAAGGTCAATTATGTCTCAATATTTCAAAGGCCTGTTGCTGGGGGCCATGCCACTGGGCCTGAATAGAAGGTAACAGACCACTTTTCTTGGCCGCTTAGCAGTTGGGTCAGTGGAGCGCCTACTTGGGCAAATTTCGGTATAAACCAAGGGTAGTATCCCACCAGCCCCAGGAAGGAGCGCAGCTCAGTGACAATCTTTGGGGAAGGCAAATCTTCAACAGCCTGGATCTTAGCAGGATCTGAAGATAACCCCCTAACCTCCAGGACATGGCTGAGGTATTGGATCTTCTGTCTTATCAGGTGGCCTTTACTGGATTTGAGTTTTAGTCCATACTGTGCTAAGCGGTCGAACACCCAGTCCAAGTGTTTGACATGATCCTAATGGACTCATCCTTATAAACAGCAAATAGGACGAATATCTCCATTATTTATTGTTAGTTGTGATTGATATAGTTCAACCTTTCTGTACCATATCCTTCCACTTGTGGACTTTTCCATGCACTACTCTAAATGAAGTCATCACAACTTTACCTCCTGCATAAGACCAGTCATCATAATTTAGGTCTGCATCTGAGTTTCAATGTCTGCCAATGATAACAGAATAGCATTAACATGTTTTTGTATATTTTCTAAATTTTGACAGCTGGAATGTCAGTTTAATGGCTGTGAATCCCCGTTGCTTTCAGCTAAGTGAAGCAGTAATATGTTGATTAATGACTGCACTCAGAATTTAATAACATGTAGGGAAAGCAGAGTTACGCAATTCAAAAAAAACAGCAAGAGTACTGTAAGTGTTTTGCTGCTATGGATTCACACAAATAGACCAAAACTCCACCAAAAATGCTTTATTGTTTCCTTGCAAATGTGCAAACATACAGCCTTGGCAGACAGCAAAGTTGTTTGGACAAAACCTGTTAACCTGCACTGCATAAAATTCTGAAAAATAAACGTGTGTGTGTGTGTGTATATACAGTATATATACACTTTCTTCCACACAACTGCAGCTCACTGGATATTTTCTAAATTTTGCACCATTCTCTGTAAACCCTAGAGATGGTTTGTGTGAAAATCCCAGTAGATTATCAGTTTTTGAAATACTCAGACCAGTCGTCTGGCACCAGTAACCACGCCATGTTCTAAGTCACTTAAATCCCCTTTCTTCCCCATTCTGATGCTTAGTTTGAACTTCAGAATGTCGTCTTCAGCATGTCTAGATACCTAAATGCATTGAGTTGGTGCCTTTAGATTGGCTGATTAGCAATCTTTGTTACCAAGCAATTGAACAGGTGTACCTAATAATGTGGCTGGTGAGTGTATATTTGCTGCACATATGTCAATAGTAATAGATTGTTAATGAAAAAGAGCAACAAATAACAGAAACTGAAAATAAAATATTTGATAATATTTATTATTTGGCAACAAAAATAAGGAGGAGCTATTCCATTGACAACCATGTAAGAGGGTGCTACTTCACTGACAACCATGTAAGAGATAAGTACTGTACTTCCCTGGCAAACATGTAAAGGGGAGCTACACCACTGAAAACAATGTAAGGGGCACTACTCCACTGAAAACCATGTAAGGGGCTCTACTTCACTGAAAACCATGTAAGGAGCACTTCTCCCCTGAAAACCATGTAAGGGGCACTACTCCACTGAAAACCATGTAAGGGGCACTACTCCCCTGAAAACCATGTAAGGGGCTCTACTTCACTGAAAACCATTTAAGGGGCACTACTCCACTAAAAACCATGTAAGGGGCTCTACTTCACTGACAACCATGTAAGCAAGCACTACTTCACTGACAACAATGTAAGGGGGTGCTACTCCACTGACAAATATTTAGGGCAGTTCTACTCAACTGACAGCAAAGGAAGAGGGTGCTACTCTGCTAACAACTGTGTAAGGAGTAGTTACTCCACTGACAACCATGAATGGGGGCACAACTCCAATTACAATCATGTAAGGGGGCTCTACTCCACTGACAAAAATGAAAGGGGATCTACTCCACCTTCAACCTCATAAGGGGTAGATTCTTCATTGACAACCATGCAATCGGTTACTTCTTTGTCCCAAAGACAAACTTGTAAGGAGAGCTATTCCATTACCAACCATGTAAGGGGCACTACTATACTGACAACCATGTAAGGGGGCACTGCTCCACTGACAACCATGTAAGAGGGTACTACTCCACTGATAACCATGCAATGGGTTGTTACTCCACTTGCAACCATGTAAGGGGAACCTACTCCCCTGACAACCATGTAGGAGGCACTACTCTTCTGACAATTATGTAAGGGGCTGCTATTCGACTGACAACTATGTAAGGGGTAGCTACTATGCTCCATTGACAAACATTTAAGGTGGAGCTACTCCACTTACAATAATGTAAGGGGCACTACATAATTGAAAAGCATGCAAGGAGCACTACTTCCCTGACAATGATGTAAGGGGGCACTGCTCAACTGAAAGCCATGTAAAAGGGTGCTACTCTGCCGATGACCATGTAAGGAGACACTGCTCCAATGTAAACACAGCTGTGTTTTAAAAATAACATACAGCATATATTGCCTTTGTGTGACCATTTACACAATTTTCTAATCCTATCCACTGTCTGAGTTGCAATTTGGAATTTACAAACCCTTGCCTAGCGTATACCATGATCTCTAGGTACTTACTATATTTAAGAACTGTTTAACTTTCCGATGGTCTACCTTACTAGTAAAGGAAACATGTGTGATAGTAGGAATATATTTTAGGTTATTATTGTAATGTTTATATTTACTTTTTAAATAGCACATCATTTTGTATGTACCGTTTATATTTTTTTTATCTATATGCCTTTCAACATTCCATCAGTGTATTTCATATTATGTTACGTATAGTGATTATCTGTATTCCTAGAACCCCAGATGTATTTACCATGAAGCAGATTTTGGCATCTAGTAGGGTAATTTTACAAAGTCACATTCTACTTGTGAAAAGTCTTTAGCTTTCTTTTAAGTATTTTGGCACACCCCAGCTTTCTGTCAACCTGAAGGTAGTTGGTCCTATCATTAAAATCTTTTTTTTTACAGAGTCACTCTGCACAGAAATGTCTAATATTAAAACAGATGGTCCATGAAAGACCTACAATCTCTAAATAGATTAATACATTCTACTACCGTTCTATAAAGTCTTATACTAACATGGTAGTTTATTTTGTGCAGGGATTTTTTGCCATTTATATAAATAATGACCACAGAGAGTCTGATGTCATTTTCACACACACACACAAGTTAAGATATGTAAGATTAACAGCAATATGCCCATTGATTTAAAGCACAGTTTCAGCCATTTTTTATTGTAAGAGGGTCAAAACCTCTGATGGGTGTGTAGCCATTGGAAAGATTTTCATTTGCTTCTTGGGTAGCCAACAATACAGAAAATTAGCAAAATCTTTGAAATTGGTGTGTGTAGAATGAGGACAGGTGAGAACCTCTGTCAGGTTTTTGTTTCTGTCTTTTTTTTTTTTAAGTGGGGAAAATTACTTCCTCCTTGGTTATCAGATTAGGAAGAAGGGTGACATTTCCCCAACAGAGATAAAGATGGCAAGATATCCTTCTCCACGTTAACCAAATACAGAATGTTTTGTTTGGAATTGGTCTTTAGATAACAATAATAATATCAGCTAAACGTTTATTAGGTTGATTCCCCTTAACGTAAAATTACTTGGGAATGCATTTAACATTACATTAGAATATATATGATTACTATTGATGTGAGTGTATTATTTTTTTATTTCTAAAACTGATGAGGCCAGCATAATACAAAATCTTTTTTCCAGTTTCTTAACACCAATGAAGCTGTGAAAGGCAAAACCAGACAATATTGAGCAAATAGAGACAATATATTTCATATATTTCAGTTGTTTTCCCTTTTTTGTTGTTCATTATGCATTGAATATATATATATATATATATATATATATATATATATATATATATATATATATTTATATTTATATTTTTTTAGCAATACAGGAGGATTGAACAATACAGAAACAAAGCAATTATAGGAGTTTAATTTTATTTAAATATAAATATGGAAGGTCATATTCAGATCCAATTCCTTGCAAAACATTTTTTTAAATCATCTTGAAGTTTGGTTGCAGTGAACCAATGCATTTGTATTTGTATAAAGGCTATAAAGAGACATTTTTATAGCTATCATAGGAGCATCCAGTGAGAATAAGTTAATAATTAATGTGCTATTCTCATTGTTCTCTATAACAGAAAGTACATTTGGGTGGCAACGTTTTACTGTATGTTTCCTACACTGTATGAATATTTCAGAAACTATTTTAGCACCTTACAATTACAAAGAATAAATGCTTATGTGCTAATTTTCATAATGGTCACCTGAGATTTATATTGATCTAAAAATCACATAGCAGTATTTATTGTATTACATTTTGAAAACCCTTGCATTTCTTTCTGGATATTTGCATGTTTGACTTAAAAATTATTTCATTGTCACCCTTAAATTCATAATAATAAATAAAGAAAGTACATTTAACAGACAATTAACAAATCATTTTTCATTAATACAAGTTTATTTTTTCTATATTTTTGGGTTTAAAAAATGACATTTCTGACTCCAGCTCACAGTCTTGCAAGTAAAAAATAATATTTTAGGGTTATGTACCTTATCATCTGGCTCCTCTGAACCCCTGGCATCCTACATTCAATCAATCTTTTGAGTACTATCTTTAGGCCTGAGTTGCCAGGTTTAATAATTATTTTCCCATCTTTATCCATTTGTGGGCCAAAGAGAAGAATATCCCAAACTCTATTACTAATATTTCCCCCAACCATTAAGCCAAATTATGGTGTATAGAGATATCCGTATTTAAAAGCATGGCATCCTAATCATATACCAAATAGAAAAATCCCAAAGGGATTGTAAACTTTCTTGGTGCATAAGGACAAACAAACTAAAAATATGTTTTTTGCATCCTTTATTCACATACGATTAAGATACAAATCATGTATACACCACTGTTAAAATAAATGCAATCGATCCCAAAATAAACAATAAATTGTGTGCAGCACTGATCAAAAAATATTTAAATAAATAATACAAATGCGACTCTGATGAAGTCCCTACTGACTTGGACGCAACACATAAGGGCGGAGTAATAAAGTGACATCATCATGCCTGCCGCCTCCACTGTGGAGAGCAAATGGTCGCTTTCTTGGATCATTATAACCAGAGTTATTCCCAATCTCCAAGAAAGGGGCTACATCTTACATTATATGCTGGTGCTTTCTTTACCTTTGTGAAAAGATTTTATGTCTTTGTTTTTTTTTTAATAAAATACTTTTAAACTAAGAACATTAGATGTAGTTTTCCTTGAATATTCTGTGGTTAGGCTTGTAGTATATTTGTGAAAAGATCTGAAGGTAGTCTTTAATTTATCCACGGACTCACCAAAAAGAGGTTGGCATTCCTAGAGCCAATGATTAAACAAGAGAAAGAGGAATATGATGGGAACTCGGAGGGGTGCCCATCAAAGGGGTTCTTTTAGAAACAAGCAGTGGTATATCTTGTTAATCAACAACATATACCACTGCTTGTTCCTAACAGAGCCCCTTTGATGGGCACCCCCCACCCCTGAGTTCCCATCATACTCCCCTTTCTCTTGTCACATCATACAGTGCCTATTTTGACCTTTCATTCACTGGAGGTCATTATTAAGGTCAGAAGATAGAGCACAAGGTGGTATCCCATAGTTTGGGTACGCTATAACTTTTGCGCAAACCAATCAATATATGCTTATCAGGATATTTTTTTACCCAAAAAATGTAGTAGAATACATATTGGCCTAAACTAATGTATAAATTCGATTTATATTTTTTTATTGGATATAATTTATAGCAGAAAGTGAAAAATATATATATATTTTTTTCAAAATTATCGGTCTTTTTTTGTTTATAGCGCAAAAATAAAAACCGAAGAGATGATCAAATACCCCCAAAAGAAAGCTCGATTTGTGGGGAAAAAAGGACATCAATTTAATTTGGGTACAGCGTTGCATGACTGCGAAATTGTCAGTTAAAGTTAGGCAGCACCATATCGCAAAAAAAGGCCTGGTCATGAAAGGGTGTAAACAGCATATACATTTACCTACTGTCTCTCTGTTAGGCGGAGGTAGGAGGGCGCTACACTAACCCCCCCCCCCTTTCACCACCACCAAAAAAAGGCCATGTCCTCATGGCC
This sequence comes from Pelophylax lessonae, assembly GCF_965119305.1. Lineage (NCBI taxonomy): Eukaryota > Metazoa > Chordata > Amphibia > Anura > Ranidae > Pelophylax > Pelophylax lessonae. The sequence continues at coordinate 326,725,099 of NC_138772.1, forward strand.
TGGGCAGCCTCCTCTACAAAAATATTTGTCCTAAAATCCAGCAAACTTGAAAAGGGGGAAAAGGGAAATAGCAAATGAACAAGGCCCTGGGTATACCCAATATGTGGCCAGTATGTACAAATGATTTAGGGTGGAGAAATATAGGACATTTGTTGTACAATATATATATATATATATATATATATATATATATATATATATATATACAGTATATACAAAAAAAAGGCAGAACTCTACCAAGTGCACTTTGTTTGCTCACCCCCATCAAACATGAAATGACTGGTAGGGCAAGATAATCAACCACAACCTGACTAACTATGCTACACTATATAGTACAGTGAATTGGCTGCTGGTGGTCTGTGAAAACAGCAGCTTGTCAAAATCTCCAATTATTCCTGCTGAAGAGTCATCGGAAGTGACATAGTTGGAGATTTTGGTGAGTTTTAGTTTTTGGCAGAACACCGGCTCTGCTTGCCAAAGTCCACAAACTGCATGCAGACACCATAAGAGAGTTAGAACAACTGGAAAAGCTTTCCGTGGAAGTCTTTCATTCGGCACTTTACTTGAACAAAAGAAAATGAGCGACTGTCCTCTAACATAGTAGCAGCTCACACAAGCTTGACTTTGTAACAGTAGGGGCCAATTTCCCAAAGAGGTCTTCACAAAATGTCAATTTTCTCTTTACAAATTGTCGAGCAGTATTGGATCTTCACAAATTGTCCTTTGAGTTGCAAGGTGTTTACCCCTTGCAGGTTTGCAGTTCTTGAATTAAAACAGGAGAAGTCCTTTTTGCAGATATCTCTTTCTCCAGAACGTAGGACAAATGCAAGATATCCCTTCTCCAATTTGCAAGGATAGAAGGGAAAGGGGGTTTGGGAATTGGGGGAATTTCCCCCTGAAACAACAACAGGAAACTCAACAGATGATTTTTTTCTTCATAAACTTCAGGCATTACAGCCCCTTAACTGAACAAACAGCTTTTTCAGAGCAGACAGGAATGACTTGATCACGGTTCAGCAATAAAAGTCAGGGTGAGGAATCTGAACCATTTTCCCACAGGGCCCTAGATGTTGCTGAATCACACCAGATTCTTCCTTCCGGCAAGGTTGGCCACTACTCGGTCAATGTGGATGGATCTTCCCAGACTCCAGTTTTCCTTGACCGACAGGAACTCGTCCCAGAGTTGGGGATTAGATCTGTTGCTGTAAGGCTTGGTGATGTACATGAAGTCCCAAACTGCTTCCTCACACCAGGAACATTTTTTGGCTTCTATCTCCTCCATGATCTTCCTCAGAAAATAGGGGAAGTCGTAACCATACTCCATGGCTATCTTCCACTGCAGAAGCTTTTGAAAGCGAGAGAATCTTGGTAGCTTCTGCCTGTCTCCTCTCCAAGGCAGAGCATACAGAGTTTCTGCTTTAGTGATCAGAAGAGTATAGGCCTCATTCTGTGCTCAGGCTCAAGCAAAAGTGCAAGGAGGGGATAGATCAGGAACTCTATAAGCATAGGCCTTGCAGAATCCCAGATTTCTTTCAAACTAGGGTCAGGGTCAGGGCTAAGGTTAGGGTTATTTTTAGTGCTTAGGGTTAGAGGGTTAGGGTTAGAGGGGTAGGGGTAGGGCTACTAACTCTAACCCTAAGTATCTCACCGTAACCCTAACCCTCTAACCTTAACCCTAACCCTCTAAGCCTAGCCATAAAAATAACCTACTAGTGTGAATGTCTATAACCAAACAATCAGAAACAGACTTCATGAGGCAGGCCTGAGGGCCCAACATCCTCTAGGGGGCCTTGTGCTCACTGCCCGGCACCATGGAGCTTGATTGGCATTTGCCATTGAACACCAGAATTGGCAGGTCTGCCACTGGTGCCCTGTGCTTTTCATAGATTAGAGCAGGTTCACCCTGAGCACATGTGACAGACCTAAAAGGGTCTGGAGAAGCTGTGGAGAACATTATGATGCCTGTAACATTGTTTAGCATGACCGGTTGGTAGTGGGTCAGTGATGGTCTAGGGAGGCATATCAATGGAGGGATGCACAGACCTCTACAGGCTAGACAATGGCACCCTGACTGCCATTAGGTATTGGGATGAAATATTTGGACCCATTGTCAGACCCTACGCTGGTGCAGTGGGTCCTAGGTTCCTTCTGGTGCACGACAATGCCTGGCCTCTTGTGGCGAAATTATGCAGCCAGTTTCTGAAAGCTGAAGGAATTAATACCATTGAATGTCCCCCATGCTCGCCTGACCTAAACCCAATAGAACACCTCTGGGACATTATGTTTTGGTCCATCTGAGGTCACCAGGTTGCATCACAGTCTGTTCAGGAGCTCAGTGAGGCCCTGGTCCAGATCTGCGAGGGAATACCCCAAGACACCATTCGTTGTCTCAAAAGGAGCATGCCCCGATGTTTCCAGGCATGCATACAAGCACATGGGGGCCATACAAACTACTGAGTACCATTTTGGGTTGCTGCAATGAAATTTCAGCAAAATGGATTATCCTGCTTCATTATTTTTTCACTTTGATTTTTGGGGTGTCTTTGAATTCAGCCCTCTGTAGGTTGACAATTTTCATTTCCATTAATCGATGTGGCATACTTTCCTTCCTAACACATTACTCAGCCCATATCAGTATAGATATCCTGCATGATATTTTTCCCCATTGAGATCTGATGTGTTTTCAAAGTTTTCCTTTATATTTTTTGAGCAGCGTACTTACATTGATGACTCCTGATGAAGTGGACAGGGATCAACGAAGCGCGTAGAGTCTTAGGATGCCAAAATATTTTGTTTGTTACATCTGTGTCAATCATTTATTTTTTATGTATATCCCATCATGTACTGTACCAGTTTAATATGAATTTATTTTATCAACTATCAATTTTTTACACATCAGCCCTTTTTATCAGACATTCTGATCACAATTGGAAACTGTCATCATGAACTTTATGATCATGGAATATTTATAATGATTTTTTAATAAATATAAAATTATTATGTACTCTATGTTTTATTTTTGAAAAAGTGACCTGCCTCATTTAATGTCCCATGACCACTGTAACTTTGTTTGTATGCAAATTTTGGTAAAGAGGTATGTCACGGTGGATGATTCGAGTCAGGACTATTTTCCTAGGACTGTAAAGATACTCATGCTTTCAGTTGCCATGTTTCCACCAACTATCCAGCACCTCCCATAGCTGCTAGATCAGTGTGAAACCTAAAGACAGCATGAGCAGCACCACTGAGCAGATTCTGCTAAACAATCACAGCCTCTGTTAAGCCGACAGCACATAAATGTACCCACAGTCTCTTTGTTAGGCAGAGAAACAAAAAACTATAGAACACTCAGTCTAGCATCTAACTAGGAGGGCACTACACTAATGTAGGTCTAGTGTATTCCAGTAAGTAGATAAAGTACTATTCTAAAATAACTTCTCTAAAAAATTATCTCCTTCTTTTGGACTAAAAATATATCCTGCAAAAGATATGAGAGGTGCAATAGGCTACAGAGGGAGGTGTACTTATTTGTATGAAAAAAAAACAAGCAATATTACTTTGACAATAGTCTGGAAGGAGTCATAGTCTTCCTTAGTCCTTGCAGAGACAAGAACTAAGCAGTCCATCAAACATCCACAATCCCTAAAAACTTTCTGCATGGACAGGAGTTTGAAGTTTGACATTTTATTTGTTTTTGTGCACAGTATATATTATGCCTGCATTACAATGCACAGTATATAGAGACGTCACTTGAAGTGTCCCTTTGCATTTCAAGAGGTAAAATGTAGTATTTCTTAGTTGCAATATGTTGAACTGTGAGTAGCATAAATTCTTACCTTTGCATGACTTAGAACAGTTTACGCAGAGATGGGTTCAGTTCAGAGTCTTGCCAAGCTGAAGAATAAAACATGCAACCCAATCTCTATAGTTTAGTTACCTCTGTGATCAATTACATAGAACAAGTTCTAGGAGATTCACAGAATATGCTTCTCCCTACCATTCAAACTTTAAGTATAGTACTTATCCATTAAAACAGCCATCATTCATATTGTTCCTAATTGCAGGTTATTCCATAACTCAATTTTGCTTTATTAGTTGCTTTGATTATTTTCTTTTCTTTTACTTTTACTTCTCCACTTTCATTACTATGATGATACTAGGCTGCACATGCTTTGGGGAGAGTGGAGATGTGCATTTGCATGCCATTTAGCAGTTGAGTCATATTCTTTTAATTAAAAATCCATTATTAATTGTCCAGTCATCTCCACTGTTTTCTGTTTTTAGAGAGCTGCTCTTTGTTACTCATGGCAATAATTTTCCTTCCTTTTGCCTTAGCACATGTTGAAATGCTATGCAACTCCCGTTTTCACAAGTTCTATATTACATCTTACAAATACATTTTAGTAATTTTTCCCCTTTGCTATCACCTCTTAGATACTTGCCTAAAGGTGTTTATTTAGATTTCTGTGCTCTATTCTTATAGAAATATAAACGGTAAAGACGGCAGTTTAGATGTTCCAACAAAATAAGCTGATTTACCATGAAGTGTATAACAAGGCAATTTTTTTGTATGCTTAGAGTTCTTTATTGCTGATGGTCCCCTGGAGATATTTACTACTGGCCATTTCCCCAAAGATAGAAATTGAAAATCTAGAAAATCCAAACTGTTAGGGTTTCCACTAGAGCAAGAAGTGGGGGTAAGTTATCTAATCGGAAATGGGGACAAAACATCTGATGACAACTGTTTATGAGGGGAATAACAACCCCACAGGTGGCTTGAATTTTTGCCGTTCATGAGGCAGGCCTGAGGGCCCAACATCCTCTAGGGGCCTTGTGCTCACTGCCCGGCACCATGGAGCTTGATTGGCATTTGCCATTGAACACCAGAATTGGCAGGTCTGTCCATGGTGCCCTGTGCTTTTCATAGATTAGAGCAGGTTCACCCTGAGCACATGTGACAGACGTAAAAGGGTCTGGAGAAGCTGTGGAGAACATTATGATGCCTGTAACATTGTTCAGCATGACTGGTTTGGTGGTAGGTCAGTGATGGTCTAGGGAGGCATATCAATGGAGGGACGCACAGACCTCTACAGGCTATACAATGGCACCCTGACTGCCATTAACTATTGGGATGAAATATTTAGACCCATTGTCAGACCCTACGCTGGTGCAGTGGGTCCTAGGTTCCTTCTGGTGCACAACAATGCCTGGCATCTTGTGGCAAAATTATGCAGCCAGTTTCTGGAAGCTGAAGGAATTAATACCATTGAATGTCCCCCATGCTCGCCTGACCTTAACCCAATAGAACACCTCTGGGACATTATGTTTTGGTCCATCTGAGGTCACCAGGTTGCATCTCAGTCTGTTCAGGAGCTCAGTGAGGCCCTGGTCCAGATCTGCGAGGGAATATCCCAAGAGACCATTCGTTGTCTCAAAAGGAGCATGCCCCGATGTTTCCAGGCATGCATACAAGCACATGGGGGCCATACAAACTACTGAGTACCATTTTGGGTTACTGCAATGAAATTTCAGCAAAATGGATTAGCCTGCTTCATTATTTTTTCACTTTGATTTTTGGGGCGTCTTTGAATTCAGCCCTCTGTAGGTTGACAATTTTCATTTCCATTAATCGATGTGGCATACTTTCATTCCTAACACATTACTCCATATCAGTATAGATATCCTGCATGATATTTTCCCCCATTGAGATCTGATGTGTTTTCAAAGTTTTCCTTTTTATTTTTTGAGCAGTGTACCTACATTGATGACTCCTGATGAAGTGGACAGGGATCAACGAAGCGCGTAGAGTCTTAGGATGCCAAAATATTTTGTTTGTTACATCTGTGTCAATCATGTATTTTTATGTATATCCCATCATGTACTGTACCAGTTTAATATGAATTTATTTTATCAACTATCAAGTTTTTACATATCAGCCCTTTTTATCAGACATTCTGATTACAATTGGAAACTGTCATCATGAACTTTATGATCATGGAATATTTATAACGATTTTTGAATAAATATAAAATTATTATGTACTCTATGTTTTATTTTTGAAAAAGTGACCTGCCTCATTTAATGTCCCATGACCACTGTAACTTTGTTTGTATGCAAATTTTGGTAAAGAGGTATGTCACGGTGGATGATTCGAGTCAGAACTCTTTTCCTAGGACTGTAAAGATACTCATGCTTTCAGTTGCCATGTTTCCACCAACTATCCAGCACCTCCCATAGCTGCTAGTTCAGTGTGAAACCTAAAGACAGCATGAGCAGCACCACTGAGCAGACTCTGCTAAACAATCACAGCCTCTGTTAAGCCGACAGCACATAAATGTACCTACAGTCTCTCTGTTAGGCAGAGAAACAAAAAACTATAGAACACTCAGTCTAGCATCTACCTAGGAGGGCACTACACTAATGTAGATCTAGTGTATTCCAATAAGTAGATAAAGTACTATTCTAAATTAACTTCTCTAAAAAATTATCTCCTTCTTTTGGACTAAAAATATATACTGCAAAAGATAGGAGAGGTGCAATAGGCTACAGAGGGAGGTGTACTTATTTGTATGAAAAAAAAAGTTTGTTGTGGCAGAGAACCAAGCAATATTACTTTGACAATAGTCTGGAAGGAGTCATAGTCTTCCTTAGTCCTTACAGAGACAAGAACTAAGCAGTCCATCAAACATCCATAATCCCCAAAAACGTTCTGCATGGACAGGAGTTTGAAGTTTGACATTTTATTTGTTTTTGTGCACAGTATATATTATGCCTGCATTACAATGCACAGTATATAGAGACGTCACTTGAAGTGTACCTTTGCATTTCAAGAGGTAAAATGTAGTATTTCTTAGTTGCAATATGTTGAACTGTGAGCAGCATAAATTCTTACCTTTGCATGACTTAGAACAGTTTACACAGAGATGCGTTGAGTTCAGAGTCTTGCCAAGCTGAAGAATAAAACATGCAACCCGATCTCTATAGTTTAGTTACCTCTGTGATCAATTACATAGAACACGTTCTAGGAGATTCACAGAATATGCTTCTCCCTACCATTCAAACTTTAAGTATAGTACTTATCCATTAAAACAGCCATTATTCATATTGTTCCCAATTGCAGGTTATTCCAGAACTCAATTTTGCTTTATTAGTTGCTTTGATTATTTTTTTTTCTTTTACTTTTACTTCTCCACTTTCATTACTATGATGATACTAGGCTGCACATGCTTTGGGGAGAGTGGAGATGTGCATTTGCATGCCATTTAGCAGTTGAGTCATATTCTTTTAATTAAAAATCCATTATTATAGGTCCAGTCATCTCCACTGTTTTCTGTTTTTAGAGAGCTGCTCTTTGTGACTCATGGCAATAATATTCCTTCCTTTTGCCTTAGCACATGTTGAAATGCTATGCAACTCCCGTTTTCATAAGTTCTATATTACATCTTACAAATACATTTTAGTAATTTTTCCCCTTTGCTATCACCTCTTAGATACATGCCTAAAGGTGTTTATTTAGATTTCTGTGCTCTATTCTTATAGAAATATAAACGGTAAAGACGGCAGTTTAGATGTTCCAACAAAATAAGCTGATTTACCATGAAGTGTATAACAAGGCAATTTTTTTGTATGCTTAGAGTTCTTTATTGCTGATGGTCCCCTGGAGATATTTACTACTGGCCATTTCCCTAAAGATAGAAATTGAAAATCTAGAAAATCCAAACTGTTAGGGTTTCCACTAGAGCAAGAAGTGGGGGTAAGTTATCTAATCGGAAATGGGGAAAAAAAATCTGATGACAACTGTTTATGAGGGGAATAACAACCCCACGGGTGGCTTGAATTTTTGCTGTTCAGCCCACGAGAGAGAGAGAAAATCATTCAATTCTTTGGATAGAGGAATCTGCACTGTGGGATATTGTATTCAGGTAACCATAGCACCCACAGCTGCTGTCACTGTAAAACAGTGACTATATCTGATAGGATGTAGTCACTGTTCAGTCACTAATCTTCCATCTGGCCCAGCTGATTTTTAAATCAACGTGAATGATACTTGCAGGGCTTGGCCATTCAGCCCATGAGAGAAAATCAATTGATTCCCAAAGCCATGCCAGGAGGATTCTCTACTGCTGGCCATTCATTTCAGGTATCTGCAGCAACCATTGCTGCTGGCACTGCCGAGAAGTGTGGTTGATTTACTAAAAGCAAAAAGGTTGCTCACTTAGCTAAGAAAAATATGAGCATGCAGATAATTCCTGAAAACACATTTTCCTTTGTCCAAGGGAGAAGAAAATGTAATTTTTGGATTTACAGATGAAAACTGCCTTCTCTCTCCTTCGCAAATGGACTCTGACACTATTTACACACTGTCCTGAAAATCAGTATGATTTCTAGATTATGTGTCAGAAAAAAAAAGAGTTTGCCTTCCATTAATCACTTTAAGACTGGAAGGATTTGACCTCTTAATGACCAGGCCACTTTTTATAACTTGGCACTGCATGATTTTTAACGGACAATTGCGCGGTTATGCAATGCTGTACCCAAACGAAATGTACGTACTTTTTTCCCACAAATAGAGGTTTCTTTTGGTGGTATTTGATCACCTGTGCGATTTTTATTTTTTGTGCTATAAACAAAAAAAGACAATTCTGAAAAAAAATATATATTTTTCACAGTCTGCTATATGACATTCCCAAAAAATAAATAAATAAATAAAAAAAATTTTCTAACATTTTAGGCCAATTTATTTTCTACTACATATTTTTGGTAAAAATAAAAATCGCAATAATGCGTATTTTGATTGGTTTGCACAAAAGTTATTGCATCTACTAACTACTGGAAAGATTTATGTCATTGTTATTGTTTTTTTTTACTAGTAATGGCGGCGATCTGCAATTTTATGCGGGACTGCGACATTGCGGCGGACAGATCGGACCCCTGACTGACATTTTTGACACTTTTGGGGGGGACCAGTGACATAACTACAGTAATTATTGCTAAAAATATGCACTGTTACTGTAATAATTACACTGGCAGGGACGGGGTTAACATTGTGGGAAATCAAGGGGTTAAATGTGAGCCTAGGGGAGTGATTCTAACTGTGGGTGGGCCTGGCTTGTGAAATCAAACAACAAAGGGACTTCCAGCGCTAACTGTGATATCTCTCACTCTCAGGAATGAATAAAGTCAAATTACTGTGTGGTGCTGCTGCTAATTAATGCTGATTCAGCATAAGTCAGTGAATGGGGGGAGGGGCAGCAGCGCTATCCCACGGTACATAGTCTACAATGTAACTCAGGCAGGCTTGATGGAAAACCTTGAAAAGTTTATTTATACAAATTATATATAGTGATGATTAAAACATAATAGAATGTATTCCAAACTGGCTTGTGAAATGACCATAGAGACCTGTGTTCCTATATAGACTAGTGATCAACCGATATCCTTTTTTTAATGCCGATACCGATACCGATATTTTGGTCATCGGATATTGGTATTAGCCGATATCAGCCGATATTTTCAGACATGCAAAAAAACATTTTTTTTCTAAAGGTACTGTTGTGGAGGGATCTGGGGGTCTAAAAGACCCCAAACCCCTTCTCGGCACTGAAAAGCATTCAAAAAGCCAAGTTTGGCTGTTTTGAATTCTGTCAGTTTTTTTAATTTGGCGCCGGAGACCGGCGCATGCACACTTGTGCCAGAGATACCGGCTTTCACGGGGACACATATTCATGCTACACCGGGTCTTCTCTTCGGCAGCGGCAGTGGAGGTAGGATGCCCGGGACTCCCGATGGGATGGGAGACCCGGGTGAGCCATGGAAGGTGGCGAGAGGGGGGGGACGTCCCCTCCCGCTCCTTGTAATGACAGCCGAGCGGCTTCTCAGCCGCATTGGTTGTCATTACAAGTCAGCCGACCATCGGCTATGGACACCGGTACCGGGGTGATGCCTCTAGCTGCAGGCATCACCCCAGGACATGCACTTTCCCTAAATATCATCAATATCGGTAACCTCAGGGGCCGATATATCGGGGAAAGTGCATATCGGCCCCCGATATATCAGTGTTGCAGATAATCGGTCGATCTCTAGTTTCAACCTGTATGTTTTTTCCATTGTCAGTGCCCAAAAAAAAGATACTAAGATTTTTTTTTAGATGCTAAAAGTGTGCTCAATTTCTCAAAAATTGTGTCCTGTTCGAAAAGGATTTCTAGCTGTGTTGCAAATCTAGAAAAAAAAAAAAAACAGCACTAAAATATATTTACCACTCTTTTAACATTTGACCCCCTTAAAGACCAGAGCATTTTTGGCTATTCAGTACTCTGCTACTTAAACTGGCAATTGCTTAGTCATGCAACACTGTACAAAAAATACATTTTTATCCTTTTTTTCACACAAATAGAGATTTCTTTTGGTGGTATTTGATCACCACTGGGTTTTTTATTTTTTTTGTAAGGTAAACGAAAAAAGACCAAAACTGTGGGGGGAAAAAAAATGTTTTTCCTTCTCTTATAAAACATCCAATAAAATCAAATTTCTTCATGAATGTACGCCAAAATGAATTTTGCCTGTGTCGATGGTAAAAAAAAATCCCAAAAAGTATATCTATGGTACTGTATATACACTGTATATTTGAAAATTGATCAATTCTGATATACTGAAGGATCTAATTTCTTACGGGCCTTAAAACATCAGAAAAGTACAAATACCCCCAAATTACCCTATTTTCAAAAGTAGATAGTCTGAGGCATTTAGTAAGAGATGTGGCCGAGTTTTTTGAAGTTGTAATTTTTTTGTCAACATTTTTTGAAAAAAAGAAATTAAACAACATTTTTATCATATTTAAAACTTTTTTACATACTGTCACCATTGTAGTACAGCATCATCATATGACTGGTGTGGCAGTGATCAGGGACACTGACTGGTGACAGTATGCTAAAAAATAAATCATAAAAATTACATTTTGTAAACACTTTTTTCTGTTTTTAACATTTTTGTTCTATTGTTACTTATTTTTTTTACATACTTTCATCAGAGCAGAGATGTATAGTAACTAAGTAGAACTACTTCACTACTGTACTTAAGTACCGAAAGGCGGTATCTGTACTTTCCTGGAGTATAATTTTCTTTCTCCTACTTCCACTTTTACTTCACTAAATTTTTTCGATGATTTCAATACTTCTACTCTGATATTTTTTTTTTTTTGTGCTGCATGGTTACTCGTTACTATTATAAAAATTACCATTGCCAGAACAGTAGATGGCAGGTTTCATGAAACTCAAAACATGTGTATTATCAGCGCATACGAAAATAAATGCTACTGTATGTATAAATAAAAGCTGCATTTGAAATAATAAAAAACAATATGATGTTCAAACTTTTGACTTCTTTCTTTAATAACTACATAACACAGTACTTGTACTTTTACTTTCAGTACTTGAGTAGCAATTTTTTTTCAAAACTACTGGTACTTTTACTTTCAGTACTTAAGTAGCAAAATGTAAAAAAAAAAAACTACTTGCAATACTTAAGTACAAAAAATGTTGAATACTTTAGTACTTCTACTCAAGTCACTTTTTGATTGAGCACTTCCACTTCTACTCAAGTCACTTTTTGATCGAGCACTTGTACTTTTACTCAAGTATGGGTTTCGAGTACTTTATACAACTTTGCATCAGAGTCATTCACTCTCCCCATAGTAACACTGTACTACTGTATGGAGGGGAGGGGGAGTGCGTGATCAGGGCGTTTTTTTTTTTAACTTTTATTGCTGTTACAATGATGATCATTGTAACAGCAATGTTTTCTTATGTAATGAATGGGTTAAATTTATAACAGCTGTAATTACTAGTGATCTGTGTTTGACTACAACTAATCACATGATACAGGGCGCTGTGATTGGCCCATGATAGTAACAACAAGTTCCACTTATAGCTTTCCATCAACCATAAGAAAGAGAAAGATGCAACAGGTTCATAGAGCAACTAAGATATAAATGGCACCAATAATTCAATAGATATGTCCATCAAAACGAATTGTGTAGCTGCCCCTTTAAGTGTAAAGAACACTTATGAAAAACAAAAGCATAAAAGAGGTTCGGCTCTACTCCTTACCAAAAGAAAAAAAAACATGCAGTATATTATTGAAAACCAGAAATCCATACAGTATGTTCACTATTGTATAGCAAATAAACAATTAATCCATCAAAAGTCCTTTATTCACCATGCCTTATAAAAAAAATGTGACTTCTCTTTCCATTAGAGTGCTCCACCACAGTGTAAAAACAAAAAGCACTCTCGCTGACTAAAATGACCACTAAAGGCCTTAATCACTCTTCACAATGCTCAAATGGAGTTCTTAAATTGCTTGTCAGGTGGCCCCAGGGCAAAGGAAGGATAGATCCACAGCAATCAGACACTCCAGCTAGAAAACTCTCTAAACCAATATAATAATCCACATGCCCAAAGAAGATAATCTAAAACATAGTGTAATAGTTCATTCAAATCAGGGAATAACATTGAATAATCATTATTGCACTTACATTAAAAAGGTGCTTATGTGAGCACCAACACAGACAGCCTCAAGGCATCGCTGCTCATGTGGAGGTGGCGTGGAGTGTTCTACCGGAAGTGACGTCAATAGTGGTGACAGAGCAGCCTCAATGCATTTCACAATATGTGCGTCATCAGGAAGCCCAGTCACCCCATCTTAGTGTAGCCTTATATACCCCCTGCCCAAATGCTATTGGACAAAATACATCTCAAAATACATCTCATACACAATGAGCCTAACAGGCTTCAAAACATTATAAAAAAGGGTTAAGAACCAAAAAAATATATTAAAAGGGGGTTATACGTGTCGCACCCCACTCTAAATGGTAAAGAGAATGTTAAAAATATAATGTACATCCACATGGGTAATAGCAGCCTATAATTAATGACATAGCATATGAAAATATACAATATCCATACATATAAAAATGAAAGTAAAATGAGAAATAAAAATAAAATAAAATAAAAAATTAATAAAGCGGTAACAATTAACAAATAGAAATAAGTTCATAATCCCTATACTACATAGCCCTCTAGTGTCCAAAGTGGTGCGTCTAGGTAGATAAAAACCAATCTGGAAAATAAAATGTTAAATAATACTAAGATCAAAACTATGCTATATGGATAATAATAACCAATAGTTTAGTAATAACCAATGATTTATCTTAATCTAATAAGTAATCAACTGAATGGAGGGACCAGAGGCACATGTGAACAACTCCAGCAATTATGAAAAGCTCAACAAAAAAAAAATGTGTCAATTTAAAAATGTATGCTCAGTAAAAAGTTGTTGAGGTTAATGTCAATATTGAGACCAGATGGTGTGTATCAAGCTCATAAGTCCATCTGATCTCCTTCTTAAACCACAAGGGCAAGTAAGGAGGTAAGTAATATAATTTGTGTCACAAGTGATAAACTTATCGATTTGATATTCCTTACCAGCAGATGAGCAAAAGGTATCCGTTTTCTTCTTTTTATCATTAGTGACATTACAAGAGATGCACCTCCCATGTCTGTAGAATCCTACGCTTTCTAAAAATAGTTGTGGTTCTCCTCACCTAAAACAATATTAGCCATTATATTTGTGATACCTGGAGCTCTTTTATAGATGAAAATAGATTGTTTTTTTTTTCTTTTTTGAGAATCTTCTTTAAACTATTGTCTCTCATCAATATGGGCCAAATTTGTTTTTACACTTTCTCAATACTTTTGTATTGTACATTAAAGCCTCCAATAAAGGCTAAATCTGTTTTGTTAATTCTTTTGGGCTTCTGTTGTAATAACTTAGCTGGATCCATTTTTCCATCCTCCTCCCTGACTCTTAAGAGTTCCCTCTTTTTATAACCTTTCTCAATTAATCTGTTTATTAGCTGATCAGATTGAGAAAAAAAGTAGCTGTTATTGTCACAATTCCATCCAACCTGTATATGTTGACCCTTAGGTATGGCCCTAATCCAACCCAGATGGTGACAGCTTCTAGTAGAGATATAACCATTTTTATCTACATCTTTAATGGATGGTCTTATCACTCCAATTGGCTGTAAGTTTGATGTCATAGGCGTTATAGTTCAACATATTAGGGAATGTAGTGAGTAGTTCCTCTGACAATCCTATAAAAGCATAATATCGTCAACAAATCTGTGATAAAATTTCAATTTGGGCCATACCTCTTCTTCCCCTTTATTAATGAAAATATTAGCTATGCTAAAGGCATACCTAGCCCCCATAACAACATCCCTTATCTGATTGAAATACTCCCGCTGGTGCCAAACATTTTTGTTAGATATTGCTATATGGAGTCCTTCTAAAACAAGGTCAATTTGTGACAGTTTGAGGTCGTTATAGTTAAGCAAAACCCATTGTGCAGCATTTTGTTTAATATTAATATATAATGATTCCACATCAACTGTTACCAGCAATGTGGAATCATTAACAACCTGTTCCTGTAATAAGTAAATTATACCTCTATTATCCTTAACAAACATCCTTCCTTTCACAGGCAAAGGTTGAAGGAAAGTGTCCAAATATTCCCCAAGACAGGAATATAAGATATTAATCCCACTGATGTGGCTATTGTGTGCCCTTATGCAATTTCAGCAAAAATAAATCACCGGAATTTTGAGGACTCTAGGATACAAATACTTAGCCTCTTTTTTTAAAAATATCTTCTACTTCCTTATTTAAATGCACATATTCAATTTCATTTTTAATCTTGCTGATCTCCCGCTAGATTTTTTATACAGTGGGTATTCATGTCAGCCAGAATTCTTTGTATTTCAGCTTCATAATTTGTCTACTTTAAATTCACCAATCCCCCTTTATCTGCTAGTCCGATTACCAATCATTTTTTCCTCTTCAATTCCTTGATACCAATTCATATGTTTCTGTATTTTCTGTTTCTTTTAACCTTAATCTTCTTGACATCACCTTGTACCATATTTTTTAAAAACGTTACTACACTTGAAAGTAGTGGGCTTAGGGTTAAATGTTGATTTTTTTTTAGACCACTATGACTAAAACCAGATTATCCCTCGACCCTGTCAATACACTTATTTTCTAAAGCGTTTTAATGTTCAGCTTCCTTATAAATTTCTCAATATCTACAAATATTTCAAACATATCCAAAAATCTGCCAGGAGCAAATTTTAGATCCTCTTTGAAGACTGCCAACCATTCATCAGAGAGTTGGACCCCTGCCAAATTGAAAAGACCCAAGTCTAGACTGCTCTTTTCCTTTTTCTTTCTCCCTCCCTGGCATCCTCTCTTTCTTCTCTTTTTTCCTGTCTCCTTGGAGAAACTCAATAGGGTTCTTTCCATCCCATCCATTCCTCCTGTTGCTGGTGATAAAGTCGAGGGGGGGCTCTCCGTAAACTCCCCCTACAATCTTCCTCTTTGTGGTCCAAAAGGAACTGGAGGATTCTCTGTAACCATAGTGACCTCACCCCTTGGGCGATCTCTCTCTCTCTCTCAAAGAAGAGTATCTATTAGAGTTGGGGATCCCATTACTGGAAGCCCCCCCTCAATATTTCTGATAGTTTCCTTTATTCCAAACAACAGAGTCTTCCACTTATCTCTTTTTGATATGCTGTTGCCTGCAGGGCCGATGTTTCCACTAGGCAAACTAGGCAGCCGCCTAGGGCGCATTGCCACCTAGGGGCGCAGCCAGGAGTCGGCACTCTCTCTCCATTATGAATGATTATTGTGATCTGAGGGGAGAGGTGGCGGTAGGGGAGGAAGAAGGGACAGAGAAAGATGCCAGGTGTCTTGGGCAGTGGCGGAACTATCAGGCCCTGGCTTTCCACCACTGTTGGAGGGGCCCCAAGAGGCAGGAATGGTGCCCACCAGAGTGCTGCCTGCATGATGATCCTCTTCAGCTGGAGCTGAACGGCCTTAACCCCAGGCAGGAAGTGACTCTCTGCACTGAGCTGGTAGGCAGCCGTTCATTTCCCTGGGTGGGTATTAAGCAGGGAGCGGAGGAGAGCTGAACCTGAGCTGAGCTCGGCACTGGAGGGCAGAACTTTTACTGGGGCAGAAGCGATGAGGCACCGGAATGGTCTGAGGAGGTTGGTGATGAAGGACATGCGGAGCTCTCTGACTGTTGCTTTTCCCTCCACCAGGAGCAGGTTGGAGCTGTGGTGAGCACTGTGTTCCAGGAGAGGAGCGTCCTGGGAGAAGGAATCAGCAGGATCACTGTGAAGGAGGGCAGAGTGGGGGCCACTCTCTTCATACCGCCCAGTTAGTGTCCCCAGAAAAGGGGATAGGGGTCCCTGGGTGTTACATGGAGCATCCCTGGTATGAAAGGGAATCGGGGTCACCAGGTGTGCCATGGGGAATCAGAGTCACCAGGTGTGACATGGAGTATAGGGGTCACCGGGTGTAACAGGAGTTCGGGGTCACCAGGTGTGCCATGAGGAATTGGGGTCCCCGGGTGTGCCATGGGGATTGGGGTCCCCAAGTGTGACACAGAGGAACATCAGAATCACCAACTATGACATGGAAAAACATCAGGGTCTGACATAGAGGAACATGGGGGTCACTGAGTATGAAAGCATGACATGGAGGAACACGGGGGTCCCTGGGTGTGACATGGAGGAACATCAGGGTCAGTGGGTATGACAGCATGACATGGAGGAATATTGGGGTCTAAGGGTGTGACATGGAAAAACATCAAAGTCCCTGGGTGTAACACGGAGGGACATTAGGGTCCCCGAGTGTGACATGGAGGAATATGGGGGGTCACTGGGTATGAAAGCATAACATGGAGGAACCATCGGATCAAAGTCACTGGGTATGACATAGAGGAGTTTTTAACCCCTTACCTTTTTTTTTTTTTTTTGGCGGGGGGCGCAAGTAGCTGGTCTTGCCTAGGGCGTAAAATAGTCTAGCACCGGCCCTGGTTGCCTGCTCTTGATGTGTGAGCTGCCACTACAGTGGGCATTCTACACCACTTTCATGGACTTCCTTTATTGAATTGATTGCTCCCATTCTGAAAGTGTCAATTTTTAAGAAATGCATAGAGGCTTCTTGGGGTCACATACTGAATGCTTACTTGCGCCAATATTTTCATTGTGTTGTCTTGATGTGTGTCCATGTTCCTCTCATTAAAGTTGTTGATCACATTAGAATTGGTGGTAATAAAATTTCTAGAGATTCTGTCTTAAATTTCTTGAGATACTATTTCCCTATCTACTGACGTCTCTTTCAATGCCAAAGCATCAGGTTCTCCCTGCAACTAATATCATTTCCCTCCTAATTTTCTTCTTTTTAATTTCATTATCATATTTAGTAAGATGTACCTCTAATTGCTGGGCTTTATTCTTATATTCCTCTGTGTTTGAGAAAGGCATCATACTCTCTTTTAATGTGGATATTTTTAAGTCCAATATTCAAATAGTTTTTGTCCACATTAATTAAACAAAATGATGCTATTCCAACATCAATTATGGGTCCTCTAGTCCAGTGTTTCTCAACCTTTTTTTAGTTAAGGCACCCTTTAAAAATGATGGACAGTCTCAAGGCTTTCCGTTCTAAAATATAAAAACTATTCTAATAGTTTTACATATTGCAGCAACATCCACAAGACCAAGTAGGACACCCAACATTAGAGAGGATTTATTCTTCCAAAGCAAATGCACTTTTGCAAACTGGTACTGACTGGTGAGTGCTACTGACGGGTACTGATGTTCCAATGTTTCTCCATCACTCAGCTTATGGGGAGGGGCAGAGGAGGGTCAAACAAGAATGCTATGCAGGGAACTGACATCATCCTTATTAACTGGTGACGTTATTGGTCATTAGGACACCGGAAGCTAGAAGGTTGTAATGGTGCACAATAAAAATCTGTGACTTAGTGTAACTAAATGTCAGCCTTCATCCACACGCTGGCTTGTATACAAATTTTGGGCAATTTTTAGGCATTTTGTCAAAGCACCCCTGAACAAACTTCAAGGCACCCCAGGGTGACTGGGCACCCCAGTTGAAAAAGGCTGTTCTAGTCCATCATTAGGGCCTAAATCCCATCTAAGACTTCTTGGTGTGATCTTTTTTTTTAATGTATTGCTCAAGAGTGGCTATATACCACCAAGACTTCACTTGTTTTTTTATACTGTGTTTTAATTGATTGAAAACTTTCTCCAGGTCAATATTAGACTCTGCATTTTGTTGAAACACCTCCTCTATATTAATCCATCTATTTTCAAAAAAATTAAAAATAACCATAGTGACAGTAATCATTGTTCACATATACCTCTTGTCCCTTCATTTTATTGATTACTTGTTAGATTAAGATAAACCATTGGTCTCTTTATATTACTATGCATATAGTATAGTTTTGATCTTAGTATTACTGTATTTAACATATAATTTTCTAGATGCAAACTAGAGGGTGTCTATGTAGTATAGGGATAATTAACTTATTTTTAAGGATTCATTGTTACCGCTTTATTAATTTTTATTTATTTTAAATTCTATTTTATTTTTATTTCTAATTTTATTTTCATTTTTATATGTATGGAGATTGTATATTTACACATGCATATCATTAATTGTAGGATGCTATCTCCCATCTGGATGTACATTACGATTTTTGCATTCTCTGTACTATTTTGAGTGGGGTGTGAGTTATAGTAACCTTCGACACATACAGCCACCCCTTTTTATGTGGTATACACTGTGGAAGAACTTAGTGCTGATCTCTCCTCCCTCATACTGCACTAGAGGACTAGCAAAAAAGTGAGTAAACCCCTCAAAGTGATTGTAAAGATTTTTTTTAAAATTAAAATAACAAACATATTTACCTGCTCTGTGCAATGATTTTGCACAGAGCAGCCTCAATCCTCCTCTTCTGGGGTCCCCTGCCGGTGGTCCTGGCTCTTCTTCTTCAGTGAGTGCCCACCATAGAAAGCCACTTTCTATGGGGGCACTTGTGCGGGCTCACTCCCGAACTGCATTGCCTGTGTCCAGTGAGAAGGGAGAGAGTAGAGAGACCCACTGCTCTCATGAACAATGCTGGATCAAAATTAGGCTCCGGTATAAGGAGGGGAATCTATTGGCATGGAAGGTTTTTTACTTTAACACATACTGTAGAATGCATTATTGTAATAATCCTAAAGTGGTTGTAAAGTCGGAAGGTTTTTTATCTTAATGCATTCTATGTATTAGGATAAAAAGTCTTTTGTGTGCAGTAGCCCCCCCCCCCTCAGCCCCCCTAATTTTAACTGAGCTCCATCTCTATTCAGCGATGTCCACGGGTGCCCTGGCCATTTGGGACTCTCCCTCCTGATTAAATGAGACATAGCGGCGGTGCCATTGGCACCCGCTGCTGTCAATCAAACTCAGTTAGCCAATCAGAGAGAGGGTTGGGGCTGAACTTCAGCTCAGTGTCTGAACAGATACAGTGAGCTACAGCATGGCTCGGGTGCCCCCACAGCAAGCTCAACAGGAGGGAGAGGCCAGGAGCTCCAGCCAGGGACCCAAGAAGAGGAGAATCTGGGCTGCTCTGTGCAAAACCACTGCACAGAGCAGGTAAGTATAAGATGTTTGTTATTTTAATAAAAAAAAAAACAAGACTTTACAATAATTTTAAGGCTTTAGAGCCACTTTAATGCCCAAAGGTAAAACAATTGTTAACACCTGAACCCAGTTTATCAATTTTGGCATGTGTTAGTAATATTGTATACATATTAACAACTTTTTAGTGTATCCAAGTGAAGTGTATCTTGTTTTTTCAGGAAAACTGAGCATTCGTTTGGTGGTAAATGGCAATAAATATCTTCAATTTTTGTTTTATTATTATCAAGGTAAAATTGGCCCAAAATAGCAAAAAAAAAAAAAATATTTAAATGTTTAGCTGTTTTAATGTGTAGCGATTTCTTGTCTTGACCCACCACAAAAAAAACCCAAAATAAATGTTCCTACTCTACTTGCAACAATACCATATGTAGGATGTATTTGTTGTTTGTACCCATAATAGGGCCAAGAAACAATAGTACGCATTTTGTTTCTTGTTCTATTATCCTACCCAAAACACTGTAACCCTAACATTAATCTTTTTTTTTTTTTTTTTTTTCTAGTTAAAATATACTGACCCTGACCTTTGACTCTTACACTGAACTAGACCAGCCCTGTTCCAGCTATTTGATCTTTGTTAGTTTTTTTTTGTACACTTTATATATTTAGATATAGTGTATCTTTTTCTTTATTGAAAGAGAGTATGTGTTGGGTTTTACTGATGAGAGATCACTGTGATAGCCAATCACAGGCATTGTGATTATGTGCTGGTTCTTCCAGCTCCTGGATGTTAGTATGAGACCAGCTGTTGGTGCAGCTCAGTCCCTGTGCTAAGAACATGCCATGGAGGAAGCTTCAAGCACAATTGCTAGAACATATACAGTATATGCGAAATTTCAGAAGATGGTCCACTTCCAAAAATGCTACATACACTATACTGTATTACCAAAATTATTGGTATGTCTGCATTTACATGCACATAAACTTTAATTGCATCCCAGTCTTAATCTGTAGGGTTCAATATTGAGTTGGCCCAGACTTTGAAGCTATAACAGCATTAAAGCGGAGTTCCACCCTGGATTTGTTTTTTTTTTTTTTAATACCCCCGGGACAGTCAGGGCTAGTGCATTCCACAATGGCTAGCCTCTGATCTGTCCCGGGTTGCACTTACCTGCAAGACGAAATACTTACCTTGCAAACGTCTTGTCCAGCGCTGCCATCTCAGATGTGGGCAGCTTGAAGCCAGCGCGTCCTCTTCGGCGTCTTCTTCCGCCTTCTGTGGTCCCACGATGCTCTGCGCCGGCCCCGACGTCACTTCCGGGTCGCGCGCGTCACCCCTCCACAGCTTCTGGGCATGCCCAGAAGCTGTTTAGAAGGGGATGACGTGCGCGACCCGGAACTGACGTCGGGGCCGGTGCAGGCGCAATGATTCCTGGGAGCTATGACGTCCAGCTCCCAGGAATCATTGCAGAGCCAGGAAGTGACGACGGGCCGCGGCCGAGGAAGGAGGAAGAAGGAAGTAAGGTAAGTATATTTTCTTCGCTACGAGGTAAGTAAAAAAAAAAAAAATATGCGATTATCCATTTCTTTTTCAGGTGACCCGGAGCGAGAAGATGGAGGTAAGTATAAAAATAGGGTGGAACTCCACTTTAACTCTTCTGGTAAGGCTGTCCACAAGGCTTAGGAGTGTGTCTTTGGGAATGTTTGACTATTCTTCCAGAAGCGCATTTGTGAGGTCAGGCACTGATGTGGGCGAGAAGGCTTGGCTTGCAGTCTCGCTCTAATTTCTCCCACAGGTGTTCTATCGGGTTGAGGTCAGGACTCTGTGCAGGCCAATTAAATTCCTCCACCCCAAACTCACTCATCGATGTCTTTATGGACCTTCTTTGTGCACTGCTGAGCAGTCATGTTGGAACAGGAAGGAGCCAACTCCAAACTGTTATCGACACAGTTGGGAGCATGAAATTGTCCAAAATGTCTTGGTATGCTGAAGCCTTAAGATTTCCTTTCACTAGAACTAAGGGGCCAAGAACAACCCCTGAAAAACAACCCCATACCATAATCCCCCCTCCACCAAATGATTTGAACGAGTGCACAAAGCAACTGATTGATAACATCCAGTATAAAATAGCAGCCAATTGGAAAAAGAGTTTATTCACAAGTGGATACCACTCCTATTAGGTAAAACAGGGTTAAGTTAAAATACTGTGATCTTGGTTTGGAGAATCAGATTAGTTAAGGATTCTGCATACATCACTTTTCTATTCACAAGCCCTGGCATCAAACGCTACAGTTGTAGGAAAAAGCTAGAAAGTCATAATCTGACTGTATAATGTTAGAGTTACTGGCCTTCCAGAAAAAATGAGGGCTCTGACCTTCTGACTTCATTGAAAATTGCTTTGCGATCTTTTGGCAAAAAATCTTCACATGTTCTGTAGTTCAGAAGACTTACAGTATACCTATAAAAAACAGGCCACTTTTGTGTTTCATCTAGAAGTTTCATTTATTAAAGAGTTTCATTGTATTCATTTCACAGCGGGACCACCTAGTACCTCACCTAGGACCTTCACTTCTCAGCTATAGCGTTCATGATGACATTCTCTATGAAGCTTGTCCTCTACAGGAAATTAAGTCAGAAAATTCCAGTCTGATTTTTTTCTTTTTTTTACCATTTTCACTGATTATGTTCTGAACAAGAATGCAGACATTTATGACAAAAAAAAGAATCAGTTGCTGAAAAAAATTCCTGCAAGACTTATAGTTGCTTATGACAGTCAAATTTGTTTATTATCACACAGGAAAGCCCTTTTTATTCTTATTAGCATAAATAATATTCGTTAGGTTAACCAGTTTAGAATTGTGATTACTTTACATAAAATCTGAATTATTTTAGTGGCAGCGCAGGTCAAGGGGGTAGTAACTTTAAGAAAATGTATTCAACTTACAAGAAACAGGATGAAAGTTGGGAAAATTTTATGATTTTGATGGTTGAATTAAAGGTAATATTGTGGAACGTCAGATATACAAACCAATTAATGTATTATTGTAGGCATACAAATTACTTTCTATAGCTTTTCAGATTCTCCCTACTAAATAGATCATTTTGGCATTGTGAACTCTCTGCTTTAGCACGTACACTTTGTGTCACAGTGAGATTTTGCATTATTAGATGGAAACAGTTTTTAAGTAAGTGAGAAATTAGTGAATTAATGGAAAAATGTGCGCTGCTGTGGTATAACAATAAAAATTATAATTTTGTGATGTGAATTGCTGATCCTAAGTGCTCAATTTAAAATGATCAGTAGTATTTGAATGCTGCCGTGAGGAAGTTACGTGTCTGTTTTTTTTTTTTCAAATATTTTATTTATGAAAGAGAACAAACATAGAAGATCTACTAATTACAGTATTGACAATGTTGGACAACGATGCAAAATCAATATTGATAACCTTCATCCACCAAAAAAGAAAAAAAAGCCAAAATAGTATATATCACAAATGTAGCAATAAGAATAAAATACCTGCCTAGGTGGCAACCAAAGTCAACCCAACAGTTTTGAATATTAATTTATACATTTTGCTACTGTCCGACCTACGGAAATCAGTTTGTCTCCTTCTTAATTTTCTAAAGCACAAAGGAAAAAAAGCAAAAAAAGAAAAGGAAAAAGGAAGAAAAGAAGAGAGAAAAAAAAAAAAGAGGCTTCATTGGAAACAACTAGGAAATCTATTTACATTGAGATTCCGATTCCCTAGTCTTTAGGGTTGGTTAAGACTACTGACCTTGTGGGGCATGCTAGAGTCCGCCCATGTTCTGATGAAAGAAAGAGGTTCCAAGAACCCCACGTCTTATTATAAAGTTCCTTTTTAAATTGAGCATGGAGACATAGGTTTTCCATTTTATTAGTGTCTTCGATTTTACGAATACAGTCACTGATCCTTGGGGAAATGCATGACTTAGCTGCATTCAAAATATGGAACAGGTTCGATTTCCTGTAACTCCCAAAGGGCAACGTGGAGATATGTAGTAAAAAAAACGCAGGGTTATTCGGAATATCCCCATCGGTAAATTCTTGAGCTAGATCGTACACATCACCCCAAAAGTGTGATAGCCGTGGGCACGACCAGAAAATATGTAAAAAAGTTACCGCCCCCACCCCCCCCCCCCCCCCAGCATCTCCAGCAGAGGTCTGGAGTACTTGATGAGAATTTATGCAGCATCGAGGGGACCCGGTACCACCTCGTTAACAGTTTGTAATTCATTTCCTGTATCTTGGTGCAAACCGGAATTTTCAGGGCTAGTGTTAATATGTCCTGTTCTTGCTTCATCGTGAGACTACAGTTCAAGTCCCTCTCCCATTTATCCAGACAGGGCAAGCGTTTACCCTCTGGTGGTAGAGACAATAAGTAATAGACCTTGGAGAGTAGGTTCGGTATCACGCCACTACCTGTGCAATACCGTTCAAATAGCGTTAGGTCTCTGCTTAATTGCACAGGGGCTGGAAGAGAGTACAGAACGTGGTGCAACTGAATAGCATTCCAGAAAGGTAATCGAAAAGGACCCATTATGTCAGTTAGTCATGAAATAGTAGGCCAATGCCCTTCAATCACAAAATTTGAGGCCTAAAGATATCCCTTTTTTTTTCAAGTCTCGCAGAGGACGGTCCGATATCCCTGGAGGAAAAGCTGGATTGCCCAATACCGGGATTAAGAGAGAATCACTTGATGTTAACAACAATCGTTTTATCAATAAGGACAGAACCCTTAACGTTGGGCCAATTGTAGGGTATTGCACCAGATCTTGAGGCAGATAATTGTAGCACCACGGTGCACCTCCCAAGTCTACCTTTGACTGTGATTGTTCAATGTATGCCCATAATTTGAAACTGGAATGACGTTTCCAATCAAAAATTCTGGCCAAGTGGGTTGCCTGGTAGTATTTACGAACGTCCGGGAGGGCTAAGCTTCCTTTTGATTTTGGCCAGGTCAAAAGAGCATGGGAAATACGGGGTTTCTTGTTGACCCAAATAAATCGAATAAATAGTGAGTGTACTCTTTTAAAGAAGGGTGAAGGGATGGCAATAGGTAATGTTTGAAATAGGTAAAGCAGCTTCGGGAGTATGCACATCTTTAAAAGATTGCATCTCCCGAACCAAGAGTGTAGACCGTGTTGCCAACTTTCCAGCATTTCACTGATACAAATTAACAGTGGAGGAAAGTTCACCGAATAGGTTGTAGAAAGATCCGGAGGTATATAAATACCCAGGTATTGAAGGGCTGTGTCGGTCCATCGGAACGGTAAGGTAGACTTAAGATGGGATAAAGAGCATGGAGTTATCCCAATAGCCATAGCCTCCGATTTGTTAAAATTTATTTTTAGATTAGATAGCCTGCCGTAATTCTCAAATTCACGTAAAAGGTTCGGAGTGGATATCATAGGTCTGGTTAACGAGAATAAAAGGTCATCAGCATATGCTGAGACCTTATACTTGGCATTCTCTACAAATATCCCCGTGATGTCAGGATTAAGCCGTACTTTACGCAGAAAGGGCTCCAGAGAAAGCACGAAAAGTAAAGGGGACAGCGGACACCCTTGACGTGTACCATTAGATATCTGGAAGGGGTCAGAGAGGAGTCCGTTGGCCTTCACCTGAGCAGAGGGATTAGAGTAAACCTGGGAAATCCACAAGATCATATTTGAGCCTAATCCTGACGTAGAACCGAGAACATGAACCGCCAATCAACACGATTAAACGCTCTTTCGGCGTCAGTGCTGAGACAAATCCTAGGAATGGCATTTTTCAACACAGTATGGATCAGGTTCAGCACTTTAATAGTATTGTCTCTTGCCTCCCTCTTTGGGACGAATCCCACCTGGTCTAGGTGGACCAGTGAATCTAGATGAGGTGTAAGTCGTAATGCCTATAGTTTAGTAAAAATTTTCAGATCGGTGTTTAAGAGTGATATTGGACGATAGCTGCCACACGCTGCCATGTCCTTACCTTCCTTAGGAATAAGGGAAATATGCGTCTTCATGGTGTCACGGTGTAAAGAAGCGGTGGATCCCAGGTCATTAAGAAGGCTAACCATATGGGGGCCTAGTACCTGAAAGAATTTCCTGTAATAATGTACTGTAAAGCCATCCGGACCCGGTGCAGAGTCTACCTTAAGAGTTTTTAATGCCGCGCTAAGTTCCTCTAATGATATTGGTGTCTCGAGCTCGCGCTGTACATCAGCCAAAAGAACCGATAGCTCAGATGTTGTAATATATTCCTCCATTTGTACTATTGGAACATTACTGTCTGGCAAGTCATATAAGGATGCAAAAAACTCACGAAAAGTCCATGTGATCTGATCTGTGGGAGGGACATCTTCTGTCCTGATGGTGAAAGTATATGAGGGATGTAAGCAGCCTTCCTTTGTTCGCGAACTGTTCACGCTAGTAACTTTTCGCATTTATTTCCCGAGATATATGAATGCTGGCGGCATCTCTGCAGGTCTGCCCTTGCTTTGGAGTACAGGAGATCAGTGACTTGTTTACGTAACGCAAACAACTCCTGTTCTGTACCCATGTTTTGGCATCTTTTATGTGCTAATTCTAGCTCGCGGATTTTCAATAGAAGAGAACTCAGGGTCACATGTCTCATTTTCTTAATCTGGGTGCAGTTTTTGATAAGGATGCCCCTAATTACCGCCTTATGCGCCTCCCACACCACGCCCTTGTCACAATCCGCGGTCTCATTTATAGCAAAATATGCGGACAGTTCCTGAAGAACCTCCTCAGTAACCGTTGGAGACTGTAACAGACTCTCATTAAGTCGCCAAAACCGAGTACCCGTTGAAGAGGCCTCAGAAAGAACGTAAATTAGAGTAATAGCTGCGTGGCCTGAATACGTAATAGAATCTATACTAGTCGTCTTAACTGTGTGCAGGTGGCTGTGTGGGATCAAAAAAAAATCAATCCTAGAGTAGGATCTATGGGGGTGGGAGCAGAACGTGTAGTCCCTTTCGCCTGAATGCTGTAGGCGCCATATGTCTATCAATTGTGAGTCATGTATAGTCTGGAGGATCCGTTTGTGTACGCCCGGGGGGGGGGCTGAGGAACGTCCTGCGGACGTATCAGCTGTAGTAATTAGAGGTGTATTAAAGTCACCTCCAGCGATCAGAATCCCTTCTGAGAATGTTGATAGTTTAGAAAGAGTGTGTGCAATAAAATGATCTTGTTTATCATTAGGTGCATACAATGTGGCAAGAGTCACCACGACATCACCCACCTTGCCCTTGAGAAACAGGAAACAACCCTGTTCATCCTTACAACTCTAAATTAAAGTCCACGGAACCCCAGCAGAGATTAATATAGACACTCCCTTCACTTTTGCTGTCTTACTCGTGGAATTATATGTCAATGGATAGTAACGATTTCCAAAAACTGGAAGTCCGTCTTCCCTGAAATGCGTCTCCTGAATAAAGGCTATGTCCACCATACGTTGTTTAAGATCGTTAAGTAATAGTCTACGTTTTTTAGGGGAATTGAGCCCTTTTATATTTAGGGAAAGAAATCTTAGTGTGTCCATGAAGTCTCTTATAAAGAGAGAAAGAAAAGAAAGAGAAAAAAAAAAAAAAAAAAACCTGTCTAGGGGAGGAACCTAAATTCACAGACACCCTGCGATATGCGCAGAGGTTACCCTCAAAAAAAAAAAAAAATGCGCAGGCCTAAGGAGGGAGGTGGGTAGGCTAGGAACGGATAGATATAGCATCCGGTCCCTGCCCACCCGGTCCACTTATTGGTCAGATCTGCCCATAAGCCCTAAATAGGGTGTACCTAATGAGATATGACGATATTTATTTATGTAGCGTTTTTGAATTCACAAAAAAATACTGAAAGACCCAGCACACACAGGAAGAAGAATGAGAACCAGAAATACAAAAGAAGTAGGAGAAAGAGATTATACCTCTGGTGCCATCATATTTACCACTGACCATAAAAAAAGTAAAGAAAGAAAAAAAAGAGACAAAAGCTATTAGGTGGGGGTGGGGGGGGGCAGGCCGAGTTGTCCCTGATGTCCTTCATGGCCCACACTTAAACTGGATAATGGATGGAGAAAACAAGTGACCAAGTGGGCATGGTCTCCCCCATAAGCTCTCTGGGCCTACCGCCTCAGTCCTACCCATCCCAAACAGCCCATTCCACCCTTCCATTCCATACCTCATCCCACCAATGATCCAATGCAGACGGCAGATCAGTCTTCCCAGGGCACCGCTCAAGTGCGCAGGACTCCAGGTCCCGCGCAATAGCCGTCCCAATCCGCGGACAATCAATGTGCCAAGTTTAGGGCATAGTTAACAAAAGCCGATTGGGGCATTTCCCTCTCAGTTAGTGCCATCCGGTCTATACCTAGAGTGCCTGATCTCTTCCCCTAGCTTAGTGTGGCACATTTGTTTCCGGAGCCACTTAGCAGACACCGTCAACAAACATTGGAGGAAGAGCATGAGAGAAAGAGGGAAAAACAAAAGAGAGGAGGAACGCCCTCGAACACCCATAGTGTATCCTCCATTCTCTGCCTGGGTCACCCTCTATCCATGCCTAGCCCCACCCCCAGCCCCCCTTCCCCTATCAGCCCAGAATCCCCGAACTACACCAGTCAAGCAGAGCACAAACAAAAAAATAGTAGGGGGTCATACTGGTATCAACTATATCATAATGCCTGGTAGCATATAAAAATCAAACTTAGTGTCATATAAGTCCCCAGTGTATAAATAACACTATGTTTGGTATGCTCCTCTTCTCCTCTTCTTCAGCCTTATAGAGTCATGGCTTTGTGTCGACGGGAATGATGGAAGGTGGGGACAGGGGGCATGGGGGGGGGAAGCTGGCGTGACGGAGTAAAAAAAAACTATTAACTTTCACCAGCGCTTATCCAATTTCAATGATGCGTGAAATATACCATAACGAAAAAATCCGGTACACAGTCTTCTTCAAAAATTGCATCATATAAAGCGGGAGATATCTCACCTTCAAAATAGTTTCTGAAATACCAAGAAGAAAAAGAAAAGAAAAACAAAGAGAAAAAAAAAAAAAACTATGCGCTGGAGCCTAAAAGCCCAGAAAAAAACGCAAGGAGAGTACAGGCCCAGCCCCAACTTGCCAATAAATAGTCATTATGCACAATGCAGGACATAGGATCACAGAAACATCGTGAAGTCAGCATAGGGGGGAACCCCAACAGCAGGGGGCTCAATAATGGCCTGCGATATGACTGTCATAGTTACTCACTTGCAGTAGCTGAGCCAAACTCCTGTGGGGCCGATAAGTCCTTGTTAGGATATGCTTCAGGCTGCAGGCTATTCATCCTGAGGTTCTTTATGGTTGGCTGCTGCCGGCGAAAAGCTGGATATAACAGAGGTAGTGGCAAGAGCTGTAGCCAGTCCGGAAGGTTGATCGGTGTAGTATCTATGAAGGCAAAACAAGCCTTTAGATCATCCCTTGAACGAAGGGTTAAGGTGGCAGTTGCCTTGCGGAAAGTGACAGAGAGTGTAAACCCCCACCGATAGGTAAGTCCCAACTGCTTCACTATGTCCAACAAGGGTCGCAGAAGAGCGCGACGGAAAAGAGTGGCTTTTGAAATATCCGGCAGTTTTTTGATCTGAGTGCCCGCAATGTCCATCGTGCCCATCTCCCATGCCTTCCGAATGACCAACTCTCTATGCTGGTATCTGTGGAATCGCACCAGCACATCCCTCGGTCTATTGGGGTCCTCTGACCTGCGGCCTAAGGCGCGGTGGGCTCTGTCCAGTTCCAAATTGAATGGGAGTGTATTTCCCAGGAGATTAGACATGATATCAGAGACAATTGCAGTTAAATCCTCCTTCTGGGAGTCCACGCAGGAGGACATTGTTTCGCTTCTCTCTGTTTTCCATGTCCTCAGCCCGCAATTTTAGGGAGATAGAGGTTGCCTGCTGGTATAATTGTTGCATTTCCAAGATACTTAGCCTTGTTGGAGATACAACAGCTTTCAGCTTAGCAGATAGACTGCAGTTCACAAATAGGACAGTAGATGTCGCTAATGCTAAGTGATATGCTATGCATTTTTCTATGATGTGTTGCATTTCCTGTACACTGCACTGTACTTGTTGGTTATCTCTTCCTGTCTGTGTTCTTATTACAATGAGGTGACATGTTTGATATCTGTGGTTATGTTCCAATAAAGAAGCCAGTTCCTGTTTACTCCACAATGTCTGATCTGAATGGACTCCGCTGCACCCAGTGATCGCACTCTGCAACAGGTTATGGGCCCAGGATCCGGATAAAGTCTTATGACCAGGTGCGGCCCAGGCAGAACAAAGCCTTGAATGGGAGACAGTGTGACTGATGCGGAGATCGACATAAGGAAGCTTTCCAGTGACATCTCCAATAGACAAGTAAGACTGTTTATATATAAAGGAGGGAAAAATGGCCGGAAACTCAGAACTTAAGCTCTCATTGGCCAAGCTGAACAATGACAATTATCAGCTATGGAAGTTTAAAGTGGAAATGCTATTATCTAGAGATGACTTGTGGAAGGTTACCACTACAGAGAGGCCACAGGACAATAATTAGGACTGGGACAAGAAAAACAGACAGGCACGGGCCACCATAAGCTTACTAGTGGAGGATGATCAGCTCATACATATACGCCATGAGGACACAGCGAAAGGCATGTGGCACATTCTGAATAGACTGCATGAAAGATCCAGTTTAAACAGCAAGCTGTTTCTACTGCGGAAACTTTACAAAATGAAACTTAACAGAGAACAGGACATGCAGGAGAGCACATAAACGCAATGCTGGAAGTGATTGCGCAACTCAGATCAATCGGGGAGAATATAACAGACAGCCACGCTGCAGCCATGTTGTTATGCAGTTTGCCCGATACATATACTGCACTGATCAATGCACTGGAGACACGACCTGAGACAGATCTGACGCTAACATTTGTAAAAACCAGGCTCATAGATGAGTATCAGAGAAGAAAGGAATTAGTGCATGACTCCACAGAAACTGACACCAGAACCGCTCTTAAAGCTACAGACGCAAGGTTACACAGGAAAGAGACCAGAGTGTGTTTCAGATGTCACAAACAGGGACACATAAAGAAAGACTGTACTATATGGAAAGCAGAGCAAAGAAGACAGCGTCCATCTTATGCTAAACAAAAGGTCAAAGCCATAATCAATGATCCATGGGAAGGAAACTGGAATGCCACATTTAAAGCGACAGGCAACAATAAATGTCAAGGCTGGTGCATCGATTCGGGGGCAACCAGTCACATGACAAGTGATAGAAGTTTTTTCACAGAACTTGATCTGAACAACAAAGAAACTATTTATCTTGCAGATGGAAGCAAAATACATGCAGAAGGATATGGGCATGGAACCCTTGTATGCCCTGATGATGCGGGACACGACCTAGCCATACCAGTGAAAGATGTGCTTTATGTTCCAAATCTAGAAGGAGGACTGTTATCTGTGAAGCGTCTGACAGCCAGAGGACTAACTGTAACATTCCAAGGTGACAAGTGTTCAATCCTAAATGGCAACCAGACAGTAGCAAGTGCCAAGCTGGATGATCATCTGTATCACCTCGACACAGTGAAGGAAAAGGTGAGACTATGTGCACACAAGCACAATGACTGTATACATATATTGCACAGACTTCTAGGTCACAGACACCCAGAATGCATACAGGAACTACAGAGGAGGAATCTGACAAGGGATCTAACAATATCCCCTTGTCCAGTTACTGTTAAGTGTGAATGTTGCATTAAATCCCAAGCTACAAGAGCAAAACTTCCCAAAGTCAGTCAGAAGAGAGCTTCAAGACCACTTGACTTAGTTCACAGTGACGTGTGTGGTCCCCTAAACCCACCTACACCTGGAGGCAAAAGGTACATAGTGACTTCCATAGATGACTATTCAAGATACACAGTCACCTACCTAATACAACACAAGAGTGAAGTTTTTGACAAATTACAAGACTATATAATAAAGACCAGTAACAAGTTTCAGAGGAAGCCTCTCATACTTCGGAGTGACAATGGAGGTGAATTCACAGGATATAAGATACAAGAGTACTTAAAACAGAATGGAATAGAACATCAAAAGACAGTCCCATATACACCAGAACAAAATGGAGTAGCTGAAAGAAAGAACAGAACTCTGACTGAAATGATCAGATGTATGCTGACAGACTCTGGACTACCACAAAAATACTGGGGTGAAGCAGCTATGACAGCTACATATTTGCAGAACAGACTTCTTTCCAGAACAGTAGAGAAAACTCCATATGAACTATGGCACAATGAGAAGCCAAATGTAAAACACCTAAGAGTTTTTGGATGCAAAGCATTCATCTACATACCTGAAGAAAAACGCACCAAACTCCAAAACAGAGCATTTATAGGGAACTTTGTTGGATACAGTGACAATGTCAAAGGTTACAGAATCCTAAATCCCAAAACAGACAAGGTTACCATTAGCAACAGCATAACTTTTGTTGAAGATTTCAGAGACAATGTAATGACAACAGTAGAAGCAAAAATAGAAGAGAAAACTGACATTGACCAGCCCATCTCTGTAACTTCTGAACAAACAGTTGAAGTGAGTGCAGACTCTACCAGTACTGAAGAGCAGACACAAGAAGGCTCAGACACAAAACTGAGACTAATAAAAACTAAGGTGACCAGCGCTATGGGATATGCAGTGAGTGTAGGTTGAAAGATCACGGTGTAAGCTGCCAACAACCAAACCCAAAGGGGTTAAAGAATGAAAAGCGTGCAAGCGGGGTTGTGAACGGCGCTACCGTGTTAAAAGCATAAATACATTTGGTGAGTAAATGTTATAAATAGTGGTATAAAAAACATAGGGAATATATGTAAAATGTATATATAAAATTAAAAGTGCTGAATGTGCTATTCTTAATAAGGTATAATTTATAAAGTGCACATGTGACTTATGGTTTTTCAAAAAACAGTTTTAGTGAGAGTACATACTCTGTGCCTTTAAAAATGCAAATAACAAAGTGCAGAGTGCTGATGTAGAAAAAAAAGACACAAAACTAAAGACAAGACGGTGATTTTTTATTTTTCATTAAAGGAGTGACCTGTTTAAAAAACAGGTTTAAAAGTGATTGTGCACAATAAAGAGATCTAAAACCTCTGTGCTTTAGTGAACAAAAGTGAAAAAGATAGATTTAGAAGCCATTCAATGCAAGCAATTTGCGGGTAAAAAAGAAGAAATCTGGGTTGCAGATACCTGCGTGGCCGCTAGGTGTCGCACCCTATATACAACCTGGTGAGTCTTTTCTATGGTGGATATCGTCTAGGGGCTCCTACACTCCCTCTGATTTTCCGAAGTGTGGTCCTCAAAGAAAAATACAGAGAGGGGAACCCCCTGGTACCATATCGCAAATGTGTATAGAAGAAACGTATAGTAACTCACAGGGAAGAATCAGGCTGTCCTCGATCAGTGGTGGTGTACGCCGGGAAGCTTCCGCGTTCCACGGCTCTGGCTCCGGAAATGACGTAATGACGTCGAAGACTCCGCCCTACCGGTTTCGTCGATAGACGTCTACTTGGAGCGGCGTCAACGTACTAACTTCCCGGCCATTAAATAGCTTCCCATCTCCTAGCAACAACACGGCCTCCCCCGCCGCCATATTGGTGCTGACAGCCGAAGCTGGACCGAGGCCATCTTACGCCTCAATGCAATGCCCGCCTCGCTGTCAATGGTAGGAGTGTTAGGCTATTTATTCATCATTTCAGGGACAGCCTGTTCAGATCACTATATCGATTAAAAATTAAACTTTATTGGTGACAAAATATAAAAACTGTAAGAGTGTTTAAAAAATGTAAAAAAATTCTTTTGAAATTGTGAAAAAATTAAAAACAAGTAATTGACGATATTATCTACTATAATATCTTTTTTAATAAAAAATGCTAAAACACTGGTAAATATCTTTTCTCAAAAGAGAAAGTTTAAATTTAGGGACTGGAGAAAGGTTTATTTTATAGGTGACTAACAAAAAATGCATCAAAAAAAGAATTTTTCGTGCAAAAAAAATGCATCAAAGAAGAACTTTTATTATATCATGTACATGACGGATGTTGGATGAGAAGGTTCAAATAATAAAACATAAAAAATAGGATATGAAAATAGTAATATAAAAATTCTTTTTTTATATATATAAAATCATCAAAGAAGAACTTTTATTATATCATGTACATGATGGATGCTGGATGAGAAGGTTCAAATAATAAAACAGGATATAAAAATTATAAAAAAGAGATTGAGGAAAAATGCAAATTCCCATCGAGGTGCTATAAGGGCTTTCCTCTACGTGGAAAACTGAGACGTTCAACAAGAGAAAACAAAGGTAAACCACCTGTACGTCTCTCATACAAAGCAAGTACTGCCAGTATCAACGAACCTGCAACCTGGGAAGACATATCTCAGCTTTCAGAACAAGAAGCAAGTAAATGAATAAAGGCTGCTGATGAAGAGATAAAATCCATGCATGATACTAAAACATGGACACTTACAGAACTACCACCCGGAAGGAAAGCCATAGGCTGTAAATGGACTTTTAAAGTGAAATACAATGCAGATGGCACAATTGAGCGATACAAAGCAAGGCTAGTAGCCAAGGGCTATTCTCAAAAATACGGAGAGGACTATGACGAGACATTTGCACCAGTAGTCAAGCACACTACAATACGGACTTTACTGACAGTAGCCGTCACAAGGAAAATGCAAGTGAAACATTTTGATGTGAAAACCGCGTTTCTACATGGCGAGCTAACAGAAGAAATTTACATGGAACAGCCGCCAGGGTTCAAAGATGAACAAAGGCCAGACATAGTTTGCAAACTTCACAGGAGTATATATGGTCTAAAGCAAGCAGCCAGAGCGTGGAATATAAAAATAAATGAAGTGCTTACACATCAAAACTTTCTGAGGAGTAAAGCAGACCACTGCTTATACACAAAGAAATTGGCAGACAGATGGGTCTCTATGCTTATTTATGTGGATGATATCCTGATTTGCTTTGAGCAAGAAGGGGATGAAGCAGAAATACTAGAAAAACTAAATCAGAACTTCAACACCAAAGATCTTGGCAACATAAAGAATTACCTCGGCATCCAGATCGAGAGAGAGGAAGATGGCAGCTTTCTTCTGAACCAAAGACACAAAATACAAGAAATAATTGAAACATTTGGAATGGAAGACGCCAAACCAGTAAAGTCTCCTATGGAAACCAACTACCTAAAGAAGATGAATTGCCAAGATGACCCATTACCTACTAATACTCAATACAGGAAGGCAATAGGGAAATTGCTATATCTTACCACTGCTACAAGGCCGGACATTGCAGCAACTGTTGGAATCCTATGCAGAAAGGTTTCAATGCTAAGTCAAAAGGACTGGAATGCTGTAAAGCGTATCATTCGCTATCTAAAAGGGACTTCACACTACAAGCTAAAGTTACTAGCAAGCGATGAAAGCACCTTAACAGGATATGTGGATGCTGACTGGGCAGGAGACACCAGCGACAGGAAATCTACCAGTGGCTACTTATTTTTTCTGTCAGGAGGTGCCATCAGTTGGACTAGTAAAAAGCAACTCTCTGTTTCACTGTTGTCTACTGAAGCAGAATAAGTTGCTGCAGCGCAAACAAGCCAAGAAGTTATATGGCTGAGACAGCTATTAACAGACTTGGGTCAACCACAGTTGGGACCAACAGAAATCTATGAGGACAATCAAGGATGCCTCGTACTTGCGCGCATGGAAGGAGTTAATTCAAGAACCAAGCACATTGACGTGAAATTCCACTTTCTTAGGGATCTTCAAGAGCAAGGTCTTCTTGAGTTACTTTATTGCCCAACCGAGGATATGACAGCAGATATCCTTACAAAGCCTCTGACCGCTGAAAGACACTCAAGGCTTACAATGAAGATGGGTTTAATAGACTAAGCCTTAGCTGTTGAGAAGGGGTGTTGGAGATACAACAGCTTTCAGCTTAGCAGATAGACTGCAGTTCACAAATAGGACAGTAGATGTCGCTAATGCTAAGTGATATGCTATGCATTTTTCTATGATGTGTTGCATTTCCTGTACACTGCACTGTACTTGTTGGTTATCTCTTCCTGTCTGTGTTCTTATTACAATGAGGTGACATGTTTGATATCTGTGGTTATGTTCCAATAAAGAAGCCAGTTCCTGTTTACTCCACAATGTCTGATCTGAATGGACTCCGCTGCACCCAGTGATCACACTCTGCAACAAGCCTTTCCTCCATAGCCTGCGTTGCCGATTCTTCGGCTGTAACCCTCTCTTCTATGGCCCTGACCTCACTTCTGACCGTTACGTGTCCCCCATATAGATTTCCCCCCTTACAGCAGGATGGGGTGAGGTGAGGTCCTCCATATAGATCCCCCCTTACAGCAGGCCAGGGTGAGGTGAGGTCCGGACCCTGGCCTGCTGTAGGGGGGGGATCTATATGGGGGACCCCAGAGTGACCTCACCTCACCCTCGCCTGCTGTAAGGGGGGATCTATATGGGGGACCTCACCTCACCCTGGCCTACTGTAGCTGGCCTAATTCATTAGCTGCAAGTACACCATTCAAGTACAACATTTTAAGTACAGTGAAGAGATATTGCAGGAGATAGTCAGGAGGTAGACTGGAAGGTGGAAAAATAAAAAAAAAGGTAAGATTTGTTTGACTTAAATTTACAATTTTTTTTTTTCTCCTCTTTAAAATGGCAGACTTGGTTCAATGCAGGAATTGTTGTGCATTTATTTCATGTTCCACTCTTTGGAGATTCGGATGCTGTCAGATCTGTAGGCAATTCTCCTTACTGCAGCAGGAAATTGCATTTTTGAAATGAGAGATATTTAAATTATCTGTTAAACAAACTCCAGCTGGGACTGCTGCAATGCCACTGCCACAGAGGACCCCCAGAAATGGCAGATGGGTTACTGTAGGTTCTGGAAGACTTAGAGTGGTGGATAGAAGACAAGTCCCACAGTCGGTGGTTCTCCAAAATTCATTTGCAGCACTCTCAGAATGTAAGGACAACATGGATATGGACTCAAGCACAGAGGGTGAGAAACCATCGACTCCTATGTCTAATGTATGCAAGACTGCAGCCAAGGACAAAAAAGATAAAGTGAAGTCTCAAAGGAAGCAGCTGTTGCTGGGTGATTCAATCATAAGAAGTGTGGAGCTTAAAGAAAATGGTTTTGTGAGATGTCTCCCTGGTGCTACTGCTAGGCGAGATAGAAGACGTATTATTAATATTGTTAAGCAAGCAAAGCAGGAAGGGGACGTGGATGTTCTTGTCCATCTAGGGACAAATGACCTGGCTTGCAATGAAGTGTCAGAGGTGAAAAAATCTTTTATCACACTTGGAAATGACATACAGGATTTTGCATCCACCATTTCATTTTCTGAAGTTCTGCCTGTGCATAATGTTCAGAATGATAGGCAGAGGCGCATAAAGGAGTTCAACATATGGCTTAGTAAATGGTGTCAAGAGCAAGGATTTGGCTTTGTTTCTCATGATAGCTCTACTTGGAATAGAAAGGAACTGTACAAAAAAGATGGTTTGCATCTTTCTCTCAAAGGAACAAATGTACTTAGTGAACAACTCCAAGAATTTGCGAAAGAGTATTTAAACTAGGAAGGGGGGGGCAAAAGAGTGAAAATACAAGAGTCCAATTGCCCCCCGAAACAATGCCAGAACAGGTCAGAAGCACAGAGATTAAGAAATGATAAGCTCAGAGTCCTGTCTACAAATGCTCGCAGTTTAGGTAAAAAAATCAATGAACTTGGGTCAATAATGGCATCTGAGAATATAGATTTAGTGGCTGTTAAGGAGACATGGTTTAATGAAAGAAATGACTGGGACATAACCATACCAGGATACTCTTTATACAGAAGAGACAGAGAAGGCAAGAAAGGAGGAGGAGTGGCCCTTTATGTGAAAGATAGCATTAAATCTAACCTAATACAAGTTGGTGAGGCCAACATAGAGTCAGTTTGGGTTACGTTGCAGTTTGCTAATCATGCAGTAACTCGTGTAGGTGTGATATATAGACCACCTGGTCAAGTTAAAGAACTAGATGATCTACTAGTTGAAGAAATAGCTAAAATGACAATGAAAGGAGAAGTTATCATTATGGGAGATTTCAATCTTCCAGATATAAACTGGAAAACAAAAATAGCAAGTTCTACCAGGAGTACAGATATTCTAAATTCCCTACTGGGGTTGTCTCTGCAACAAGTGGTTGAGGATTTGGTATTCACAAATGGGGATTCGGTATATGATGTCATTGTAGGCGAAACCTTGGGATCTAGTGATCACCAGTCAGTGTGGTTTAATATAAGAACTGTGAAAGAGTCACACCACACAAAAACAAAAGTTTTAGATTTTAGAAAAACAGACTTTTCAAAAATGAAATTAGTCATAAATGAGTCCTTATCAGACTGGAACGGATTACATGGAGTCCAGGAGAAATGGGACTACTTAGAAGGTGCATTATTGAAGGCAACAGAAAATTGCATTAGACTTGTCAGTAAAAGCAAAAAAAGGAAGAGACCACTGTGGTACTCAGCAGAAGTGGCCCAAATCATTAAAAATAAAAAGCTAGCATTTTGTAATTATAAAAAAACCCAGAGCAATGAAGATAAGGAAATCTACAAGATTAGGCAGAAAGAGGCCAAGCAAGTTATAAGAACTTCTAAAGCGCAGGCAGAAGAAAAACTAGCTCAGGCTATGAAAAAGGGGGATAAGACATTCTTCAGATATATAAATGAAAAAAGGAAATTAAAACAAGGAATAACTAAATTAAAAACAAAGGACGGAAGGTATGTAGAAGAGAATAAAGGGCTAGCCGACTGCCTTAATGAATACTTCTGTTCAGTTTTTACAGAAGAAAAAGAAGGAAAAGGACCTCCACTTGAAAGGATGACTAATGAATCGTTTGATGCATGTGTCTTTACAGAGGAAGACGTTCTAAGATTGCTGTCTAAAGTGAAGACAAATAAGTCACAGGGTCCTGATGAGATACACCCAAAATTATTAAAAGAGCTTAGTGGTGAGCTGGCAAAACCATTAACAGATTTATTTAACCAATCATTAGTAACAGGAGTCGTCCCGGAAGATTGGAAATTGGCAAATGTCATGCCCATTCACAAGAAAGGTAGTAGGGAGGAATCGAGCAACTATAGACCAGTGAGTCTGACATCAATAGTAGGCAAATTAATGGAAACCCTATTAAAGGATAGAATTGTGGAACATCTTAAATCCCATGGATTGCAAGATGAAAAACAACATGGGTTTACTTCAGGGAGATCATGTCAAACAAATCTTATAGATTTTTTTGACTGGGTGACTAAAATAATAGATGGTGGAGGTGCAGTAGACATTGCATATCTAGATTTTAGTAAGGCTTTTGACACTGTCCCACATAGAAGACTTATCAATAAACTACAGTCATTGAGCATGGACTCCCATATTGTTGAGTGGATTAGGCAGTGGCTGAGTGACAGACAACAGAGGGTTGTAGTCAATGGAGAACATTCAGAACAAGGTCATGTTACCAGTGGGGTACCTCAGGGATCTGTACTGGGACCAATTTTGTTTAATATCTTCATAAGTGATATTGCAAAAGGCCTCGATGGTAAGGTTTGTCTTTTTGCTGATGACAGAAAGATATGTAACAGGGTTGATGTTCCTGGAGGGAAACGCCAAATGGAAAAGGATTTAGGAAAACTAGAAGAATGGTCAGAACTCTGGCAACTGAAATTTAATGTGGATAAGTGCAAGATAATGCACCTGGGGCGTAAAAACCCAAGGGCAGAATATAGAATATTTGACACAGTCCTGACCTCAGTATCTGAGGAAAGGGATTTAGGAGTAATTATTTCAGAAGACTTAAAGGTGGGAGGACAATGTAATAGAGCAGCACGAAATGCCAGCAGAATGCTTGGATGTATAGGGAGAGGTATAAGCAGTAGAAAGAGAGAAGTGCTTATGCCGCTGTACAGAACACTGGTGAGACCTCACTTGGAGTATTGTGCGCAGTACTGGAGGCCATATCTCCAGAAGGATATAGATACTCTAGAGAGAGTTCAGAGAAGAGCTACTAAACTAGTACATGGTTTGCAGGAAAAAAACTTACCAGGAAAGGTTAAAGGACCTTAACATGTATAGCTTGGAAGAAAGAAGAGACAGAGGGGATATGATAGAAACTTTTAAATACATAAAGGGAATCAACTCGGTAAAGGAGGAGAGCATATTTAAAAGAAGAAAAACTACCACAAGAGGACACCATTTTAAACTAGAGGGGCAAAGGTTTAAAAGTAATATGAGGAAGTATTACTTTACTGAGAGAGTAGTGGATACATGGAATAACCTTCCTGCAGAAGTGGTAGCTGCAAATACAGTGAAGGAGTTTAGGCATGCATGGGATAGGCATAAGGCTATCCTTCATATAAGATAGGGCCAGGGACTATTCATAGGATTCAGATATATTGGGCAGACTAGATGGGCCAAATGGTTCTTATCTGCCGACACATTCTATGTTTCTATGTTTCTATGATGCTGAAGTGCGTCTATGTAAATAAGAAAATGCTGAAAAATAAGATGAACAGTGTAGAGATACAGAATATAAAGAAACAAATTGAAAACTTATGAAAACTTCATGAACATAATGGCAATTGTTTATGATACATAGCGCTCTAGGAAGCTTAACCTCCCTGGCGGTATGATTCTTTTGGATTTTAGGTACTGAAAGCGGTACCATTATTTTGCATGCAAAATTCTTGTGAATGAGCAGGCCAAACCAACTGTATACATTTATTATATATATATATATATATATATATATATATATATATATATATATATTGTGACAGGAAGTCAGGTAAATCTGGGAATGTAGTCACAGGAAGGAGATACATTCCCACCTGCTTTGAAAAATTCACTGATACTATAGGGTGTTGGCTGCAAAAAGAGCCAGCAGGAAGTTGAAAACCATTCAGCTGTTCAGAATGAGGAGATCAAGGCCTCTATAATTTGTCCAGAGAAAATCTATTGAGTGCTGCCTCCTGTCGCTGTGTGAGCTGGGAAGAGGAGGACAGACATACGTGTACCTCCCGACGCCGTGTGGGCATGGGAGAAGGACTGCTGCCGCCTGTCGCCGTGTGGGCTGGGAGAGGGGGACAGTCGGATGTGTGCCTCCCGACAAGCTGGTGAGCATGGGAGAAGACCCCCTACAGCGATGTGAAGCTAAGGAGGGTAACCACGAGTGAAGACGTCTCAAAGGTGAGAAGACAAAGTGTTCCATGTGAAGAGTGTGAAGAGTAAAGGATCCTGTTATAAATGAACAACTGTTGATGTGAAAGAAAACAAAGGGACATGTTCAATGGACAATGTTTGTGCTGTGTGAAAAGCAAACAAATGGACATTTGAGTGTCTGCTGTAGGATCAGCAGTGTCGGCCCAACAGTAGGTTGGGAAGACTTCTTAGGTAGGTTCCAGCGTGAGAAGGTAGCCGCCCACAGAGGCAAGGATTTATTTTGTCTTTTATTTTATTTTGGCTGTTTTGACGCTTGCAATTATGTGAAGTAAATTGCATGAATAAATCAGTCTTGTTTTCAACCTCTGCTCGGCTATCTCTCTGTGAAAACGCACCCCCAAAGGGGTCACCCATACGCCTACCACCGAGCTAATCCCTCACATATGGTGGAGGTATGCAGTGGGCATAAGCAGAGATCCCTGCAAGGAAGTGCAAATGTTTGATGAACTTTATCTGGTGCATGAGATTGCACAATCTATGTGTGCAGGAGAGAAGATCC
Source organism: Pelophylax lessonae (assembly GCF_965119305.1). Lineage (NCBI taxonomy): Eukaryota > Metazoa > Chordata > Amphibia > Anura > Ranidae > Pelophylax > Pelophylax lessonae. The sequence continues at coordinate 326,766,541 of NC_138772.1, forward strand.
TGACAGAAAAAAAAAGTGTTTTAAAGAGACAGCGGTCTCAAAATTATTTGATGAACTTTGTTGTGTCTGGTGCAAGTGACTGCACAAACTGTGTGTGCAGGAAAAGAGATCTTGCAAGAGAGAGAAAAACTGCATGTGTTAAAGAGACAGTGGTCTGAAAATTTTTTGCTGGACTGTGAAAAATTTGTGGAGTTATTGAAGATGGGGCGATCCAAACGCCTGAAAAATGCAAAGATAGATGAAATGAGAGACCGGATTCTATGGATGGAGGGGATGTTACCATCTGAACCAACCCCATCCATGCCTAAAGAGAGTCTACTAAAGAGGAAGGTTGTTGTCCCTAGCAACACTGATGAAACTGCTATGGAGACGCAGTGTGCTCAGATGAAAAGTAAACCCAAAATGGGGGAGATGCTGAAACAACGGAGCTTTGCAGCTCAACAAAAGGCTCATCAAGAGAGCATGGCAGGCTGGAAACAGAGACGCCAGCAGCCAATGGAGGCCATCGGTTTGGAGGAAACCGAGTATGTGTGCAGGGCTGAGTTGGATGCCTTGCAACGGAAAATGGAAGAAAAGGAACAAGCCTTGGAATTGCTTAAAATGGAGCATAGAAACTTGCAGGAAATGAATGAACTACTCAAGTCTCATGTGTTACAGTGGGAAGAATCCACTGCTCTTCTTTTGGTCGAGTTGCAAAAATGTCAAGACACTATAAAGGAGAAAGATACCATCCTCATGGAAAAGGAAATTGAAATTCAGACTTTGCAGAAGCAAAGTATGTGTGAAATGTTGGAGTTGCGTAATCAGCTGGAAAAAAGTCTTCAGTGTTTGGAAGTTACAAAAATAGACCTGCAGGAGTCGCAGGAACAGAATGTCGCTCTGAAAACGACATTGTCTCTCAGCGACAACGAGAAAAGTGAAAGAGAGGCTAAATTACTGAGTACTGTGTATGAGCTCACCACTTTGAGCAATGTGGTAGATGAATTACGTGCAGACTGTGAAAGTTGGAAAGGTGAAGCCCAACGTTTCCAGCAGCAGTTAAAGGAGAAAGAAGCCTGTGTGGCAGAATTACAGTCTCATTCCCAGAAGCTAGCCAATGAGGTGAAAGCTCTTATGCAGGGAAAAGGAGATTGTGAACATAAGAGGGAAAAAGTAGAGGCACGGCTTCTGGAATCGCAAGTCAAGGTGTCAGAAGGTGACCGATTGTGTGCTAAGCTGTCAGAGAAGGCAAACCGACTGCAGGTTGAGTTGGACAATGTTACAAATCGGCTTTCTCAAGCAGACAGCAAATCTAGAGAAATTGCGGAAGATTTTTCTATCTTGGAATCGCAGCTGCAAGACACGCAGGAACTCTTACAGGAAGAGAGGTGTCAAAGGCTGAGTTTTAGCACAAAGCTCAAACAAATGGAAGATGAGAAAAATGGCTTCCTGGAACAATTAAAAGAGGAGGCGGAAGCAAAGAAAAACCTATCAGAGCAAGTCGCAACATTGCAAGCTCAGATAGCGGATATGAAAAAACGCATGGAAGAAAGCGTTGGTTCATTACAGTGTGTTGAAGATGTGAAAAAGAAGTTTGATCAGATGCTTGGTGAAGAGAAGACTGTGTCTGCAAAATATGCAGAAGAACGCGCACGTGCAGAAACGGAGGTGCGTGATAACGAGAGCAAAGCCCTGTTCTTGGCTCGCTCTTTGGAGGAAGCTCTAGAGTGTAAGGCTGAACTAGAAAGTGTTAAACAGCTGCGTACAGAAATGGAAGAATTGGTCAGCTCCAAGGATGATGTTGTGAAAAGCGTTCAGGAGCTAGAAAAGTCTAAGCGAGCCTTAGAACAGCAAGTAGAAGAGATGAAGATTCCGTTGCAGGAACTGGAAGAGGAATTCCAGGCAACAGAGGATCTGTCCCAAAGAGGGGATAGTGTGTCTGATGCAGTTTTTAAAAGGATCAGTGTTTTGGGGTCTGTCCTGAGTGAGCCTCAGAAATGTGATGACATGTGGCTTGAATCACCCCTTTGGAATAAACCGTTCCTTCAAAAACTTCAAGCATTGGAAAATGTATCATTAGAACTTCAGCAAACAAAGGAGCTGAGTAAGAAATGTGATGATTTCTCAGTTCAGGCTGAAAACCTAGTGGGGAAAACTAAGGCTGTTGGTGAAAACGTGAAGCAAATGAATAAGTGCCTTTCAGGGAGTGTTTCCAAAATGGAACTGGTGAAAGACGGGTGGCAGAAGTTTGATCGTGATCTTGAGATGCATTCCATGTGGAATTCAGATAGAGAAAAAGAACTAGGTGACCTTGAGCGGTCAAATAGTTCAGCAGAAAGTGCATTGAAGAAACCTGTAAAAGAATGTGTTGCAGTTCCATGCTTCTTCACTGATGCAGAGAGGAGGTCTATAATGGATACCACCCAGATCGCTGGGTTCAACTGTGTTGTTGCCTTTAACCCCTATGTTGGTGGAAGGAAAGTTGATGATGTTCTGGTTGGCTTCTTCTGTGAAGAGTTTGGCAAGAAATATAAACTGAATATCAAATCAAATAGTAGGCCTTTACTGCGACTCGCTCAGGAGGGCGAAAAGTTTAAGTTGATGAGTGCAAATGCTTCAGATCTGCCTATGAATATGAAATGTTTGGTGAATGATATTGATGTCTCTGGGAAAAGGAACAGGGGTCACTTTGAAGAAATGTGTGACAGCCTGTTGTCTCAATTGGAAAATCCTCTGCACAGCATCTTAGAGCAAGCAAAGCTCAAGAAGGAAGATCATTCCCTTTTACAACAAAAAGTCAATGATTGTGTACAGCTGTATGGAGAGGCAACTCAAGTCACAGAGGGATGTCAAGAGTCCCTACTTGGAACAAACCTTAGTGAAGCAAAGGTTCTCAAAGTTTTGTGGAAAACATTTATGGATTGCAGAGAGAGGCGTCTTAAGAATGTTGAAGACATTAAGACTAGCCCAATTGAGTTGCCTATGGATCACGGTCCTCCATGGTGGATTGGACAGACGGTTATGAGGGACAAGCTGTCTGACATTTATGAGAAAGCTGTCAATGAAGATGACAGAAACGAGAAGGAGCAAAATTATGCCAAAAATGCAGTTGAAGAATGTGTATATGAGATGAGAGACAAACTGTGTGGCATTTATGAGAAATCTGTCAGTGAAGATGACAGAAACAGTTTCATCCGGAAGCTTGAGGATTATAGGAGGCTTATCAGTGAGTCAGCAGTGCCTGACACATGCGTGCCTGGAAATATGTGTCCCAACCCTAGGGTTGAAACAAGAGGGGGGGGTATGTGACAGGAAGTCAGGTAAATCTGGGAATGTAGTCACAGGAAGGAGATACATTCCCACCTGCTTTGAAAAATTCACTGATACTATAGGGTGTTGGCTGCAAAAAGAGCCAGCAGGAAGTTGAAAACCATTCAGCTGTTCAGAATGAGGAGATCAAGGCCTCTATAATTTGTCCAGAGAAAATCTATTGAGTGCTGCCTCCTGTCGCTGTGTGAGCTGGGAAGAGGAGGACAGACATACGTGTACCTCCCGACGCCGTGTGGGCATGGGAGAAGGACTGCTGCCGCCTGTCGCCGTGTGGGCTGGGAGAGGGGGACAGTCGGATGTGTGCCTCCCGACAAGCTGGTGAGCATGGGAGAAGACCCCCTACAGCGATGTGAAGCTAAGGAGGGTAACCACGAGTGAAGACGTCTCAAAGGTGAGAAGACAAAGTGTTCCATGTGAAGAGTGTGAAGAGTAAAGGATCCTGTTATAAATGAACAACTGTTGATGTGAAAGAAAACAAAGGGACATGTTCAATGGACAATGTTTGTGCTGTGTGAAAAGCAAACAAATGGACATTTGAGTGTCTGCTGTAGGATCAGCAGTGTCGGCCCAACAGTAGGTTGGGAAGACTTCTTAGGTAGGTTCCAGCGTGAGAAGGTAGCCGCCCACAGAGGCAAGGATTTATTTTGTCTTTTATTTTATTTTGGCTGTTTTGACGCTTGCAATTATGTGAAGTAAATTGCATGAATAAATCAGTCTTGTTTTCAACCTCTGCTCGGCTATCTCTCTGTGAAAACGCACCCCCAAAGGGGTCACCCATACGCCTACCACCGAGCTAATCCCTCACAATATATATATATATAGATATATATATATAAAATATATATATGTATGTATACATATATTATGTATACATATATTATATATATATATATATATATATATATATATATATATATATACGTATATATATATATATATATATATATATATATATATATATATATATATATATATATGTATATATATATATATATATATATATATATATATATATATATATATTGTATACAGTTGGTTTGGGCTGCTCATTCACAAGAATTACGTATATATATATATATATATATATATATATATATATATATACTGTATATATATATATATATATATATATATATATATATATACATATATCTACATAAAAAGTACAGTAAAACTGCAGGAAAGGGCACTGTGGGGCAATGTAATGTGAATTTATTTTATTTTGAATGGTATCAGTGTGTTTGGTGTGTTTTTGAATTTGCCGCCGGTTCCACCCCCCGGCGGACGTCACGTCGCCCGAGACGGAAGCTGGGGCTCGCAGACGATCGGGAGGAAGCTCCGCCGCCGCATACCGCCCGCATTCTTCGCTGGATCCCGGAGAAAAGGTAAGTAAAACCTCTACCAGGATCCAGCAATCTTCCTAGCGGTACCCCGAGTGTGGCTCGGGGTAACCGCTTTTGGCTCTAAAATCTAACCCCGAGTCACGCTCGGGAATACCGCTGGGAAGGTTAAAGTGGTTGAAGAATCAGAAGGTTTTTTTTTTTATCTTAATGCATTCTATGCATTAAGATAAAAAGCCTTCTGTGTGCAGAAGCCCCCCTCAGCCCCCCTAATACTTACTTACCCATCTTGATCCAGCAATGTTGCAGGAGTATCTCGGCTGCCATTGGCTCCTGATGCTGTCAATCAAAGTCAGTGAGCCAATGAGGAGAGAGAGAGGGGGCGAATGGACACAGGGAGCTGCGGTTCAGCTCGGGTGCCTCCATAGCAAGCTGCTTGCTGTGGGGGCACTCAACAGGTGGGAGGGGCCAGGAGAGGCGAAAAGGGACCCAAGACTTGTTATCAGCCTCTTGGAGCCCCCCACCCCACCACCCCCATGAGTTGCCTTGCAGTGCTTATATGCTAACAACGGAAATGCTGATAGGAGATGATACCAGAGTGAAAGAGAGGTAAGCCTATAACTGTGCTGCTTCTCGTTTCACTGTTCAGTCACAGGCATAGGTGGGACCAACCTGTAAATGATACATAACCACAGCAGAGTAAAATCAGTCCTTCTGTCCTGCCCAACAGGGCTGCACTATGTGACAGAGGATTGACTGGACAGAAGTACAAGTTTGTATAGCAGGTAAAATAGCTGCTCTAACTATTTCATCTGTGCATTTCTCTGTTTGGCTGGAATTCAGCTAATTCCCCTGTATTCAAGTAAACCCCAAATTTCACATTGTCTTTCTATTGGTTTTCTAATACCACAGTAACAGAGCAAATCTGTAAATCCCTAATGCATTTGGGTTATAAAAAAAAAATTAAAAAAATAGCATAAAGCTAACAGCTTGGTTGTTTTGGATAGCTCTAGGACTTTGATGAAGGGTGATTTTTTCAGCTATTTCCCAAAGGAGCATAACTATGAAATATTGGAATCAATGGGGAAGAATCAAAGGGCTGAGGAAGACTACATAAAAAATAAGATGCTAGATTAATATTATTAGTGACAACGTTTGTTAATGGAATTGTCTGTTTGTGGGGTAAAGTCTGCAGAATATAAAGCAATATGTTTTACCAATACATGTTTTTCTTCTAGATTCTAGATTGTAAGCTCTAACGAGCAGGGCCCTCTAATTCCTCCTGTATTGAATTGTATTGTAACTGTATTGTCTTCCCTCATATTGTAAAGCACTGTGCAAACTGTTGGTGCTATATAAATCCTGTATAATAATATAATAATATACGAAGGCCTTAATAGCAATTTTTTTTGTTGACTAGAAAATAATGCTAGCAACTGTACCAGTATTCCTTCTGAACCTAATAAAAGTTGCAAAAATACAATTACTTCTTAAGTTGTCAGTTCTAGGATTTCTATGTAATTAGAGCTGGAGGATGTTGCCCACAGTAGTAATTGTTTCTTTATAATTTGATGTAAAAGGCCCGGTTCCCAGCTTTTCTCTCTTAAAGTTTTACTTTTCTCTCTTAAAGTGTTACTAAACCCAGGAGCCTGCATTCACTATATCTGGTCTCCCACAGTACACAGAACATGGAAATGCAATAGTTTTAGTATATATAAGCTGCTAAATACATATTTTCATCAGCAGTTAGAGCAGTGTTGTGACTTCTATGAGTGTCTGGTAAAAGCTTGTAGGAGGAGTTTTCAATCTGCTCTGACTGTCCTATAAGGCTGCAGGACCCCTGGCCCTCTGTCTGGACAGTGCTGATTGGCCCTGTACTGATCACATGCACTTTCCCAAGAAAAAAAAAACTCTTCAGCAATACACACCAAACTGAGCATGTGCAGCTTGCCCCCTAGCCTCTGTTTAATCAGAAGATGGATTGTGGACTGTGGAAAAGGGGAGGTTTAGAGAAGACAGGATCAAACATACTTTTTAGACAGTACAGAGGATTAACCCCTTAGGTTCCAGAGTGAGTATAACAAGCACGCTTTACTGCATATAAAGACTGATTTTACTGTTGTGGGTTTAGTAATATTTTAAGCAATCTATAATATTAGAAACTCTTGTCTATGCATTAGTGTTTCCCCCATACCCAGAGAGGCCTGTCTAGGCCACCCTTATCTCTCTCTATAGCCATAAGCGCAAACTCTGGGTCACATGCTTTGCACTCAATGGCTAGGCCCTTTCTCGGATGATAGCCAAATTGTGCCTGCATATACAACTATTTTTTGATGCTTATGAGCAGCTTTAGTCACCATTATTCACCCTATATTTTACACATTGCATTACATATACACCTACTATGAACAGGTTATCAGAAGACTGTAATTGGCACACACTGCAGTACTGTATGTTCCATTGAGAAAAACATTTCTGAAGTTGTCAGAAGACTTATGAGGGTGGCCCTTCATGCAATCAGGATCTGACCACCCACAGGACATGTGCGTGCATGTGTGTGTTTCTCTTCTGAAATATATATAAATGGATTTCCCGGGTGGAAGGGTAAAAAAGAGGGTTGCCCCATGCTTTCAGAGCAAGGGGTGGCAACAGCAGTCGAGACAGGCTTTCTAAGATGTTAAATAACATTTCTCTTCACAACAGCCAGCAGGCCCCCTTTCCAAGTGCTTACATGGCAAAAATACCTGGATTAGGTTACTATTATGTACAGTGGCGCTTAAAAGGTAACTTAAAGAGAACGCAAGTCTGTCAGCCACTACCTATTTGTGTTTCTTTTGCTTTGTTTATTTTCCTTGGTACTTACCACTTCTATATCTTCTAGATATATGGTCAAATATGAAAAGCTTTAAATCATTTATTTTTTATCCTGGAACATTTTGTTCTGAGATAAATATGAGAAATCACTTGTACCTGTATAAAAGAATAAATGGTCCCTGAGTAACAAGCATTTTTCAGAAAGTCATTGTGCTATTTGTTAGTGCCTAAGGGCATACTTTATTCATTACATAATATAGAATTCATCTTCTTTAAATTCTCACAGGATCCCTAGCAGAGTTGCATACTTCTTACTAACATTATAAAACATATTTCAGTCCAGCACATATACTTGCCAACACAACTAAATGAGGCAATTCAGGGTATTTAAATATAGTGTATATAGTGTAATGCTTTACACACCAACTACTGGTGTTTATTTACCACTACTTATTACATGTTAGAAAATATACTTAGGTACAAAGCCACAACCAGCACAGCAATTTGAGAGCTCACACAAAAAATTGTTCAACGTAGATATCTGACTCCCTCCAGATTGTCCAAATTTAACGCACACGTATCCCCCATGTGCTGGATGAACTGCAGCGCTACTGGTACTCTACTACACATTTAATTAAACTTAAATCTAGTAGAACCAATTGCCTTCAGAAGTCACCTAATTAGTAAATAGAGTCCACCTGTGTGTTATTTAATCTTAGTATAAATACAGCTGTTCTGTGAAGCCCTCAGAGGTTTGTTAGAGAACTTTAGTGAACAAACAGCATTGTGTCATGAAGGTCAAGGAACACACCAGACAGTTCAGGGATAAAGTTGTGGAGAAGATTAAAGCAGGGTTAAGTTTTAAAATAATATCCCACGAAGCACTGTTCAATCCATCATCCTAAAATAGAAAGAGTATGGCATAACTGCAAACCTACCAAGACGTGGCTGTCAACCTAAACTGACAGGCTGGGCGGCGAGGAGAGCATTATTCAGAGAAGCAGCCAAGAAGCCCATGGTAACTCTGGAGGAGCTGCAGAGATCCACAGCTCAGGTGAGAGAATCTGTCCACATGACAACTATTAGTCGTGCACTCCACAAATCTGGCCTTTATGAGAGAGTGGCAAGAAGAAAGCCATTGTTGAAAGAAAGCCGTAAGAAGTCCCTTTTGCAAATTGCGAAAAGCCATGTGGGGGACACAGCAAACACGTGGAAGAAGATGCTCTGAGACCAAAGTTGATTTTTGCCTAAAAGCAAAATGCTATGGGTGGTGGAAAATTAACACTGCACATCACCCTGAACGCACCATCCCCACCCTAAAATATGGTGATGGCAGCATTATGTTGTGGGGATGTTTTCTTCTACAGGGAAGCTGGTCAGAGTTGATAGGAGGATGGATGGAGCCAAATACAGGGCAATCTTAAAAGAAATTCTGCAAAAGAGTCTGCAAAACACTTGAGACTGGGGCAGAGGTTCAACTTCCAGCAGGACAATGACCCTAATGATCAAAGCATATTCATGTGTTAGAATGGCCTAGTCAAAGTCCAGACATAAATCCAATTGAGAATCTGTGGCAAGACTTAAAAATTGCTTTTCACAGACTCTCTCCATTCAATCTGACAGAGCTTGAGCTATTTTGCAAAGAAGAATGGGCAACAATATCACTTTCTCGATGTGCAAAGCTGATAGAGACATACCCAAAAAGACTTGCAGCTGTAATTGCAGCAAATGATGGTTCTACAAAGGGAGTGAACTACTTCAAGCCAGGTACAGACTTTAAGGCATCAAATATTTTGGTGCTCGAGAATTACAGGCAGGTTTCTTACTGTGGGACTTTGACAAGTAGATTCTCTGTCTTAAAATCTACAGCCTTATTACCCACATTGGGAAATTCTTTAGACAAGCTTAATGTTTTACTAAAGCTGGATACACACTATCCAACTTTTGTGGTTAGATTTCCTTCAGATTTACCTTTTCTATGTAGTGCAAGGTCCTGCCAGATTGCATACAAATTGAAAGTGTTTAGGTTTGACCTCATATTATCTGGTTTTGGTAAGTCTAAAGTAAAAAGACTTCAGAAAATCTTATAGTGTGTATGGCCCATAACTGCCATTTCACTGTCAAGGCAGACTGCTTTAGTCACAACTAAGGGCACTCTTATTAGACAAGGGTATGACAGCTGGTGGACCTTAACCATAAAATAAGGGAAAGTCACTCTGAACTCTGGACCTCAGATCTATTTATTCTAAACCCTGGACATCCACTATGCTGCTGTCCCCAGGCTTCTCCGTTCCTGAAGTCACAAAAATCATCAAAGACTTTATTAAATTCTCAGCTGCTTGTATTAGCTGAATTATTAGGGTTGAGCCTGTGCTCCTTGTGTTACACCACAGCCTGGATTTGGGGGCCTAGTGCAGGATGACAGTTGAAGTAAAGAAAAAAAAAATATATATATACATATACATATACATATACATACACACACACACACACAGTATATATACTTTACAAACCTGTATTAATAACAAAGGGTATAGTTTGATGAATCAAGCAATATCAAATGTGAAAGCTTTGCTTGATTTGCCATTTTTAACATATTAGAAAATAGTGATACTGCAGCTTAATGAATTAGGCCTGTATATCTGTAGATTTAAATGTAGAAAAGATAAAGTAGCAAATATTTAACAAATACTATGTAGAAATTTGATGATTTCATTGCCCTGCCCTACAAAATCTAATTTGATTTAAAGGAAACATATAGATGATATCATATAGTCCCTAGCTGCCCACTGCTTGAAGACATATTTTCCATGGAAAAAGCTAAATAAGAACAGGAGATGCAATTTACCCATCTAGGTTACAGACTGCTTTTGATAGCTTATAGGCGTATGACAAAAATAAGTTTCTCCTAATCATGCTGACATCATATTTTTTCACCAACTCTTGATGATTTGTTCCACGCATGACTTACAATTAAAAAAAAAAATTCTTATGCCAGTAGAATTTTACTTCATCGATTTTGAGCACAGCTAGTTTGCATATGAAAAAAAAACAATCTTATTTGGGTCAGTTAAAAACATTTCGAGCAAATTTCATTGCAGAATTCTGCTTTATTTTGTTTTAAAAAACTGACACTGATTTACTAAAGCTTATGTGTATTTACCGGCTCATCAGCCATGCATGGCCAAGCAAACTGTATCATCACAGCATTTTTTACACACCTGTGATGTGTATGTACACATGCATATAGGATGCAGCAACATATAAAAAATTAACTAATAAGAGTTGTTTGCTATAGAATAAAGGCCCCAACATCCAAAATGTAACTAAAATGTTGATGCACACATTGTTTAGTACACCTTATAGAAACAGTAGGCATGAGAGCAATTAAGACTCATTCATACTGTTGTACTGCATTAGTGTTCATGCATTAATGCACAATATGCCACACATTAATGTGTGTTTCATTAAAGAAGCCCTTTTATTTGAGTAGGCTACCTAATATGCCACAAAATGTATTTGACAAGGTGAGTTGGAATGTATGACATCACATCACACCAATGCATTCCATATGCCATGCTGTACTTTCTCAGTTCTGTACCTACTCATTATGTATGTCATGCTGTACAGTTACTACTCCACACCACCACATTTTGTATGCCATGCTGCACATTTCCTATTCCACAACACTTCATTTCATATGCCATACTGTATATTTCCTATTCCACACCAATTCAGTGTCATGAAGTTATTGAAAAGATGTTTTAAAGAATAAGCAAACTTTTTAAACAATGTACACTTATCCTTTTTTCTAGTCCTCTGACTGCATATGACCACCCTCCCCCTCCACAGTTCTGTACTTACCTTAATATCACCACTGTCCTGTGATAATCAGTGCCCTGATTATCAGTGTAAAAAAATTTATTGAGAGCCTTTCCAGTTATCGGTTCTTCTTTCCTCAGATAGAGACAGTGCACAAGGAAAGGACAGCCGATAACCAGCAAGTCTGTTTACATGTGATAAGCTGTAATTGGACACAGCTGATCACATGGTAAAGGGGCCACTGAGATTGATCTAAAGGACTCAGTGGTCACAGAGCCCGACCAATGTGTGTCCCAGGAGTGAAAAGGGGGGCCAGGTTCTGGAAGGACACCCATGGACTCCTTCCCAGAACTAGAGAGCCACACTGTAGCCATCGTTAGGCTATAGCGTTGTACTGAAGTGGTAAAATACAAGAGATTCCCTTGTTCTTAAAAATGGTTGTAAAGGAAAAAGTTTTTTTTTTTTGTTTTTGTTTTTTTTACCTTAATGCATTCTTTGCATTAAGTTAAAAACCCTTTGCTTCCTCCTCCAGAATTGATTTAGCATTCTCCTCTTCAGATCTGCTGCCATTGGTACAGGAGGCTTCATATCTCTCGGAAGGCCTATCTAATCATTCCCCACTCCAGATTGTGTTACATTTGGCGGATTCTGGCTCTCCAATACCTTGAAGGCTTTCACCGGGGTGGGTGTGTGAACCACTGGTAGACGGTGTTATTCAGCTGTCTTTGCAGTCTTTTTGGCAAATAAATAGGGATTCATCCACTCCACAATTGACCTGGGATGCCTTTAAGGTGACCATTAGAGGGGAGTATATCTCAACCATCAAGACAACTAGGACCCAACATTACCTTGACACAGTATTGTAGGAGAAAGAGCAGGCATGTGCCCGGACTCATGTTGACTCTCCTTTCCGTAACACATTGACAGAGCTGGGACAGGCAAGAAGGGCCCTATACCTTCATTACAAAGATCTTACTCATAAAGCCAGGACATACACGGTCCAGAAGGTATTTGAACAGGGTGATAAAAATGGGCGACTGCTGGCAATACTGGTGGCTGATAGTTACTCCTCCAATGTGATCCCTCGCATCTACTCACCCTCTGGTTTATTGGTTTCCTCACGGGAGGAAATTCTTAATGTTTTTGTTTCCTTTTATACAGCTTTATATTCCCCTATTCCATCTTACTTGAAAGATGATCTGGCAGCACTATAGGAGCCACTCCGCCTCCCCACATTGCCTTCGGAGGCCTGTGACCTGCTAAATACTCCATTCAAGCTGGAGGAACTGGCTGCAGTGATAAGCTCATTTCAAAATCGGAAAGGCACCAGGACCAGATGGACTCCCAACTGAATGGTATTGACAATGTATATAGAAATACTTTCCTCACATCTGTTGACCCTTTATCAGGAGAGTTTAAAGTTGGACCATCTCTCTCCTTCTCTATGTGAGGCACACATTGTTCTTAAAGCCAAAACCAGATAAGGACCCTCTGCAATGTGCTGCGTACAGACCAATTTCCTTATTAAATGTAGATTTTAAAATTCTCACCAAAATGCTGGCCAATAGACTAATTTCAGTCATATCTTATTTAGTCTCAGAGGACCAAACGGGCTTTATGCCTAGTAAGGCTACTGATATCAATCTAAGAAGAGTATATAAGCATTTACAATTGGGCCGGAGATTACTACAGGGGGAATTCTGGTATTTTTAGACCTAAAAAAAGGCCTTTAAATTCCGTTGACTGGAATTACATGCAGGAGATACTATGGCAGTATGGCTTTGGCCCTACCTTTCATAAATTGATTGAACTAATATATAGGGTCTCTGAATTTTTTAAGGTAGCTAGGGGCAAGCATCAGGGCTGTCTGCTATCTCCAGGCTTATTTGCCTTACTCATGGAACCTTTGGTGGTGGCCGTTATGAGTGTCCTTTGGGGTGAAGGGGATCCAAAAGGGAGTGTTGGAGGAGAGGACGGCATTGTATGCTGATGATATGGTACCATGAGATGTCTTTGTCCTCAGTAGTATCCATATTAGACATGTTTTCTAAGTTTTTTGGGTCTCAAACTTAATTGTGACATGTCACATATTTTACCGTTGAAGGTTTCACCCCCGGCCTTGAAGGCCCGCTTCAGTGGGTCAACAAGGTGAAATATTTGGGCTTAACTATATGGAAGTTTATTTTCTAAATGTTACTCCCATAGTACAAACTCTTAAACACAGTATACAAGGCTGGTGTAACCTCCTGCTTTCTCTGATTGGGAATATCAATTTATTAAAAATTAAATTTCCCCCTCTCTTTTTATACATCTGTGGGAACTCACCCATTTGGATCCCAAAGACTATTTTTCAGGTCATAGATAGAGTAGTCTCAGATTTTCTTTGGTGCGGGAAGACCCCTTGTCTTCCCCTTGTACGAGTGCTGCAGCAGTCTTGGAGAGAAGAGGGGTTGGCGGTACCCAATTTTGCTACATATTTCTTAGCTGGACAATTCATTTTTGCCCATAGGTGGTTGACACAGCCCGAGGATGATGCAGCAGTATCACTGGAGGCAAAGGATTCTATGAGGCATGGTCTTATTTAGTGTTCCATGGGAGCAGGGCCCCTTATCCCCTCACTGGGTCTATGCGATCTGTTGTTAGAGCGTGGGAAGTGACCAGGAGAGCTGAACTACAAGACAACATGATGTCCCTGTATATGCCATTGTGGTATAATCCTCAGCTGACCCAGTTCTTTTCCTACCCTGATCCAATTATATGGACGAGATATGGGATCAAGACGATGGGTTTGGTAGTTGTAAATAGGGTGCTATTGACATTTGATGTACTTAAACACCGATTCTGGCTCCCTAATTCACACTGATTTTGCTATCTCGAGTTTAGGCATGCTTTTTCTTGCATATTTGGATCTACCGGTCTCTGTGTGCGGGTTGGTGATTTTCTAATCCTTGCTTAGAAGAAAAGACCTTGTTAAAGCCTTATCCACTATTTATGAACAATTGTTTATAGATACTACCAAGGTTTTGACCCCTTGTCACATTGTATGGTTGGCAGACTTCCTGCAGCTTGACAGTGATGACTGGGAGGACGTATAGAGCTCTACCTTTTCAAGGCTGCTGTCAGCACCGGACCATCTGATACAATTTCAATTTCTCCATAGAATTTATTACACTCCAGCTAAACTTGCGAGAATTTTTGCTACATACTCCTCAAACTGTTGGAGGTATGCTGCCCCTAGAGCGGATTTTCTGCACATTTTCTGGCATTGCGCACACATTCAGTTGTTTCCGTCAGAGGTTATGGATTGTGTTAAGCCGGTCACGATGATTACCATTAGATCTATAGAAGTTAGTTTATTGGGTCTGGTAGATCTGTTGGCACCCAAAAAGGTAATCTGTACGCTACTTACCCTGCTTCTGTTCTATGCACTTAAAGTAATAATTCTGTCATGGAAGAAACCGGTGACCCCTACCATCATGGCCTGGAAGGTGTTAGTCAGAATGGGGGTACTGTCTAAATTTGAAAAGGTGTGGGGTGGTTGGATTAATGACAATTCTACGACTTCAGATTGATTAATTGAAGGTTAGGTACATGTTGTGGCCTGGGCCTTGGTGCACACCTGGTATAATCACTAATGGTATTCTTGGGATGTTAAGATCTGAAACATTAAGTGCTTGAATATGTGATTTATATTCACTTCTTTAGTTGAAACTAGTGTTGAGCGAACACAGACTGTATTATTCGTGTTCGTACCGAATAATTGGATTTTTTGTACCCGAACACGGACACGGACACTTTACTGTATGTTCGGGTAAAAATCCGTGTTCGGTCGTTTTATTTCCGGGTTTTGCATGCTTTGGCGCTCTTTTCATGGCGGGCTTTCAACAGCCAATCAACAATCGTTTAACTGGTGTGCCTTAAGCCATCCCAGCCATGCCTGCAAATGTCTCAGTAGCTGTGATTGGCCGTCTGAAGCATGTGACCAAGTCTTTATAAGTTCCAGGCAGCCGCAGCGTCTTCATTCTGCTGCTTAGATCAGGGACAGAGCACACATCAACGTGCTGGCTGCTGATTAGGGAAAGACAGGCAGGTAAAAACCATTTGTGTCCGGATAGAATTGAGGGACAGGTCGGAGTGTTTAGGCAGGGCGAGTTGTAGGCATTTTAGGGATAGAGTCTGCTGAATTATAGGGTCAGTGTCTTCTACAAACTACAATCGATATTGCTGTGTGGGGGGTGGGGTCTGCACTCAATCCTGATCTACGATCTCTTCTCAATCCTGTTAGGGAGAGGCTGCTGCTGAATTTTAGGGAAACTGTGTTCTACAAACTACAATCGATATTACTGTGTGGTGTGGGATAGGAGATAGGCAGGTGTCAGTGATCCACATCCATTTTTCTGTGTGTGAGCTGCAGTGAACACAATCTTTTTGGGCTGCAGTGAACACAATCTTTTTGGGGTGCAGTGAACAACGTCCTTTTTGGGGTGCAGTGAACAAAATCTTTTTGGGGTGCAGTGAACAAAATCCTTTTTGGGGTGCAGTGAACAACATCCTTTTTGGGGTGCAGTGAACACAATCTTTTTGGGGTGCAGTGAACAAAATCCTTTGTGGGGTGCAGTGAACACAATCTTTGTCGGGTGCAGTGAACACAATCTTTTTGGAGTGCAGTGAACAACATCCTTTTTGGGGTGCAGTGAACACAATCTTTGTGGGGTGCAGTGAACACAATCTTTTTGGGGTGCAGTGAATAAAATCCTTTTTGGGGTGCAGTGAACACAATCTTTGTGGGGTGCAGTGAACACAATATTTTTGGGGTGGAGTGAACAAAATCCTTTTTGGGGTGCAGTGAACAACATCCTTTTTGGGGTGCAGTGAACAAAATCCTTTTTGGGGTGCAGTGAACACAATCTTTTTGGGGTGCAGTGAACAAAATCCTTTGTGGGGTGCAGTGAACACAATCTTTGTGGGGTGCAGTGAACACAATCTTTTTGGGGTGCAGTGAACAACATCATTTTTGGGGTGCAGTGAACAAAATCCTTTTTGGGGTGCAGTGAACACAATCTTTTTGGGGTGCAGTGAACAAAATCCTTTGTGGGGTGCAGTGAACACAATCTTTGTGGGGTACAGTGAACAGAATCTTTGTGGGGTGCAGTGAACACAATCTTTGGGGGGTACAGTGAACACAATCTTTTTGGGGTGCAGTGAACAAAATCCTTATTGGGGTGCAGTGAACACAATCTTTGTGGGGTGCAGTGAACACAATCTTTTTGGGGTGGAGTGAACAAAATCCTTTTTGGGGTGCAGTGAACAACATCCTTTTTGGGGTGCAGTGAACAAAATCCTTTTTGGGGTGCAGTGAACACAATCTTTTTGGGGTGCAGTGAACAAAATCCTTTGTGGGGTGCAGTGAACACAATCTTTATGGGGTGCAGTGAACACAATCTTTTTGGGGTGCAGTGAACAACATCATTTTTGGGGTGCAGTGAACAAAATCCTTTTTGGGGTGCAGTGAACACAATCTTTTTGGGGTGCAGTGAACAAAATCCTTTGTGGGGTGCAGTGAACACAATCTTTGTGGGATACAGTGAACAGAATCTTTGTGGGGTGCAGTGAACACAATCTTTGGGGGGTACAGTGAACACAATCTTTTTGGGGTGCAGTGAACAAAATCCTTATTGGGGTGCAGTGAACACAATCTTTGTGGGGTGCAGTGAACACAATCTTTTTGGGGTGGAGTGAACAAAATCCTTTTTGGGGTGCAGTGAACAACATCCTTTTTGGGGGGCAGTGAACAAAATCCTTTTTGGGGTGCAGTGAACACAATCTTTTTGGGGTGCAGTGAACAAAATCCTTTGTGGGGTGCAGTGAACACAATCTTTGTGGGGTGCAGTGAACACAATCTTTTTGGGGTGCAGTGAACAAAATCCTTTTTGGGGTGCAGTGAACAACATCCTTTTTGGGGTGCAGTGAACAAAATCCTTTTTGGGGTGCAGTGAACACAATCTTTTTGGGGTGCAGTGAACAAAATCCTTTGTGGGGTGCAGTGAACACAATCTTTGTGGGGTACAGTGAACAGAATCTTTGTGGGGTGCAGTGAACACAATCTTTGGGGGGTACAGTGAACACAATCTTTTTGGGGTGCAGTGAACAAATCCTTTTTGGGGTGCAGTGAACACAATCTTTGGGGGGTACAGTGAACACAATCTTTTTGGGGTGCAGTGAACAAAATCCTTTGTGGGGTGCAGTGAACACAATCTTTGTGGGTGCAGTGAACACAATCTTTTTGGGCTGCAGTGAACAAAATCCTTTTTGGGGTGCAGTGAACACAATCTTTGTGGGGTGCAGTGAACACAATCTTTGTGGGGTGCAGTGAACACAATCTTTGGGGGGTACAGTGAACACAATCTTTTTGGGGTGCAGTGAACAAAATCCTTTTAGGGTGCAGTGAACACAATCTTTGTGGGGTGCAGTGAACAAAATCCTTTTTGAGGTGCAGTGAACACAATCTTTGTGGGGTGCAGTGAACACAATCTTTGTGGGGTACAGTGAACACAATCTCATACTTCTGAAGATTTGAGGGTGCTGCCTGTTCCATACTCCTCCTCCTACTGCTCAACCATCCTTTTAGGGGTACAAACAATAGTAATTGGGGCCTAGTGTGGTGGTGTACGTGTGAGATACATACACTTTCTTTTTGATCATATTTTCTATTCCGCTATTCAATTAAAACCTTTGGGGATCAATTAAATTGCATGATAGTCTGTGTCGGTACGTGTGAGATCCACCTTTCCAAGTTTTTGGGGTTCATCTCATACTTCTGAAGATTTGAGGGTGCTGCCTGTTCCATACTCCTCCTCCTACTGCTCAACCATCCTTTTAGGGGTACAAACAATAGTAATTGGGGCCTAGTGTGGTGGTGTACGTGTGAGATACATACACTTTCTTTTTGATCATATTTTCTATTCCGCTATTCAATTAAATCCTTTGGGGATCAATTAAATTGCGTGATATTCTGTGTCGGTACGTGTGAGATCCACCTTTCCAAGTTTTTGGGGTTCATCTCATACTTCTGAAGATTTGAGGGTGCTGCCTGTTCCATACTCCTCCTCCTACTCCTCAACCATCCTTTTAGGGGTACAAACAATAGTAATTGGGGCCTAGTGTGGTTTTGTACGTGCGAGATACATACACTTTTTTGGATCATATTTCCTATTCCGCTATTCAATAAAAACCTTTCTAGGGCAAGATCTTAAATTACAGAAATATGAGGAGACCGTCAAATAAGGGCCGTGGCCTGGGTCGTGGTGCTGCTGGTAGAGCTCCTGTTGCAAGGAGAGGACGTGGTCGATCTGTGCCAGCTACACGCACAAGTGAAACACCTTCCTCAAGTGTGAGTAGGCGACAGAACCTGCATCAGTATTTGGTAGGGCATCATACGCCCCTAGAAGTGATGAGGCCAGAACAAGTGGAGGCGATAGTAGATTGGTTTGCTGCTGACAGTGCCTCCAGTTCCTTCACATTGTCTCCCACCCAGTCTACTGCAGAAAGGTCACAGTTGGCACCTGCAGCCGATGTCCAACCGTCTTTCACCTCACCCCCTTGAAAATCAGGCAAGCAGTCTGAGCCCCAAGCCATACAGCAGTCTCTTCTTCTTTTTGATGACTCTGTCAGCAGGGTTTCCCAGGGCCATCCACCTAGCCCTGCCCCAGAAGTGGAAGAGATTGAGTGCAGCGATGCCCAACCACTTATTTCTCAAGATGAGTACATGCAAGGATCATCGCAGCACGTCTCCGATGATGACGAAACGCAGGTGCCAACTGCTGCGGCGTTCAGCATTGTGGAGACCGACAAGGAGGGCAGGGGTGAAGACTGGGTGGAAGATGATGTGGAGGACGATGAGGTCCTCGACCCCACATGGAATGAACGTCATGCAGGTGACCTGAGTAGTTTGGAGGAAGAGGCGGTGGTCGCACAGAGCCACCAGCACAGCAGAAGAGGGAGCAGGGTGCAGAAGCGGAGCGGCCGTGCCCTAGACACTACGCCCACTACTGCCCAACGCAGCAAGGGAACGAGCGCACCAAAGTCAGCTCAAAGGAGTTCTCTAGCGTGGAAGTTCTTTAGAAAATGTGCTGATGACAGGACACGAGTGGTTTGCACCCTGTGCAATCAGAGCTTGAAGCGAGGCATAAACCTTCTCAACCTGAGCACAACCTGCATGATCAGGCATCAAGTGCAAAGCACGAGCTGCAGTGGAGTACACACCTTCAAAACCAAGAAACGTCTCTGGCTCATCCTGCTTCCTCTTCTGCTGCAGTCTCGGCCGCTCCAGCCACATCTGTAGTGATACCGGCACCTGCCACCCCGCAAACAGACGATCTGTCAGCAACACCACCACCTGGGTCACCAACAACCATCTCCACAATGTCCCGTGGAAGCGTTCAGCTTTCCATCTCCCAAACACTTGAGAGGAAGAGGAAGTACCCCCCTACCCACCCGCGATCCCTGGCCCTGAATGCCAGCATTTCAAAATGATTGGCCTTTGAAATGCTGTCATTCCGTCTGGTGGAGACGCACAGTTTTAAAAACCTTATGTCGGTGGCTGTCCCACAGTACGTCGTGCCCAGCCGCCACTACTTTTCCAGGCAAGCCATCCCTTCCCTGCACAACCAAGTGGGGGAAAAAATCAGGTGTGCACTGCGCAACGCCATCTGTGCCAAGGTCCACCTAACTACCGATACGTGGACCAGTAAGCACGGTCAGGGGCGTTATATCTCCCTAACGGCACACTGGGTAAATGCAGTGGCGGATGGGCCTGAGGCGGATAGCAATTTGGCGCATGTCCTTCCACCACCGAGGATTGCAGGGCGCTTCAGTTTGCCTCCTGTTCCTAACTCCTCCTACTCCGCTTCCTCATCCTCTACCGCCTCCTCATCCGGACAGCGTAACACCTTCACCACCAACTTCAGCACGGCCAGGGGTAAACGACAGCAGGCAGTTTTACAACTTGCCTGTTTGGGGGACAAACCACACACCGCGCAGGAGTTGTGGAGGAGCATGGAACAGCAGACAAATGAGTGGTTGCTGCCAGTGAGCCTCAAGCCCGGCCTGGTGGTGTGCGATAACGGGAGAAATCTCATAGCAGCTCTGGGCCTAGCCGGTTTGACGCACATCCCTTGCCTGGCGCATGTGCTGAATTTGGTGGTGCAGAGGTTCCTTAAAAACTACCCCGATATGTCAGAGCTGCTGCAGAAAGTGCGGGCCGTTTGTGCGCACTTTCGGCGTTCTCACCCTGCTGCTGCTCGCCTGGCAGCGCTGCAGCGTAACTTCGGCCTTCCCGCTCACCGCCTCATATGTGACGTGCCCACAAGGTGGAACTCTACCTTGCACATGCTGGAAAGACTGTGCGAGCAGCAGCAGGCCATAGTGGAGTTTCAGCTGCAGCACGCACGCGTGAGTCGCTCTGCGGAACAGCACCACTTCACCACCAATAACTGGGCCTCCAATCGAGACCTGTGTGCCTTGTTGCGCTGTTTTGAGTACTCCACCAACATGGCCAGTGGCAATGACGCCGTTCTCAGCTTAACTATCCCACTTCTATGCCTCCTTGAAAAAACAATTCGGGCGATGATGGAAGAGGATGTGGCACAGGATGAGGAGGAGGAGGAGGATGGAGAGGTAACATTTCCAAGGCTTTCAGGGCAGTCATTCGCAAGGGGCTCCGAGGGTGGGTTCCTGCACACACAAACGCCAGGGACACAATTGTCCAGCAGGGGCACAGTTCTGGAGGATGAGGAGGATGAGGAGGAGGAGGAGCTGGAGGAGGAGATGGAACCATGTTCACAGCAGGGTGGCACCCAGGCCAGCTCATGGCCATCACTGGTGCGTGGCTGGGGGGATACAGAGGACACGGACGATACACCTCCCACAGAGGACAGCCTTTCGTTGCCTCTGGGCAGCCTGGCACACATGAGCGATTACATGCTGCAGTGTCTCCACAACGACCGCCGAGTTGCCCACATTCTAACTTGTGCTGATTACTGGGTGGCCACGCTGCTGGATCCCCGTTACAAGGACAACGTACCGTCCTTAATTCATTCACTGGAGCGCGATCGCAAGATGCGCGAGTACAAGCGCACGCTGGTAGACGCCATGCTGCTGGCATTCCCATCTGACAGCGGGGCCGCAGTGGAAGCACAAGGCAGAGGAGGAGGAGGAGGAGGTCGCCAACGCAACCAGGGCACCGCCAGCGCCATGAGGCAGGGTTAGCATGGCCGAAATGTGGAAAAGCTTTGTCAGCACGCCACAACAAACAGCAGCACCAGCAGCTCAGATGGAACGTCTTAGCAGGAGGCAGCATTTTACCAACATGGTGGAGCAGTATGTGTGCACACGCCTACATGTAGTGAATGAGGGGTCTGCCCCCTTCAACTTCTGGGTCTCCAAATTGGGCACATGGCCTGAGCTTGCCCTTTACGCCTTGGAGGTGCTGGCGTGCCCTGCAGCCAGTGTATTATCTGAACGGGTATTTAGCACGGCTGGGGGCGTTATAACAGACAAGCGCAGCCGCCTGTCCAGAGACAATGTGGACAAGCTCACGTTCATTAAAATGAACCAGGCATGGATCCCACGGGACTTTTCCGTACCTTGTGCAGAATAGCAATGGATACCGACCTTACCCACCCATTGTTCCATTTTTGCTCTTTCTCACTCTTTTGGGGTGTACCCTCATTTAAAATTTGTGAAAAGAAGCAGTGTTGGCTACCTAGTCCTCCTCCTCAGGGCCAGATTAACGTAGGGGCTATTGGAGCTGCAGCTCCAGGCCCCTACCTTTTATATAGGCCCCGGGTTGGCCATATTCACTGTTACCATTCTTCTGTCACTTGTAAACACAGAAGTCTGGCTTCTATGCTCGCTTCCCCAGGCAGCACCTTCAGAACCTCCCCACACAGCGCGAGGCCGGACAAGGAGGGGCAGTTGCCGATGCATGGATGTGTTTATGGGCTTCAGAGACAGCATCCCATGTTGAATTAGGCATGCATGGCTGCACCCTTCCTCCTCTGGGTGCATGGCAAGGCACGGCCCTTAAGGCCCTTCAAAATCCTCAGCACCAAGCCCATGATGCTCTTAATCCGGCCCTGGTCCTCCTCCACCGCCGCTTCCACCTACACCACCCATAGGTGTGCGCAGCCTATTGCATTAAGGTGTGCACCCCAAAGTTGAAATACACATGCATGTGTTTGCCAGCAGGGAGAGTAATGTATCGGGGCCATGTACCTGTAGGCAAAGAGAAATAGAGCAGAGCAGGTCCGAGGGAGATCTTTCCCATCTCCTCACTGGCAATGCTATGTGCCCTAGGTGATTAGGGTGTGCCCAGGCACACCCGGCACACCCGGCACACCCTGTGCGCATGCCTATGTCACCGCCACATCCACCACCACCTCAACCTCCCTCCTACTCCATATGGGCCTCGTCCTTCAGAGATGAAGAAGAACATTGTTTTATTTTTCTGTTTTTTTTTTGTTGTTTTAAGTTATTTCCCTATCCACATTTGTTTGCAGAGCACTTGCCATGCTCTTAATTACGTTTTGCTGCCATTTGCAGCACTCTAGCCCTTTCCTTTGGTGTTTTAGAGCCATTTTAGTGCCTTAAAGTTCGGGTCCCCATTGACTTTAATGGGGTTCGGTGTCCGGGAAAAGTTCGGTAAAAGTCCGGGACACGGACCCGGACTTTTTTTTAAAGTTCGGCCGAACCCGTCGAACACGGACATCTAGGTGTCCACTCAACCCTAGTTGAAACCAGTCACAAACTATTGTATGTGTAGCCCTGCCCCCTTGGGGGTGGCCTGTTGAATGGGTGTCCTCATCACCTCTTACACCCTGAACCTGCTCCAACCCATCTGACACTATCAGTTCTGTCATGGCGAATAATCGAGACCACAAAGGTTGCAAGTAATAAACAATTTACTGCTCTTTTGGAGTATGAAAGTAGAATCAAAGTGTTCAAACAAAAAGAACAGAAGTTACACAATAATGACAAAGGAGAAAGGATCCTGAGTTCCCAACCAAGGATTTATGCTTTATAGCTCAGCACTCAGGATCTAGAACACCAGCCACACATTCATACACAAACAAATGTGTATGTATGCTAAGAGGATGGTGTTCCGCAACAGCAAAACAATACTAAAAATGTGGTTAGAGAGTGACCACAGATAAAGTTACTATACTCAATGACTTAAATGCAAAGCAAACAGTGTACTGCCTTAACCTTAACTAGCAAAGTGCACTCTGTATGCTAACGGAGGCCCCCTTTAAGATGAATTGCAAGCGTCTCTTGGAGAGTGAGGCCTCACTTATCTTCACTGGCAAGGAATCCCACAATCCAAAGAAATTATCTGTAATCCAACAAAAGAAAGGAGGTTGAACTATGTTCCCCAATGCAATAGCAGTTGTAATCCACAGAGAGGCAAATGCAGTTTATCCTATGCGTCACAACAGATTAACAGCCTAAGACTGGATTGAGGGCTTAAGGCCTGATTCAGCAACTTCGCATTATATTTGTATCTGCAGTGTCCAGTGGTTTGACTGAGTGTCAGAATGGCCTTATAAAAGTACTCAATCTGTTTGCCCTTCCCAGAATCAGTCTAGATCTGTATTCTAGTAGAGATGTAGATACTGGATGTCTCTCACCCAAAACTGGGAGATCTGTTTCCTTCTGCGACCAGGTTCCGCTCTCATCAGCGTCTCCGTCTGCCTGTCAGCAACCTTCCGCTCGGCCACGCCACCAAGACTCCTCTGCACACTCACACCGCTGGCCTCACTCCGGTGTCCACCACTAGGCCTCGGCCTCAGTTCCTGCGATTCGCAGCAGCTCTTCCCCTTTTTCCCAGTGCGCTGTCCTCGAGGCCAGAGCGCGAAGCAAAGTCCCGCCTCCCTTTATATAACCACCCCCAGCAATCTCCACGCGTCCTTTTGCTCCCTGGGAGAAAGGTCCCTCTGTTTCAGCAGTCTATGATCCTGGCTCCTCCCGGACTACATCTCCCATAATGCAAAAGTCACTGTCTTGCAGAACAATACCAGCCGTGCGACCCGGCTACATCTGGGAGCTGAATTGTTCACTGGTGCTGATGCATTGTAGTGCTGAATGTTGAATGTTTATATAATTGTAACTTTACTATGTAACTTTACTAAAATCTAAATAAAAAGAATTAAAAAAAAAAGGTAAAAAACATTTTAGGTGCAAACCCCCCCCCCCCCCATCTATATACTTACTTGAGCCTGATCTTGGTCTAGCGTTGTGTCCAAGAGCAGCAGCTCTCTCAACATACTCACTGGACTCAATGAGAGCCATTGGCATCGGGGGCAGGGCTGGTCAATAGAGATACATAGTGCAGCTCGAGCAAGCCCACATGATTACCCATAGCGGGTGCAGGAGTGAGGAGCGAGACTTTAATATCAGTTTAATTGATTTCAGCAAATCCGGTCCTATGTGTGCATCGTCCAACCACCATTTACAGTGCTACAAGCTTATAAAAACACTAATAAAACAATCAAGTCTGCACTGAGAACAGCACTGCACTATGCGGTTTTCCTGTGATCCCGTTTTCTGGAAAGATGCAGTGACCTTTCCCCTGTGTTTTCAGTGGGTACAGCAGTCCATTTAAATAAATGCCTGCTGTGCCAGAGCAAACGCAGCCTGAAATTTGTATGATGTCAACATCTAGTGTCAACATTGCTTTGTTTTGCATAAGAGAAACATGTGAGCTGCCATTGCTGACCTCCTTCTGAAAATGCTAGTTGTCTGGCTATAATACTGCTTTGTGTAACTAGACCAGAAAATAAGTATGCAGGTCAGGAAAGTCTCATCAATGACCTAAAAAACTGAAGTGACGGGGCCAGCATAACTGTCATGCATCTAGCATTTTTAGAAGCAGAGATGAACAATGGCAGCCTCCGTGTTTACTCAATGACAGATTTCCTTTAAATCACTAGTCTCTTTTATTACACACAAAGGATATATGTACAACTGGTCAGGCTTCAGCAACTCAAGTAGCTCATAATGTTTTAACCAAAATAATCGAAACCAGTAAAAAACAGCAATGATCGGTTTAGAGCATGGGTAAACAAATGTGAAAAAGTTGTGCTGATATAACTAATTTGTGTGTCTCTCTTAATATAAAGGTAGATCATAAAAACCACTTAATAAAATGAGAATTATTTGCATGATCTGCAACCTTTACACAAGTGAACACGCATAAACAGCTGAACCAGCATGAGACAAAATTAATGTTCAATATTAAACTTATGTTTCTTGTCTTGCAAATGTAAGTAAGGAGGCAGCATAATAAAAATAACAAACTTAAGTAGCCAGTGGATTGGAATGAGAAAAATTATTTTTAAGAATTGATTGTACAAAACTTAGCCACTTTAGCTCCGGAGGATTTGGCTGCTCAATGACCAGGCCCTATTTTGCGATTCGGCACTGCATTATTTTAACGGACAATTGCGCGGTCGTGCGACGATGTACCCAAACTAAATTGACGTCCTTTTTTTTCCTACAAATATAGCTTTCTTTTGGTGGTATTTAATCACCTGTGCGATTTTTATTTTTTGTGCTGTAAACAAAAAAAAGACGACAAATTTGAAAAAATTACAAGATTTTTCAAATTTTTTTATATATATATATATATATATATATATATATATAAAATATATATATATATATAATGTTTGGGGGTTCTAAGTAATTTTTTAGCTAAAAATACAGATTATAATTTGTAAACAACATGTGTCAGAAAAAGGCTTGGTCCTTAAGTGGTTAAAAACAAACACGTTATCCTTACCTGCTCTGTGCAGTGGTTTTGCACAGAGCAGCTCCGAGCGGGTCCCCCGCTGGGGCTCCTCCCCCTCCAGCAATGCCCCCAGAGAAAACCTCTTGCCCTGGAGGCACTGTTACATGCTTGCTCCTGAGCCGCTGCTCTATGCGTCCATAAGACACAGAGCCACGGCTCGGCACCACCCCTCTGCTTTTTCCTCATTGGTTCACAAGCTGTGTTTGACAGCAATGGGAGTCAAGGGGTGCTAATCCAGCCCGCTGCTGTCTCAGCCAATAAAGAGAGAGAGTCCCCATACAACCGAGGCTATCGTGAACATTGCTGGATTAGATGGGGCTCAGGTAAGGATTAGGGGGGGCTGGGGGGGAGCTGCACAAAGAAAGTTCTTTACCTTAATGCATAGAATGCATGAAGGTAAAAAACCTTCAGCCTTTAGAATCACTTTAAATTCTTTCTAAAAATAGCACAGCACTTCCTGGTATCTGAGAGTGCCTGACTACTTACAGGTGGTTAGGAATATACCATGCTTATACCTCCGATGGAGGTGGATAATATAAAGCTGTTGTGGTGTTACTACTAAGGGATACTGTAATGCTTGAAGTGGTGTGGAAAACCAAACCCCTTAAAAACACCTACAATTCATCCATACCCATTTTAGTAGGTCCTCTGTCTGTAAGTAACATAGCAATTTCCTTAGTGCTATGATATGGCTACTGCCAACCAGGTTCCATCACAGAATGAGCCCCTTCTGTAGGACTGGTGGTGCTTGTGCTGAGCTTAGAGATGACCACATGCCACATGTTGATGACCGGGGCCCCATCCAGGACTTTTATGATGTGTTCAGCAAGGAGATGGAGCAGGTGTACAAGAAAACAATCATGAAGCTACCATAACATGCTCTAGTCCAAACAATGATCTCTCCCTTCATCAGTGTACAGCGCCACCTCCAAGAAGAAATTGCAACTGCCTAAAATGATGTTTTCGATTTATTTTAATAAAAAATCTGAGAATGTAGCCTCTTTACCCTCAGTTGTCTAATACCATCCACTGTGCTATCAACTGTCATTGTACTGCCTGCTCCGAAGCGAATATAAGCTAAATCATTAGGATACATCATTTGTACATAATTTCTGCTGTTTTAATTTATCTAACAGATGCCATGCTCTCAGTAACCCATATTGATTAACTAAGACTCAGAAGGGGGTCGTTTAATATTCAATGGCTTATTAGACCCAGTGGAAATATGAGTTCCAGAATTGCCAAGTAGTCATAACTTCCTTTTATCTCTAGTCCAGTACAGCGGTCAATCTCAAGACAGCCATAACATACATCTGAGAAAAATTGATAGTAGTAGTATGTTTAGTATACTAGTATGGGTACATACTATATTTAGTATAGTAAGTATCCATTTTACGATCAATAACCATTTTTTAAATTAATAACCTTCTATGCTTACCTTCAGACCTGCACAGCTGTATAAGGTCTCATCCTGTACTGAGATTTTTTACTCTGATTTCACGGCATACCATGCGTGTGTACTAGAAGTTGCAGCAAGTGAGATAGAGCCTGTCTCATTTCCTGACTGGAGAACATCCATCATCATCTAGCTTGTTCCTCCCCAGCCTGACTGTCCCTGGCCCACCACGTCATTTATTGGATTTCAGTTCTTTTAATGATGGAGGCAGAGCATTCAGTTAGGGCAGTAGGAATGCAAATGCAGTCTTTCTAGGAACTCCCACACCTTCAAAATGACCTCCATCACTGAAGACATTTTTGGATTTACATAACTCCTTTAAAGAACCAGTCCACTGCTTGTATTAGGCTTGAGGCTCCCCCAGTCCTATACTCACCTTTTCTCACCCTTATAACCTGTCCAGGTATGTTTTCTTCTGTATAGAATAGCATATTCATTTGTTTTGGCAACAGAAAATGAACTTACCAGTTAGAGCCCATTCACATTAGCGCGACTTGTCAGGCGACTTGTCAGCCTGACAAGTCGCGCTCCCTCGCGGTCAATTGACCGCTACAGGACCCGTACTAATAGGAGCGACACAGAAAAAGGGTCCTGTACTATTTCGGGGCAACCTCGGAGCGACTTGCATAGACTTCCATTATGTGAAGTCCTTGCAAGTTGCTCCGAAGTCGTGGTGCAATGTAATGCACAAGTCGCCCCCGAAGTAGTAAGGAGTCGTGTCGCGCTAATGTGAACCGGCTCTCAATATATACATTATTGTGTGTATAGTAAATACACTCGTTGTCTGTCTTCATGGGTAAAAGTAATTTCTCCCTAGCCTCTTTCACAAAAATAATGCTCTGCTTCACATCAAACATAAGTACCCAGTAAATCAAAGTGTTGCTGAATGTTTAAGAGTAAACAGCAGTACATTGTGGATAACGCTATACATTTGTTTTCTCTGATGTCTAATCAATTATAGTGTACAGACTTGTATACAAAGACAAATGAATGTTTAAATCACGTTAAAACATCTTCAAGATTACACAAAACTTACAACTTATACCAAGCTTAGTTTGAAAAATATGGACAATAAAATGAGGACCATAAAATCCAGTTGTCTACTTCTGTTTCAGTTTAGGTGTTGATTTTAAGGGGGTGTCTGTGTTTAAATGAAACAACAGTGCAGCGCTACATAAAACAAATATTATAGAAATAAAATACAAAGAGAGCAAAACACATAAGATCCCAAATAGTGACAAAATGTGCTTCTGAATAGGTGTTGAAAGTGATTTAGGTGCAGATCTTTCACCACAGATAACACTAGCAGCTCGCCTCATTAAAAGACCCCTGAGTAAACAGATTGGTCAGACGTACATTTCTCCTCTGGGGTATGTATTAGAAGAGGATAGAATCTCCTGTTGTAAATAAACATCCACTGTGCCAGGAAGCAATCCAAGGACTGGACGAACTGGAAAAACAGCAAACTATACTTTCCTCAATGGTGACCTGGACCAGAGATCCTCATCGCATGTGTCATACAATTAAAAGCATATATAGTGCTCTCTGCTTAGACAAACTCCTTTTATTGAAAATAAAAATTCACTTACAAGTAAAGCACTGAAACCCAGTGCTCAGTGGAACAGCATAAAATACAAACAAATGGGGGGAAGACCGCGGCTGACGTCACATGTCTCCTCTCCTACTCCGAACGCGTTACCTCCCAGGGGCGGAACTTCATCAGCGGATATGGAATTGTAACAGACACTCGCTTCTTATAGTCTCGGTCAGATGAGCTGTGGACCCAAAACGTCTCCTCACGTGATAGGATCACCACGGCAACTGTACACAAACCAAGCCTGCTGGCTTGAATAGTAAAAATTTCTAGAAATTTATTATCAGCATTAGGAGGATTTATTCCTAAGATTCAAATGTATCCCCTCAGTAACAGCAAAATTCCTGGTAATGGGGTTAGAAAGATAATATATTTCTTGATATTAGGACTCCTTATGTACTTACTGTATACTAATGTATACTCATGTATTACTGTATACTAACATAGATCTGGAACTTTTTAAAGTTATTCAACTTATTAAAGTTTGGTGTTGGAGCAAAGTTAAGTCCTCTATCTAAAACATGCATCTCATCATCATTTGATGGAATGCCACTCTTAATTGTATATCCCAGAGCCCTTTTGGGGTTTTTGCCTTTTGTAATCTCCTGCCCCCTCGCCTTCCCCTCTGTTTTTTATTTTTCGTTGCTGTCCATTTTAGTTGGCCGGATACTAAGGGGGGTCCCTCCATCCAGCCTCCCAGATTCAGTTGGTGAGATGGTGGTCCCCTCCTCTGTCCGCTCTGTGTCCTTAAAAAATCCCCCCTTTCACAAGAGGCATGATTCTGAGGAGGGGCAAAGCAGTTCTGAGTGGGCACTTGACCATTATATGGATATGAAGATCCCCCTCTACTGGGAAAACCCCCTCGGGGTCCTAATGGGTGATGACTAGTATTCACCCAATTATGGGATGAATTATTACCATAAGGTAACTCTTGTTGTGAATAATTCCTAAATGGAGATTGCTGATACCCTCCTCTCCCCCCTCCTCCTCTCCTATTCTCCCCCCTTCTGTTATTGCCTCTGACCATTTGGTATTGGTATCTGTGTTTAAACATCTTTTACATGTATTTGATTTTATAAGCACTTCTAAAACATTTTATAGATGTTGGAAAATACTGTATGTCTTTTCCTTTACATACAGAATATACAGCATGAAATCAGGGTTTGGAAATAGAAAATTAATAGTTATGGGAAGAGAAAGACTCTCAGTGTTTTTTTAGCAAATGTCATTGATCAAATGTGAAATATTATTATACAAGATTATTAGGATCGTATAAAATATCTGAGTCTTGATAGCGCAGGACTAGTGATGAGGCAATTTTCCTGAAATTGATAGTGGACGTGCATGCTTTGTTAATAAACGAATCTGTGCCAATGACTCTTTCTAGATGCACTTAAAAAGACAGTTGTCTAATAAAAAATGACTGATTACCATTTAAAATATGATGTTAAGAAATGATCAAAACAATTTGAAAAAAGTTTCCTAACCTTCAGAGCCATTTAAAACCCATTGCACCATTAAAAATCACTCAAAACTACCTTAACGTTTCCTTCTCCACAAACTCCAATAAATTTGCCACATGTCCTAATTTTCACCCAAGCAGAATTTTTCTATTTCACTTATCCCTACAAAGGACCATAAACTATCTCCACTCCGAGAGTCAGTAAAAACCGTAGTACCTGTGTGGTTGATCCAAACTCTCGGACCTTTACGTTTTTTTGCAATGAAGTAGAAATTACTATACATTTAAATAGCAATGATTATCATTAGTTTTATTGACTAGAAAAAGCCTCTAGAACTGGCATGTACAACCTCCGGGGGGGGGGGGGGGTGAGCGCCGCCGGATTACAATAGGTAAAGAGAGAGGAGAGCCGCTGGATTACACAGAGCGGGGATCTCCTGCTTACTAGGCGACCTGGAAGCCCCGCTTCCAGGACTGGCTCCTATGAGACGTCTATCATAGGAGCCGGTCCAGGAGGCAGGATTTCGTATGACAGCGGTTGCCTAACAGCAGCATAATTTATTGTAACAAGAGGGCAGGGATAATGCGATGCACACATCATAAATACAGTATGTGCCACTCCACAAGCAGATTCAGAGTATCCCCCAGGCATGTTATTTACCCTTTGATTTCTTTTTTGACCAATATAGCCCATTCAGTCATAACTGAAGGAAATAATCAAATATCTCACAAATTAATCACACACCTGTTTATACTGTAGAAGACTTTTATTAAAAGTATATTATATTTTAGTAAAGGCTGCCATCTAGTTTTCTACATATCAGACAACTGTGGAAAATTATTTAATTAGGTAGGAAGTGGTAAAATATAAAAGAATGATGAAAAATCTTCACAAATGAATGTTGATACAGGAGTTGCTCTCCAGGCAGGGCCAGATTTGCCAATTATGTGGTACAAACCCCATTCTATACTGTCAAGTGTTATCCCTTACTATCCCACCAACTGGATCATTAGTTATAAAGATTAAAGACCCGCTGGGGCTTGGTACAGGGAGGCTGAATTAAAGAGTTCAGTAATTCTGCATTGATACATTGACTTTTAGAAGAGTAGGAAAATTGTCACCCTAATATGCTAGGAGCTTGGTTTTAAGTGTACAAATCAAAGTTGGCAATCTCTAAGTACACGGTGCACTAGCTTCTCCAGAAAAAAAAAGCAGGCTTTACAAGGGAAGCAACAAATGAGGGCCAACTGGCACCGGTAGGTGAGATGGTAGTCTGGAACATTTTATTGCACACAAAAAAATGTGTTAGTGTTTGAAAGCAACACAGTATTTGTCCAGCTGAGTATCACCCTTGGTGGCCCTGGCATACTAGGCAGGGGCCTATCTAGCTTATACAGAAATCTGGCTCTTAACATTTAGTGGAGGGGGGAATATGCATTTAATTACTACATGAAAGTTTGTAAAGTTACAAAATACTCCAGTGGAATGGGTCCAGCAGATTTGTCTTCAGATCTGATAATATTCAGTTATATCTGCAGGTCAATCTAATCTGCTAGGTTGGCAAATCCAGTGCATAAATTCACTCATCTGTAATAACAACAAGAAAATATCCATGTCAAATAATGTACAAAAAAATAGACCTTAGATTAAGTCAAAATAAATTCTTCCAAAAAACAATAACTGTCCATATTTTTAAAACATTCCCTTTATGATATACACAAAAATAAATAAATAAATAAATAAATGTCTAAATGTTATATAGTAATTTCCTTGAACATGGGCATTACAATGCATGAACAGCACGCACGTGTTTTTCAGTAGAAAAAAAAACGGAATAGTAATAAATGCAAATCTTTTCTTTTTTTGGAACTGTTAAACTGAACGGGGAAACAATGGGAGAGAATATTTTAGGTTGCAAGGAACATTATATATTAATGTATTAACAAACGCTCTTGCCTCTAGAGTGCTGTTCTGTTTCAGTGCCATATTGCTTGCTGTTTTAAGCTAAAAGCTTCTGGATTTAGCAATGGAATGAACATTTCAGCTTTGCAGCAAAATAAGTTCCATGAAACAGATTATCTTTTTGTAACATTTTGTGAGAATTCAGCAAAGTTACTAAATGGTAACTGGGAATCATGTTCTGTTCAAACGTAATTTGTTTCAGCAACTATTTTGTGTGAATAAAACCATTTGCATATGGCAGATGGATTTCACCACACATTAAGGTGAACAAATTTTGTACTAAACTAGTTAGAGATGGTGGTCAAACAGGCAGGTACAATCTGACCACCAAAGGCTATTTTGTACAAATGGTGTTTCCATATGCACACCCAGTTGCAACAGCTGTGTGATAGCTTCTATCACTTCTGCGGCCACCATTTGGGGCTTAAGCATCATTCTTGTCCAGCTAGCGGCAGCTCTCTCCTCCTGGCTACACATGCACACATGCTGTGTTACCTGTAGTAAGGTTTCTCATTATTGACCACTGCCTCATAGCCAGTTAACTCTAAGGATTGCACCATATGCTTGACCTCAGATTGTTTACTGTACTACACTTGCTCATTGCCTGCCCTGGCCCCAGGACTGTCTTTTAGAAATGCTTGTTTGCTATCTGTCCTTATCTTGGAACTGTTTCCTGGCTATGCTTACTTGCCTATCTCTCTTGACTGTACTGTTCTAGGTTCTGCTACCTACCGCTGCCTACTGCCTGACCAGCCTCAGGACCTTGCTCAGTCTCAGTGCTGTTTGGCCAGGAACTATAGCATTATTTTCCTGGGGCCTGGGGTGACCAAGTACTGGTAGGCCAACTTGCCCTAAGTGTTTAGGGGCTGCTAAAGGCAGAAGAAATGCCAGCCAGACCTAGGCATTAGACTGTGCATTACACTGTGCATGACTGCAGAGGAGGGAATGGTGAGCATTGTAAAGACCCATGACAAGGGCAGCATTTACCATAACAGCACATGTAGGTACATGTCTAGGTCATTAGGGCTAGAAAGATGGTACCAAGACTCAAATTGAGGAAATTGCTGTACTGTTTTCCTCATTTTGTTCTCTTCTTCTTTTATTCTTGTTGTTTTCACTTAAAGTAGTTGTAAATGCATGTTAGTCTGTGTTCATAGTTAAATAGTTAAAAATGGCCTGTACATGGTAATAATATATATTTGCAAAAAACATTTTTAATCTACCTTTTCTGATGATTTATACTGCAGGGTATGTGATCACTCTTCCTTGCTAAGCACATTACTGACCTGGGGGTGGGTGTGTCCACCTCAAACTGAAGACTCTGTAACTTCCCCTCAAGGCTGGCTCGGTTATCTGCTGTCATAAAAGGGATAGGTGGGGGGAGCGTGGCTACATTGACCACTGAAGATACAGGCGAGCTGGGTGCTTGACCAGCTTGGCTGTATCTCAGAAGGTATTGAAAGGGGACGCAACCTGACCACGCTAACACAAATGCTTAGCGTGGTCAGTTTTCAACCATAAAGTGGGGAACCAGCAGGCCAGCAGGATTAACCAGGTAATTTAGGGGAACTAACTGTAACACACATTTTTTCCCTAAAAAGTACATATAAAATACAGAAAAAGACACATTTATTAAATTCAGTTTTGGGGCTTACAAACACATTAAAGTGAACCCCTGTCAGTTTCTTTAGCTTTTTCCAGCTGGAGAGATTATCCTTCTCTTCCATTTCTATAGATACAAGGGGAAAGTGAGGGAATTTAGTTGGCCCCAGAACAGGTGTCTTCATTAGAACCCTACCCTCTCCTCTTGTTCTGGTAACAACTCTAAAATCAAAGTATTCACCAGGACAATAAAATAGAGTGAAATAACCCAGCATAGACACAGACAACAATAAAAACCTAATAGAGAAAACTGAATTATTCCTTACTGTATCCATTATATGACTGTAATTTGGCTGTACAGTCTAACTTTCTAGAGTACCAAAAATATTTTTTTATACAGCAAAAATATAGGGTAGGCAGAATTGGGGGTTTGTTAATACTTTGGTGAAAAACTTTTGACAAATTTCCTCCACTATTGCTGCCAGGGTAGAGTAGATATGGGTTCAGCTCAGCTTGAAAGCTTTCTCTACTTTTACCTTAAAAATGACAGCTGAAACAGAGTCCTTAAACTTTATTTTAGTATTTTTAAAATTAGTCTGTTAATTGGGAGCAGAATAACAACTAACTGCATAGGTTTTTAACATGAGAACACTAAAGTAATTTAAATTCACCATTTTCTATTGGAAATGGCTTATGAGGGCATTCTTAATTGTGCTATTTGCTGGGATTAATTCCACTTTGCTAAAATGAAGGAACATTGCTAACTCAAGGATATATTTGTGTAATGGCTAGTACTGCAGGATGATGTAACTAAGGGCTAATAGGTTATTTATGTAATCAATTACACCTTCATTCAAACCTCATATGACTTCTCTGATTCTTCTCATTTTAGCTGAGCGTTCCAGGTACACTAATATACTGAAATCGTTTTTTAATGTAACTTACAGGAATACGTGTGAAATTAGACACAAGGGGGTAAAAACTCAGCTCTAGCCGAAAACTTTTTTTAAATTTTAAATTTAGAAGGGTTAAAAATTCTGTAAGGAATGTATAGTGTACCAGGAAGCTTGAATGATTAATTTAGTCAGCTATATCATTAACATATTATTTAATCGATCAATATATGACGGTGTCTCAAATATTAAATAAATTATTAAATATAAATATACTGATTAATTAATTATTTTGTGAATTTGTGCTCTATGCAGATATAAGCATAATAAATATTGTGTGAACATATGGACTACAGAAATAAAAAATGTGGATTTATTTTACACTTAAGTCACTAACAATAACGTATAGTAACAGTTTAACATAGACACATGCATTTATATTACACAATGAAATACTTCAACTTATGTGGCTAAAATCTATGTCTGATGAGCTGAGCAATTTATTTTACACTCATGGGTATCATAACTGGTGGTGTATTAAGTAGCAACATATGCACTAAACTAGCAGAAAACATGGTCTGTGTTGTCAGACTGTCCCCCAAATTTTTCTGCAGCAAAATGAAGGGGTTGAGTCTATGCTAGAGGGTGTGTTAATACAGCTTAGATTTTATTACCTAGGGGTTAAGATACCATTAATTGGAATATAACAAAATTAAGCACACCCATAAGGAAATATACACTGTGTATACAGGTAAAATTAAGGAGTAGGATGGAATTTTTCAAAGTAATGATAAAATTAAACTATAGCCAGGAAGTTACTGGTGCTAAGTTAAGAGTCACACCCTGGTAGGACCTTCAATTAGTTTGATCGAGCGTCTTGCCCTCAGAGGGCATGCTGATGAGGATGATGATTCAAGATGATGAAGCTGATAATGGTCACAGAAGATGGAGCTGGAGATCAAGGTGAAGATGAAGAACAATGAATAATGCTCGTGATGGATCAAGATGGATCCCCTTTCTCTTTGAATCTGATTTTATATTCCCAGAATCTTATGAACTAGGGAACAGCCCAGAGGGTGTAGTTTGGAATATTTACTCACCTCTGATTGGGGAGTAATATTACCAATTAACCAATTATTTGCACAGTCAGTGGGTAAACTTGTCCACCAAATGGCACACTAAGACTAGAAATACATATATTAGGTCCTCTGGGAATAGAATTGAATTTTATTTGATTCAATCTTATAGTGGATACATTTTTTTTAATCTCTAGATCGATTTAAATATGTAAATTTACTTAGAGGGTATATAGTCATATTCCTGGGATGTGTTTGGCATTATTTGTAATCCTAATCTTTAGAATATTGGCATCTAGATCAGGGGTTTCCAAACTTTCCAAGCAAAGAGCCAGTTAACTGTCCTTAAAGAGGAAGTAAACCCTCTGAAAAAAAATAAGAAAAAAAAAAACCTGTAAAGACAAGGCATAATGAGCTAGTATGCATCGCATACTAGCTCATTATGAAGTACTTACCTTAAAACGAAGCCCCCGCAGTGCCATCCGCTCAGCGACAGGACGGCCGACATGTTCGGCTGTCCTTCTCCCTGGTTCGCGTCCTCTGGCCATCTGATTGGCCGGAGGTGCAATTACATCACATCGCATGCACGTGGGAGCCGCCATTCATGGCACAGGGCTCTAAAGGAACAACACGGGTGGCTGCATGCACTGTAAATATCTCCTAAATGGTGCATGTTTAGGAGATATTTATAGCACCTATAGGTAAGCATTAATATAGGTAAAAGTCTTTAAAGTGAGTTTAAAACCACTTTAAGGATTTAGGGGGGGCAGACTGTGGCCAGTAGCAGTAGATACTGCCCCTGCTTCAGCGCCCCATCATTTGTTGTAATGGGAGGAATAGTGCCATTTCACTTTTGCCATGTGCAGAGCCCTGACTGGCAGTATCTCCTTGTTCAGGTGGGTGGTTGGGGCACTTAAAATGCAGCTCAACTGCCTATTTTTACCTCCCTCTAACCTGTGTGAATAAGCCTTATGGCCTTGCTTACACGTGCTGGTGGGGGGAGGGTCATAAAATAAGGGGGTTGGGTTGCAGTTTTACTGTCTCAACCCCTTTAAGCTTCAAAGGCAGCTGTGTGGGGTAAGCCCATGATGCAACATTGGTGTTATGCATCCCAAAATGTTTTGATTGATAGGCTGCCCTACAGGTGAGAAATTTGGAAAATAAGTCCATGACCCTTTTCTAAAAACGTGTCACATTACACAGTGCTGTGGCATCATGTGGTTTGGGTGTGTGTAAAAATGTGTGCATTAGCAGATGTGGGTTCCCTTAACCCATCAATGGCACTGCGGAGCACCTACTAAAGGACAGTACGCTTCTGTGTTTGTCAGGAAAGCCACAATTTTGTGCACAATCCTGACATGCAAGCAGGTTCACACTTTTGTGCGGTGGTTTGGCCGCAGTGTGATTGTATGTGCAGTTTACCTGCAGATTTAGGTGCGCTCCCAATGATTTCTAATGGACTGTGCATTTTCTGAACGTGCATCAAAGATGCAGCATGCAAGACTGTGATTTGCTTTCATGAAAACACGCAGTCTGATAGAATTTAATGGAAGTGCACTTACAATTGTAGGTAAACTGCAAATACAATCATGCTGCGGCCATCCTGCTGCTCACCTATGTGAACCCACTATTAGGGATAAGAAAATAGTGAATCAATGAGTAGGGTGGGATGGTATGTGCTAGAAAAGAGCAAAGTGATGGGGTGCAGAGAAAATTTGAATATTCTAGGCTGTGTGGGGACAGGACAGAAGAGCTAAAAGCAAACTGGGATGGAAAGGGTGTAAGATCAGTGTGTGGAATGCTGAGCTGAGCCCAGAGGCTGCAGGACAAGTGTTGTAGAGATTTATAGACAGAACAGATAAGAGAAGGACAAAAAATCAACAGGGCAGAGAAGCAAGGAGGATCGGTGACTGTCACTTACTGTGTGATCGTGCAGGAAAGGTAGAGAGAGATGTATAGGGGGCGGAGATGGAACGGACAAGTGAGTGTGAAGTGCCCTGTGTGAAGGAGAGCAAGGTGTGTGTGTGTGGGAGTGATTAGTAGCTGCAGTAAACAGATTTGGGAGACGTCAGATGAACGGAGGAGTCAGGAATCCATAGATAGGAGTGACTGTGGCTTTACTGGCTTACATTCACTGCCTGTCAGACAGTCTTATCTTTGTGATGACTGATGAGTGAGAGCCGCGGCCCACCAGGAATATGCCCGGTCTGCCCTATGGCCAGTCCGGGCCTGGTTCTTCAGTTATTAGTATTTCTCAAGGAGAAACAATAAGAGTCTCTGTCATTATGGTGAACATACAAAAAGTGTTGTTTCTAGTCAGCTGGATAAACACAGAGTCAGCAACTTGTTTGCCTTAATCATAAAACTGGTTAGTTTGTCAATGCCTTGCAAACAGAAAAGGATATCTGATTGTCTTCTCATAACCAGCGTTCATATTGTTTGAATCA
Source organism: Pelophylax lessonae (assembly GCF_965119305.1). Taxonomy (NCBI): domain Eukaryota; kingdom Metazoa; phylum Chordata; class Amphibia; order Anura; family Ranidae; genus Pelophylax; species Pelophylax lessonae. Next base: position 326,805,167 of record NC_138772.1, read on the forward strand.
GTTTCACTTTAAAAAGGATTATTTTTATACAGGTAGTGGTTGAAGATAATTGTAATCTATTGTCCCCTGGATTAAATATGTCCTTGCAACTAATTGCTTTGTATGCACACTTCCCTTTCACAGCAGAATCTCAGGGACTTTTTAGTTTAAAAACTGGTATACCCGTGGTTCATCAGAACGTTATACTGCATATCTCCTTTAGAATTCATATGATTATTTATAATTTAATATCAGAAAAACCCTGACAAGTGATTTTGGATATATATATATATACATACAGTATATATATATATATATATATATATATATATATATATATATATATATATATATATATACATACAGTATATATATATATATATATATATATATATATATATATATATATATTCTTTATTTATTTTATTGTCGCATATGAAATTTATTCAACCAGCAGGTGGAGCTCTGGTCTTAATTTGTATACAAAGCCCAACAGCTCAAGCTAAAATTTACAATTACAAATACCGGTGAGTGAGTCAGAGGAGGGACTCAACTGTTACTTAAAAGCTCCATGAGAGATTTCAGTCAGATATAGCAAGCCTCCATAATACATTTACTTCTGTGCTGTCTTTTAAAAAAAAAATAACTAGATTGTATACGTTGTAAGTTACTGGCTGGCAAGATTGTAAACGTTGTATGTGTTACCTAGTTTTCTCACATACATGGTTAGGGGCTCCAAAATATATGTCTGATATGGAAGAAACAAACTTTTTGTTTTCAGATGTTAGTTACATAGTTAGATAGTGAGGTGTAAAAAAGACACCAGTCCACCCAGTTCAACCTTTGATGAGTGTGTGTTTAAGTGTTTATGTCAATAGTACATTGTATACCCCTGTACAGTGGTGATCGAAAGTTTGGGCACCCCCGGTAAAAATTGTAACGCTCCTGCGTTTTTATATGGTGTGGATTTTCAGCTGCAGAAATAGTTCCACGTCAGCAGTCATGTAAGAGATATGCTGAGATACCATTCTCAACCTCAATGACTCATCATGTGTGGAAGGTCTTATTTCAGCCAGTAAATACACACAATTAGCAAGCTGGTTCTTAGAGTGACTTAATGCATGTGGTAACACAATGATGAAGGTTGAGGGATAGGTTGAGTGGAGATTGTAGGTGATAGACACTTGAAGGTGAGACAGTAGCAGATGGATGCAGGAAGGTTTAGCAATGTTGTATGATAGCAGATGATAGAATAGCAGGTGGACATACAAAAGAGATCAACCCAGTGCAGAAAAGTAGCAGTAGTCTCAAGAGCTAGCAATCTAGTTTATGCAGATGTGATAAACAGTCTCTACTATGCAGAGCTAGATAGTGTAAGCTTAGTATAAGTTTATAGAGAATTCCCCTGTGGGGTACTTAGCACTATTAGCGAAACAGCCGAAGGGTGGTTCAGGAGAGGCGGATGATCCAGTAGCGGGATACAGGGATCAGCGCAGCGAGGTTCCGTCAGCGAAGTAAGCTTGCAAGCATGGAAGCTTCAAGCAAGGTTAGCATCCAGATAAGGGTGTTTGAACGAACACATGTGAGTGAGAACCGACGCCTTAAATAGCCATCTAGTCCGGCGCTGAGTGATGACAGCTCCAGTCTTAAAGGTGTATGCGCACCTTTCCAAAAGTAAATGGTAGGGCGCATACACTTGTGGAAAGTGTAATTTAGGGTACCAAAGGTACCGGAACATTACAATACCCCCCCCTTAAGGCCTGCTCCTGAAGGCCTCTGGAGCTGGTTTGTCTGGGTATCTCGCATGAAAATTGCGGATTAATCTAGGGGCATGTATGTCAGAGGTGTTTAGCCAGGTGTCGTCTTGGGGCCCATAGTTCTTCCATCTAACCAAGTACTGAAGTCTTCTTCTGTAGATACGAGAATCCAGAATCTCTTTTATCTCGTATTCTTCTCCACCTTCAACTTGTACAGGAGGGGGAGGTGGAATATTAGGCCTTATTCCTTGGTCCGGAACATGGGGTTTTAGTAGCGACACGTGGAAAATGGGATGGATTTTTAGGTCCATTGGCAATGTAAGCTGCACTGCAGCTTTTCCAATAAGTTTCTTGATTGGGAAAGGTCCCAAGAACAGAGGTCCAAGCTTTTTGCTAGGGATCTTCAGTCTTAAGTTTTTTGTTGAGAGCCAAACGAGGTCCCCGCTAGTATACTGTGGAGAAGGTCTTCTACGAAGATCATAGTACTTCTTTTGTTGACTGTGAGCATGTGCAATGGTAGTATTTAGTAAACCCAGAGAATCCTTTATTTGGGAAAGATAGTCTGAGGCTACTGGGTTATTTGAAGGAAGGATGCGTGGAGGGAGAATAGAGGGATGGAACCCATAGTTCAAGTAGAACGGACTCTGCTTGGTTGTACTGTGAGTTGCGTTGTTGTAGGCAAATTCTGCCAGGGGGAGAAGATCCAACCAATCATCCTGTTGGTAAGAAGTGTAACAACGTAAATACTGCTCGATGCATTGGTTGACTCTTTCAGTCTGTCCGTTGGTCTGCGGATGGTAAGGAGAAGTGAGCTTCCGCTCAATCCGTAGTATGTGACATAGTTCTTGCCAGAATTTAGAAATAAATTGGGATCCACGGTCAGACAAAAGAGTTTTTGGGATACCATGTAATCTGAAGACATGTTTCATCAGGAGTTCTGCCTTTTGTTTGGACGAAGGTAGTCTGCGAATAGCAATGAAATGTGCCATCTTTGTCAGATGGTCCACTGACACCAAGATGGTATTAAATCCTTTGGAAGGAGGCAATTCTACGATGAAGTCCAATGACAGAACCTCCCATGGAGTTTGGGGTATTGGTAGACTGCATAGTAGACCGGATGGTCTCGTAGTGTCAATTTTGGACCTGGCACAGACATTGCATGAAGAGACGAATTTTTGTATAGATGTTTTCATGTCAGGCCACCAGAATTGCCGAGAAATCAAATTGAAAGTCTTTGTCATACCCATATGTCCTGCCATAGGCACATCATGCGATAATTCCAAGATCTTGGTGCGTAGGGTAGGTGGTATGTAAAGTTTGTCGTTGTAGTAGAGGAAGCCTTCTGCATCGGTAGTTAGTTGTGGTGGGGGTGAATCCAACCTTATACCATGCAGAACCTCTTCCTTCAAGGAACGGACAACTCCAATAATGCGTTTGTGAGGTATTATAGGAACGGAAGGAATTTCAAAGTAGCTTTCTTCAGTTAGTCGTGATAGTGCATCCGCCTTTTTGTTCTTATCTGCAGGTGTGTAGGTCACTAGGAAGTTAAACCTTAGAAAGAATAGTGACCATCGTACCTGTCGATGCGAGAGAGTTTTGCTAGTCGGAAGATATTGGAGGTTTTTATGGTCCGTGTATATAATTATTGGTAATTGGGTGCCTTTGAGTAAATGTCGCCAATTCTCCAGAGCCAATTTTATAGCAAGCAGTTCCTTCTCACCCACGGGGGTAATTTATCTTGGGACTGCTCAGGGATTTAGAAAAAAAGGCGACTGGATGAAGTGGTGAAGTGGGGGTAGGTCGTTGGGAGAGTATTGCTCCTACTGCCAGGTTTGACGCATCTACCTCCAGAATGTATTGGAGGGATGGGTCTGGATGGCGTAATATGGGAGCGGAAGTAAACCTTGTCTTTAACAAGTGGAAAGCCTTATTTGCTTCTTCTGACCATTTAAATGGTATTTTTATGCTAGTGAGCTGTGTGAGGGGTCTCACAATAGCAGAAAAGTTTTTTTATGAACTTCCTGTAGAAATTTGAAAATCCCAGGAATCGCTGTAGCGCCTTGCGTGTAGTTGGTGTAGGCCAATCCTGAATGCAGGATATTTTACTCATGTCCATCTCGATTCCTGTTTTGGATATGATGTAGCCTAGAAAGAGTACCTCATCTTTATGGAACAAGCATTTCTTCAGCTTCACATAAAGATTATGTGCAAGCAATCTCGATAATACAAGTCTTACATGTCTTATGTGTTCAGACAGGGTCCGTGAATATATAAGTATATCGTCCAGATATACCACAACACAGACATCTAGTAAGTCTTTAAAAATATCGTTTATAAATCGTTGGAAAACTGCAGGGGCATTGCATAGGCCGAATGGCATCACAAGATATTCGAACAATCCGTATCTAGTTCTGAACGCAGTCTTCCACTCGTGTCCATCACGGATTCGAATGAGATTGTATGCTCCTTTCAGGTCTAATTTTGAAAAATAGGTAGCTCCACGCACCTGCTCAATGAGCTCAGGGATAAGCGGTAGAGGATAGCGATCTTTTATTGTGATAGCATTCAATTTCCTGTAGTCGATGATAGGTCTGAGACTTGAATCTTTATTGCGAACAAAAAAGAGTCCTGCTGCTGTGGAAGAAGTGGAAGGTCTAATAAAACCTTTTTCCAAGTTCTCATCCAAATAGGTTTTGAGATGGGCAAGTTCATCCTGTGAAAGAGGATAAACATGACCGAACGGCAATTTGCTATTTGGGAGTAGATCAATGCTACAATCATAGTCTCGATGAGGAGGTAATGCTTGAGCATTTTTCTCAAGAAAAACCTCAGAAAGATCCTGATAACATAGTGGTGCAATCTCATCTGTCACCACAGACAGAATCTTCCCGGAAAACGGGAGGTTACACGTTTCCTCGCAATAACAAGAAGGGAAGGTCAAGGACCGTTTCTTCCAATCTATGGTTGGTTGGTGTGTGTGCAACCAGGGAAGTCCCAACACAATGGGAAAGTGGGGTGATGGTATTAAATCGAAGGTAGAAGTCTCCCTATGAGACTCGTTAATAGTGACTAGAAGTGCTTGTGTCTGATCGGTGATCGGACCAGAGGATAACGGAACACCGGTAATAAGACTTACTGAGACAGGTTTGAGTTTAGAAATAATAGGAATTTAATTTAAAGCAGCAAAACATATATCCATATAATTTCCACAAGATCCTGTGTCGATCATGGCCTTAGTAGTAATCCTGTTCTGGTCCCACTGTAGTGTCAAAAAAACAGAAATGTAGGGGTTAGTGAATGAAGTTGTCAATCCTCCTAGAGAGACATGTGAACACTCACCCTTCTTTTTGTTGACTAGGGGACAGACGTTTATCTTGTGATCCGGGGATGCACAGTACAAGCAGAGATTTTCATTTCGTCTTTTGGCTTTTTCCATAGTTGATAGCGGTGGGCGTATGGTTCCTACCTCCATAGGAACGGCCAGACTCCGAGAGGAAACGGATAATGGCATTCCCATCTTTTCAGCCTTTCTTTCTCGTAGTCTTCTATCTATGGTAATACTGAGTTGTATTAATGCATCCAGGGTTATTGGCAGATCCGCTCGGGCGAGCTCGTCCTTAACGGCTTCTGATAGGCCAAGCCTAAATTGGGTTTTCAGAGATGCATCATTCCATTCTGAATCAAGGGTCCATCTCTTGAACTCTGCGACAAAGTCTTCCACAGGCCTCCTTCCTTGTTTCAAGGATCTTAACTGAAGATCAGCAGTACTCTGCCTATTGGGGTCATCATATAGGCTAGTGAGCTCTGCCAGGAACAAGGCATAGGAGTTGAGAAGCTGGTCATTTTTCTCAAAAAGAGAATCTGCCCAGGCTCGAGGATCGCTTGATAGGTAAGAAATAATAGTACAAACCTTAATGTGATCAGTAAGGTAGGTACGAGGTTTTAGCAAAAAAAGTAACTCACATGCGTTTTTAAATTCGCGAAATTTTTTGCGATCGCCTGTAAATACCAAAGGGGATTTATCTTGGGTTCAGGGGACTGAGCAGAGGTAAGTTGTGTCAGTCTAATTACCTGCTGCGACAGAGCCTGATTGTCTTCTTTTAATTCAGCAAGTGCGTGTATTAACGCAGATACTTGCTGTTTTAATTGTGTCACCTGAGTGGTTATTTCTGGAACTATTTCTGCTGAATCCATTTTTAGGTTCGTTCAATCTGTAACGCTCCTGCGTTTTTATATGGTGTGGATTTTCAGCTGCAGAAATAGTTCCACGTCAGCAGTCATGTAAGAGATATGCTGAAATACCATTCCCAACCTCAATGACTCATCATGTGTGGAAGGTCTTATTTCAGCCAGTAAATACACACAATTAGCAAGCTGGTTCTTAGAGTGACTTTATGCATGTGGTAACACAATGATGAAGGTTGAGGGATAGGTTGAGTGGAGATTGTAGGTGATATACACTTGAAGGTGAGACAGTAGCAGATGGATGCAGGAAGGTTTAGCAATGTTGTATGATAGCAGATGATAGAATAGCAGGTGGACATACAAAAGAGATCAACCCAGTGCAGAAAAGTAGCAGTAGTCTCAAGAGCTAGCAATCTAGTTTATGCAGATGTGATAAACAGTCTCTACTATGCAGAGCTAGATAGTGTAAGCTTAGTATAAGTTTATAGAGAATTCCCCTGTGGGGTACTTAGCACTATTAGCGATACAGCCGAAGGGTGGTTCAGGAGAGGCGGATGATCCAGTAGCGGGATACAGGGATCAGCGCAGCGAGGTTCCGTCAGCGAAGTAAGCTTGCAAGCATGGAAGCTTCAAGCAAGGTTAGCATCCAGATAAGGGTGTTTGAACGAACACATGTGAGTGAGAACCGACGCCTTAAATAGCCATCTAGTCCGGCGCTGAGTGATGACAGCTCCAGTCTTAAAGGTGTATGCGCACCTTTCCAAAAGTAAATGGTAGGGCGCATACACTTGTGGAAAGTGTAATTTAGGGTACCAAAGGTACCGGAACATTACAAAAATTTGTATTAATGCAATTTTTTTGTTTTTTGTTATTTTGAAAGTGTAAATAATGGAAATAAAATCTAACTTTTGTTGACATATTATAAGAATAGCTAATCTGTAATTTGATGCCTTTTTGGAGATTTTCCATCTTTCCTTGGCTTATTTATGCACATTAATATAAATTTTTACCTGGGGTGCCCAAACTTTCGATCACCACTGTATGTTGTGGTTGTTAAGGTGCCCATATAATAGTTTTTTGAAACTATCGATGCTCCCTGCTGATACCACTGCTTGTGGAAGAGAATTCCACATCGTTACCGCTCTGATGGTATAGAACCCTTTACGCAGTTTATGGTTAAACCGCTTCTCTTCTAATTTATAGTGAATGGCCACGAGTCCTTTTATATTCCCTTTCGCTGAAAAGTTTGTTCCCAATGCTAGGGTCGCCAGTATGGTATTTGTACATTGGTATCATATCCCCTCTCAAACGTATCCTCTCCAGAGAGAATAAGTTCAATGCTTGTAGTCTTTCCTCATAGCTGAAGTCCTCCATTCCCTTTAATAGCTTTGTTGCCCTTCTCTGGGCTCTCTCCAGTTCCAGCACATCCTTCCTGAGGACCGGTGCCCAGAACTGGATGGCACACTTGAGATGCAGCTGGACCAGAGTCTTGCAGAGTGGGAGAATTATCTTTTTTATCTCTGGAGTGAATCACCTTTTATATACATGCCAGTATTCTGTTGGCTTTGCTTGCAGCACTTTGGCATTGCATGCCATTGTTGAGCTTGTCATCTACTAGGACCCCCAGGTCTTTTTCCATCTTAGATTCCCCCAAAGGCTCTCCCCCTAGTGAGTAACTTGCGTTCGTATTTCTGGCACCCAAATGTATTAACTTACATTTCCCTGGAGAAGCAACTTTCAAAAACACATGAGCAGCAACAGTTACCCCATATCTATCCTAATAGGTTCCTTTAAAATCAAACTCAGGGGCTATGGCAGTGAATTATTCCCCTCAATGCGGCAGTAGTGATGTCGCGAACATAAAATTCGCCGTTCGCGAACGGCGAACGCGAACATCGGCGAATGTTCGCGAACCGGCGAACATTGCGAACCGCCATAGACTTTAATAGGCAGGCGAATTTTAAAACCCACAGGGACTTTTTCTGGCCACAATAGTAATGGAAAAGTTGTTTCAAGGGGACAAACACCTGGACTGTGGCATGCCGGAGAGGCATCACACAAAAAAAAGTTCTTAAAAATTGAAATTTTTTGATAGAGAGCCAATTATTGGAAAAATTAAAAAAAAATAAAAATAAAAAATTTCTTTGGATTTAGCATCTGGGGGGTCTAAAAAGTGTACCTGTGAAGTTTCAACTCTGTAGCATGTCCGGAACCAGAAAAAAATACGAATTAGGGTTAGGGCTAGGGTTAGGCTTAGGGCTAGGGTTAGGGTTAGGGTTAGGGTTAGGGTTAGGGTTAGGGCTAGGGTTAGGTTTAGGGTTAGGGTTATTTTTATGGCTAGGCTTAGAGGGTTAGGGTTAAGGTTAGAGGGTTAGGGTTATGGTTAGAGGGTTAGGGTTAGGTTTAGTGTTAGGGGCTAGGGTTAGGGTTACGGTGAGATACTTAGGGTTAGAGTTAGTAGCCCTACCCCTACCCCTCTAACTCTAACCCTCTAACCCTAAGCACTAAAAATAACCCTAACCTTAGCCCTGACCCTAACCCTAGCCCTAACCCTAACCCTAATTCTATTTTTTTCTGGTTCTGGACATGCTACAGAGCTGAAACTTCACAGGTACACTTTTTAGACCCCCCCCCCCCCCCCCAGACAATAAATCCAAAGAAATTTTTTTTTTTTAAAGTTTTTTTTTTTTTAAGTTTTCCAATAATTGGCTCTCTATCAAAAATGACAATTTTTAAGAACTTTTTTTGTGTGATTTAGTGTTTAGGGGGTCTAAAAAGTGTACCTGTGAAGTTTCAGCTCTGTAGCATGTCCAGAACCAGAAAAAAAAGATAATTTTTCAGTAGAGCAGGGATGGTGGGAACCCATTTTACACCTATATGATCTTTTTTTCCTGGTTCTGGACATGCTGCAGAGCTGAAACTTCACAGGTACACTTTTTAGACCCCCCAAACAATAAATCCAAAGAAATTTTTTTTTTGTTAAGTTTTTTTTTTTTTTTTTTATTTTTCCAATAATTGGCTCTCTATCAAAAATGACAATTTTTAAGAACTTTTTTTGTGTGATTTAGTGTCTAGGGGGTCTAAAATGTGTACCTGTGAAGTTTCAGCTCTGTAGCATGTCCAGAACCAGAAAAAATATATAATTTTTCAGTAGAGCAGGGATGGTGGGAACCCCTTTTACACCTATATGAATTTTTTTTTCTGGTTCTGGACATGCTACATATATATATATATATATATATATATATATATATATATATATATATATATATATTAAAAAAATACTCAAATACCAGCCCTCAAAGGGGCTTTTGGGGACAATATATATATATATATATATATATATATATATATATATATATATCACAGAACAAAAAAAATTACACAAATACCAGCCCTCAAAAGGGCTTTTGGGGACAATATATATATATATATATATATATATATATATATATATATATATATATATCACAGAACAAAAAAAATTACACAAATACCAGCCCTCAAAAGGGCTTTTGGGGACAATATATATATATATATATATATCACAGAACAAAAAAAATTACACAAATACCAGCCCTCAAAAGGGCTTTTGGGGACAATATATATATATATATATATATATATATATATATATATATATATATATATCCAAAAAAAACCTCAAATACCAGCCCTAGGAAGGGCTTTTTGGGGTGCTGTCCTTACAGCAGGAGTGTACCAAGAACACTGGCTAACAAGACCGGGAACTGTCCCTAGCTATAACAACAGCAGCAGCACCAGCACTTTCCCTGCTCTCAGTAACACAGAAATGATCTAAAATGGATGCTGCCCTTGCTTATTTATAGGAGGTGGGAGGGTGTGGGAGGGAGGTATGCTGATTGGCCTGGAATGTGTCTGCTGACTGTGATGTTCAGGGTCAACGTTTGCCTCAATGATGATGTATAGGAGGCGGACCGAACATCGCATATGTTCGCCCGCAGCGGCGAACGCGAACAATGCGAAGTTCGCCGGGAACTGTTCGCCGGCGAACAGTTCTGTACATCTCTATGCGGCAGTAATGATACATAAAATTAAAATACTTCTGAAGCTCCATAGTTGGTTATTTCGTGAGTAAGGAGCTGGTGGTACATCATGAGGGATCTTGCAGCTGAGATATACATCATGAGGGATCTTGCAGCTGAGATATTACCAATCATCTGGGAGGTGAGGGCACCTTTGGGACAGATTTGAACAGCTTAACAAAGTTACATAGGGGACTGGGTAGATTTACCTCCATGTGTAATTACTCATAACTGCAGAAATTGTCCTGCAGGACAGAGTTTGTGATACAACCATCTATGTGAGGCTGTAATATCCCCCATAAGGTCATTAGAGGGTTGATTTACTAAAACTGGAGGGTGCAAAATCATGGTAGCCAATCAGCTTATAACTTCAGCTTCTTCAACTAAGCTTTGACAAAAAAAAACTGGAAGCTGATTGGTTTCTCTCTCTAGTTTTAGTAAATCAACCCTAAGTGACAGTTAATACATCTGGCTGGATTCTTCTCTGTGGGGAAAAACAAACAGAATGGGCCTCTAAGTGCAGTAAACAAAAGACTTTAGTTGCCCAAAAGATAAAATATACCTATTAAAATTAAAATTAGGCAAGGCTCAGCATAGTAGAAAGGAGGTCCAGCAGCCGGTAGTCCCAGAGGTAATCCAATATGCATCTTGATGGAGTAAGTCCCAACTGACTTGCAGAGGAGGGTCGCAGGAGGAAGCACCAGGAAGCATGGCCATGCTGCCAGGACCAGTGTGGAGCACAGGGCCTGGAAGTGACATCAACGGAAGGCGACTAAGGCCAGCGTAGAACGCAGGTGCCGGGATATAATATCAAAGGGGCGGGACGAGTTTCGGAGCATCAATTGGCTCCTTCTTCATGAAAATTTGGGTCCGAAACACGTCCTGACCCTTTGATGTCACTTCCGGGCCCTGTGTTCCATGCTGATCCTGGCAGTCCTTCCTGGTGCTTCCTCCTGCAGCCCCTCTGCTGATCGGTTGGGGCTTACTTCAACAAGCTGCATATTGGATCACTTCTGGGACTACCTGCCACTGGATCTCCTTTCCACTATGATGAGCCTTGCTTAATTTTAATTTTAGTAAGTGTATTTTATCTTTTGGGCAATTAAAGTCTTTTGTTTACTGCTGCAGCTAGGGTTGCCACCTTGTCCCTTTAAACCAGGGCACACATTACACAGGTTCTGAGGCTGATTAAGGTGGTAATTAAACTCACTTAGTGCCTTATGTGCATTATATCAGCCTCAGAACCTCTGTAATTAATATGTGTCCTGGTTTAAAGGCATGAGGTTGCAACCATAGCTGTAGCACTACGCCATACGGAGTATTTCTTTATTATTCTCTCTAGTCTACAATATAATCCCAATAGGGCCAAGGAGCTAAACCTTAACCAGACTCCTCTCTAGGCACATTATTTTTTGGTGTCACTTTTCATTCTGTCAATATCTAGTGTCCAAATCTGATGGATCAGCTTCCTTAGATGTGAATTCAGCCCCTGGGAAAACAAAACCATTAAATCTATGAAGATGGTGTTTTATGTACAGAGGTGCTCAACTTCATGTGCTTTACCTCCCCTGTTTAAGTGTGTATTCCTTGAATCAGGGTTCTATTAAAATAAAAATGTATAACATTTAAATACGTACCAGCATATGTATTATAGATACACAAAGCAAATTGCTTTATCTGTGAGATGTTTTACGTACTGGATGCCACAGGTAATTAATACCATTTGAATTTTCTGGACAAATCAATTGCAATTGCAGCAGCCTTGTTGAAGTAATGCAGCCTAATATTCCCAAGGTGTGAAACCTCCAACATTTTCTGCCCAAACCTGATTAAGTTCTCATTACTAGCCTCAATATATCCAATGTGCAATCACTGCTTCCACTTCTGTCTCCGTGTTAATTATTTAAACTGTATCCAATTTAGCTTCAGAAATCAAAAGTCTGAATCCTCCTAATAACAAAAAAGACTGCCGTTCTTTAAAAAGTGCGATAAAATGAGAGTGCAATACAAACCGCATCTATCTAAAGTGATGACTTTTTAATCTAACCTAATATTTTGGGGCAATAATACCATGCATTTAGTAGGTTTAAACTTTTTCAAATTGAAGTCACTTTACGAGTAAATATATGCACAGTATGACAAATACTGCATATGGACCTGCCTAAGCCTTGCAGCAGAAATCATTCCTCTGAAAAGGTATATTACAGAGCACTTGTCTAAAATCCCAAGCGACTTATAAAGCTGTCTGGCCGCAGTACAGTTTATAGAGTCAGCTTTTCTAAAACAGTTGTAAATAACTATAAATTGTTTGAATACAAGGAATAAAATTTATATTTTTCTAATCTGTTATTTGTATATCTCTCAGCTGTTTTTTCTAGTACAATAAAACTAGAAAAATCTGCAATAAAGCAATAAGTGCTTCTAAATTAGTTCTTATATACAGTATATAAATAGTCGAAGTAATTAACTACTTTATAACTAAAACCATACTACAGCTTCTATGAATGGAACAGGATTTAAGAATTTAGGACAGATGGGTGACTGATAGCAGTACCCTGTAGTAGGGCTCTGATTGGCTGCCAGATGTTAGCCCCACTCACTGGACCTGGGGAGAGGACGAAGCGAGCTGGAGCCTCAGAAGGTAACATTGTGAGTCCAGGGAGAGGGAAAACAGCAGTAAGCTGATTTAACTGTACTGTGAGACAGAGGGTGACTGAGTGCCAGATCACACTATAGCGATGTCAGACATCACATGTAAATTGTACCGCACTGCTTTGCAAATCACATGCGATGTCTGTGCGATGCAATTTCAGCCATACAAATTGTATGGCTGAATTCACATTGCATTTGGACCAAGGTTGTGCAGGGCCCTTTTTTTGGTCCCCACCAGAATCGGATTGCATAGGTGTTCACACCCATGCAATCCGATTCCTGTCCTAATTGACAGTTCGCAATGCGATATGCAAACTGATCTGGGGGTGTCATTAACTTTCTATTGACGCTTCCAGCAGTTCGCATATGGCAGTGTGAACTGCCTGCGAGTCCGGATTGATGTGGGAACCCACAGTGGATTCGCAGGGTTCCCACATCACACTAGTGTGAACCGAGCCTTACTGACTTTTGGACTCTCTGACACTTCTGATCCCTGAACTTTGCAGTAAATGACTTAGAGGTCAGTAGTAAGTGATGTAGAGTTCAGAGGTTAGTAATAAGTATTGTAGAGTTCGGGAGTCGGTTGTAAGTAATGTAGATTTCAGAGGATATTAATAAGTATTGTAGAGTTCAGAAGTCAGTTGTAAGTGATTTAAAGTTCAGAGGTCAGTAGTGATGCAGAGATCAGAGGTCAGTAGCAAGTGATGTAGAGTTCAGGGGTCAACAGTAAGTGATGTAGCATTCAGAAGTATGCAGGAAGTGATGCAGAATTCAGAAGTATGCAGTAAGTGATGTAGAATTCAGGGGTCAGTAGCAAGTAACCTAGAGTTCAGAGGTCAGTAGTTAGTGACACAGAGTTCAGGGGTCAGTAGTTAGTGACATAGAGTTCAGGGGTCAGTAGTTAGGGACATAGAGTTCGGAGGTCAGTAGTTAGTGACATAGAGTTCAGGGGTCAGTAGTTAGTGACATAGAGTTCAGGGGTCACTAGTTAGTGACATAGAGTTCAGGGGTCACTAGTTGGTGACAAAGAGTTCAGAGGTCAGTAGTTAGTGACATAGAGTTCAGAGGTCAGTAGTTTGTGACATAGAGTTCGGAGGTCAGCAGTTAGTGACATAGAGTTCAGGGGTCAGTAGTTAGTGACATAGAGTTCAGAGGTCAGTAGTTAACGAAATAGAGTTCAGAGGTCAGTAGTTAATAAAAAAGAGTTCAGAGGTCAGTAGTTAGTGACATAGAGTTCAGGGGTCAGTAGTTTGTGACATAGAGTTCGGAGGTCAGCAGTTAGTGACATAGAGTTCAGGGGTCACTAGTTAGTGACAAAGAGTTCAGAGGTCAGTAGTTAATGACATAGAGTTCAGAGGTCAGTAGTTAATGACATAGAGTTCAGAGGTCAGTAGTTAGTGACATAGAGTTCAGGGGTCAGTAGTTTGTGACATAGAGTTCGGAGGTCAGCAGTTAGTGACATAGAGTTCAGGGGTCACTAGTTAGTGACAAAGAGTTCAGAGGTCAGTAGTTAATGACATAGAGTTCAGAGGTCAGTAGTTAATGACATAGAGTTCAGAGGTCAGTAGTTAGTGACATAGAGTTCAGGGGTCACTAGTTAGTGACATAGAGTTCAGAGGTCAGTAGTGATGCAGAGTTCAGAGGTAAGTAGAAAGTGATGTAGCGTTTATGGGTCAATGTTAAAGTAACATTAACGTTTTTTTTTTTTAAATAACAAACATGCTATGCTTACCCACTCTGTGCATAGAGCAGCTCTGGTCCTCTTCTTCTGGGGTCCCCATCGGGTGATCCTGGCTCCTCCTTTTCAGCGAGTGCCGCCATAGGAGGCTGCTTCCTATGGGGGGCACTTGTGCAGGCTCGCTTTCAAGCCACCTTACCTGCGTCCATTGACATAGAAAGTGAGGTTCGGTCCCACCCCCTGCTCCCTTGTCACAAAATGTAATTGACAGCAACAGCAGTCAATGGCTTCCTCTGCTATTAATCCATCCAGTGAGGAGAAACAGAGTCAGGAGAGCCACTGCTCTAGTGCACATCGCTTGATCAAAATCAGGCTCAGGTAAATATAAGGGTGGCTGGAGGGGACACATGCAGCATAGAAGATTTTTTTTTTTTTTTCTTAATTGCATAAAATGCATTAAGGTAAAAACCATACGGCTTTAGAACCACTTTTCCTGACATAGAATTCAGAGGTCTGTACTAAATGACCTTGAGTTCAGGGGTCTATAGCAATTGATGTAGAGTTCAGAGGTCTGTACTAAGTAATGTAGAGTTCAGGGGTCAGTAGTATGTGAGGAAGAGTTCAGAGGTCAGTAGTGATGTAGATTTCAAAGGCCAGTAGTAATTGACATCAAGTTTAGAGGTTAGTAGAAGGTAATGTAGAGTTCAGAGGTCTGTAATAAGCAGGGATTTTTTTTTCTCAGAGAATAAGTGAAGGAACTCCCCATTCTGAGTCACCCTTCGCCTCTGCCTCTTACCCACCTCTTAGCACTGTCTCTTTGCTCCACCCTCTACTCACCGCCAGTACTGCCCCTTTTAGACAACACAGAACCAAGTATCCTTTTGTGGTACTAAGTAATTTGTATGGAATTTAATAGACGCCACACCAGCAACAAAAGACCCCCTAGCAACAACAGACTTCACTGTAGCAACAATAGATGGACCCCCTCCCCCCCCCCCCGCAACTACCACCCCAGCAATAATAGACACCCAGCAGCAACAACAGATCTCCCAGCAGCTAGCATCACTATACCCTCCTGCAGCCAGCAACAATAGACTTCTCCCTCAACAGTAGATGCCTTACAACAACAATTGACCCCCCAGAAACATAGGAATCCTTCCCCAGCCAACAACAATAGACCTAACTAGCAACCATAGACCCCTACAAAAAAATAGATCCCAACCAGCGACAATAGGTCCCCCAGCATCAATAAACCCTCTAGCACACCTTGGTATAAAATACATTTAGTATTGGAGTGCCAGAACTGCATTCCCCCCTGTTCCTGCTGAAAAAAAAGCCCCGGTAATAAGTGATATAGAAATCAGGGGTCAGTAGTAAGTGAGTTCAGCAGTCATTGGTAGTGATGGGCCTGATGTTCGAGTCGATCGTAAGTTTGACTCAAACATCAGGTGTTCGGGGCGCTCAAGGGGAAGTTCAATCACTGCTGAGCGCCCCTTAATGCACTGCGATCTCGCACATGACCTGTATGCTTTTACCAATCAAAGCACAATGTACTGGGAGAGCCATGATTTGCAATAGTCACGGTGCCTTTGGCCAATCATGGTTCAGGGGCTAAGTCCACGCCCCACACTAAATAAGGCTGCTTACAGGGCAGCCGTGTGTAGTGTGGTAATGGAGATTAGGCAGGTAGTCAGTGGATTGTGTGTTCAATTAGTTTATTGCAGTCAGTGTAGTGATGTGCAGCATGTCTGTGTCACCCCACTGATCCCCCTTTTTTTTTTTTCATTAATAAGTATTTTTTTCTTTTCATTATTTTTTTTTTTTTGCAGCATCAGTTTCTGTTGCTGAATTTTTATTACTCCTCCTTCTGTGTTGCAGGTGCTTTTCCTTCTGCGCCAGCAAGCAGTGTTTTTTTTTTTTTTTCATTTGTTTTTGGCGCAGCAGAACTAATAATATTTAGGGCATAATTGCTGTCCCCCCTTCTACGTTGCAGGTGTTCCTCTTTCTGCGTCAGCAGTGGTTTCCTTTTTATAATGTTTCATTTAATTATTTTTTTGGCGCAGCAGCACTAAGAATATTTAGGGTATAATTGCTGTCCCCCCTTTTGCATCGCAGGTGTTCCTCTTTTTGGAAGAGGAAACTGCGTCAGCAATAGTTTCCTTTTTTTTGCTTTCTTTTTTTATTGTAATTATTATTTTTATTATTATTATTATTATTTATTTTTTTGCCACAGCAGCACTAAAAATATTTAGGGCATAATTGCTCCTCCATTCTGCATTGCAGGCATACAGTACCTCCTCTGCTCTTGGAAGCAGTGGTTCCCTTTTTTTATTTATTTTTCAAGCAGCAGCTGCAGCAGCAGCAGCAAAAAAAAAAAATGCCTTCATAATCGCTGTTCCTTCTTCTAAGTCGCAGGTGGTCTTCCCTCTGCATCAGCACTGTTTTTTTTTTTTTTGCAGCAGTAAAAAAAATTCTCCACAGTTGCTGCATCCATACTTTTCTTTGTTTTTCCTATGTTTCTTTATTTTCTTTATTTAAAAAAAAAAAAAACTATGAAACGGTTTATAGTACACCAAGCACAAAAGTATTGCACCCAAGCACCATATTCCCATCCCACACACTATAATAAAAAGTAATACCCCCCCCCCCCCCAAAAATAAAAAAACAATAATAAAATGGTTTATAGTGCACCAAGCACAAAAGCGTTGCACCCAAGCACCATATTTCCATCCCATACTCTATAATAAAAAGTAATAAAAATCTCCCCAAAAAATCCCCATCATGTCTGAAAGGCCAACAAGGAAAGCCTTTGTGTCCACAGTGAAAGTGGTGGCCGCAGAAATGATGCATTCTCTGCAGGTGAGGCATGCTTGTCCTTTTTTTTCCAGTGCTGGCCGTGTTTTTGAGCCACAACATGCAGAAGAGTTGGGGGAGTGGATAACTAAGCCATCCTCATCCTCCTCATCCTCTGTCATCCAGGCTCATACTAGTTTGCCTTCCACTGCAGCTGCCAAAGAGGCCTATTGCAAAGGGTCTTTGTCCACAGGTTCTCCTTCTGTAACCCCACCATCATGCACGGAGGAGTCACCAAAATTATTCGATCACAGTGTCAGTTACATGCTGCTGAAGGATGCAACTGCAATTTGAATGCTCCAACATTGGTTCCCAGGTTGAAGAAGGGAGTAAAGTGAGCCTAGAGAGAAGGGGTGCCAATGACAGACAAGAAACTTGCAGTCATGTTCCCCCAGCTGCAGCATACTGCCAAGTTTGCTCCAGTGATGAGGAGGGAGGGAATGATGAGGTCCCTGACTGTACTTGGGTGCCTGAGAGAACAGGGGAGGAAAATGAGGAGGAGGCACAACTCCAACAAGGTAGGATGTCCTCCAGGGGCCAGCTTAAGGGCAGCCACCCTATTGCATTACACCACAGAGCTCCACAGGTGCAGGGTGCTGCTGACTCCCCACTGACTTCCAAACCTTAATTGGTGCAGGTTTTTGTCAACACAAATGCAGCAGACTGCTGTGTTGCTGTTTGCAATCTCTGTCTGAAGCGGATCAAGCATGGCCAGAACACCAGCCACCTAGGCACCACATGCTTGACAAGACATGTGATGACACGCCATGCAGTCTGTCAGCACCTGAAAGATCCACATCATAAAAAAAAAATGCAGACTTCTCCTTGCTCCTCATCTGGGATCTCCACCCCCTACTATACCTAAAGTCTTCTTTAGGTATAGTATAGTCTTCACCTGCACTGAGAGGGATGATGGTATAGCAATGGGTGCCACGGGTACTTGCACCCAATCTACTAGCAGTACACCACCTGTTGATTTTACCAGGCAAATTTCACTACCCCAGTTGCTGAACCGTAAACATAAATACTTAAATACTGTCCCAGCCATCCACATGCTTAGCATCTTAATGCTAGCTTGGCCAAATTGCTAGCACTACAACCGCTGCCTTTTCATCTGGTAGACTTTTCCCCTTTTAATGAATTTGTGTAATGTACTGTAACGCAGTGGCAGGTTCCATAAAGAAATTTATTTTCACGTAAGGCCATTCCAGCTCTTTACCATCATGTGGGAGGCAATGTTTTGGCCTCATTGGACAGGGAGGTCAGCAGCAAGGTTCACATTATTG
Source organism: Pelophylax lessonae (assembly GCF_965119305.1). Taxonomy (NCBI): domain Eukaryota; kingdom Metazoa; phylum Chordata; class Amphibia; order Anura; family Ranidae; genus Pelophylax; species Pelophylax lessonae. Next base: position 326,823,621 of record NC_138772.1, read on the forward strand.
CTGACTGACTGCTGGGGATCTCAGTTTAGAAAAAAAGCTGTTCAGTCGAAGGGATTGCATGAGGACAAGAGGGCATACAATACGATTAGAGGAGAAGCGTTTTAACCTCAGGCAACGTGGGGGGTTCTTTACGGTTAGGGCTACAAGATTGTGGAATTCTCTACCACAAGAGGTGGTTTCTGCGGGAAGTATGGTGGCTTTCAAAAGACTCTTAGACGCATATCTCAAGGATCAGGACATTAAGGGCTATGTGAGATGATTACAGCCACACACACCTACACAGGTTGAACTGGATGGACTATTGTCTTTATTCAACCTCCCCTACTATGTAACTATGTAACTAATATATGACTTGTGGTCCGGCAGGCATAGTCAGGGACATTACATTTCCTTCATGGCACACTGAGTAACTCTGCTGGCAGCTGGGAAGGATGCAGGACAGGGTTCAGTGCTGGAGCTTGTTCCGCCACCACACCTCCAAAAAGCTGGTGGTGATTCAGCCACATGTATCTGTTCCACCCCCTCCTCTTCTTCTTCCCTAATGGCCTCTTATGCTAAACTGTCCTCTAAACCAACCTTGCTCCCTAAGCATTCAAGGGGCTAAGCAAGCAGTCAGGCTAAAAGATGCCATGTGGTGCTTGTAAAGGTGAAGGTAGAACATCCTAACTGACTAAACTACAAGTAGCAACTTTACATATGTACAAATGTAGACAGTGGACAGCCTTTCCAAGGCCAGAAGCCTGCAAAGGAAAGGGTAAGTACATAGCAATTTAAAAATCCTACATACTTATGGTGAGAATGCCCTCTCCGTAGAGGCATCCTACTCACCCACAGAATCCCTGACGCTAACATTCCCGGAGAGATCTTCAACAATGCTGGCCCCCTAAGGGCACACTTAACTCGTCGCTCTGTTGTGCACCTGTAATAGATAAAACAGAAAAATTCCTGCCAATCTAACTAACACATTATCACTGGTTCCATCTGGGAACTGTTTTACTAGCAATAGGCACAGCCCTTTTCAAGCACCAGGGCACTGACTAGTTCTTATCCTAGTCAGACCCACAAGTTAGGATGAAGAAATGCAGAGTCCACCTGACTGGTGTTCACAGTGTCCTTCCCTCTGTAACACAGAGGCAACACATCTTCTCCTGGCGGCAAGCTATTCTTGCTGGAGCCTGAGCAAAGCTTGCCTTACTTGTGAGTCTCTGTAAGAACTCTTGAAGGGATTCTTCACTCTGGCATTCCTCTCTCCAAAGAGGCAATGAGCCTCACCCTTCTCTCACAAGGTAGCAATTCATACAAAGTTTCCTTCAGCATTACTCTGGCCTACTGGCCCAAAGGACCTTCGCAAAGTGTCCATTTTCACCACTCCTTTTAGCAACAGTAGTGACCCAATGGCAAGAAGATCTTCACAAAAGGGTCCTTTAATAGGATGTCTCTGTGAACTAGGGGGTTTGTCCTCTCCAGGTAGTAGCCCCTGGCTTTACCAGGAGAAGCTCTTTGTGGCAAAAGTTCTTTCTCCCAGGTGAAGAAACTGTAGCGGTTTCACTGATCCCCATCTTCTTTTACAAGTGTAGCACTCTCCTAGGTAGGTACTAGGTAAAATATATGTATGGCTCTGTTCTGTTTATCAGGAGAGCCTGATCTGTAGGTTAGCCTGTCACATGCTTCCAGGTGTGACTTATATAGTCTGGGGAGTCTCCCCACTGTATCCAATGAGGGATCTTGTTGGACAGTGGAGGAAACCAGCCAAAAGCACACCAGGGTTTATGACTGTCCCAGCGGGTGGGCATTGCTGCAATGCATCCAGGGATTGGGAATAAATCCAAAGGGGGCATGTGACAGGGTGTCTTTTGGCGGGAGGAAAGTCCCAGGGGGAGGTGGACGGCTGTCTCTCCTCCTGCAGAATGAGGATGGTGGTCCAGGTGGTCAGCCTATGGACCAGGAGTGGAGCTGGGCTGCAGAGGATCCAGTGTGCTGACCAGTGGAGCTGTTGGGCAGAGGACTTTGGGAAAAACAGTATCATGAGTACCAAGGGATCTGCCTAGGGGTCTGCCTAAGAGAGGGGACCACTCAAGAGAAGTCTGCTCACTCAGAGTGTTACAGCAATGGGGGTGCCGTGTAGTGAACCCTAAAGATTAGGAACAAAGGGGGTGCCAGGAAGGGCCCTGAAGTTCTTCAGCAGTACAGATTACTTCAGCAGTATAGTTGTTTGCTTCAGAGTACAGATTGCTTCAGAGTACAGATTACCTCAGAGAATTAAGGGGTGCAAATATGTTGGTTTACCGGCGCTACCACAATGCACAATGGATAAAAACCTTAAAACCATATACATGTGCCGTGCAAGTTATGCTGAGTGAATTCACTGAATTAAAACTTAAAAGTGCACTGTGCATTAAAACAAATTGATGTGGACCTGCAGGGGGCCAAGGAGCCACATCCTGTAATAAAAGTGCCAACGTGCTAGGACAAGTAGTAATACCTGTAGATAGTACAAATAGGTGTTCCACTATGAAAAACAAAAGTGCTGAGATTGCTCTTGAGTGAAAGATTTTATTTGAAAAGAATTGTGCCAGTGATACTGTGGGAGATATGTGCTCACAGGATATGGCGTGCTGGTGAGACTGGTGCTAATACCCGTGGCCCCCCATTAGGTAAAAGCACTTACCGCACGGACTGCCTAAGATCCAAACTGCACATCAATCCTGGGTCCCACTTTGTGTCCTCACTGGTGTGTGATGAACTTGTGCTAAAAACATAAGATATCTCCCATTGCGTAGTAAAGTTTGGGTAACAAGGCACAAAGCATATCCACTCACAGTTAGGAAGTTCACCGTCACCGTGCAGGGTCCGGTCACCTAAGCGCTTCCGCGTTCCACGGTCCGGAACCACTGCTACCGGAAGTTACGTGTGATGTAGCAAGACACGCCCTACGCGTTTTGTCACCACAACGTCATCTGGAGCGTGCCATCTATCACAACCTGCGTGCACCGCACCTCTGAGATGTGGGTCTCCCTGGTTTTGCAGATAGTAGTGCAGGTTTGCATCTCTGGTCCCAGCCCCAGTGGTACTCTTGGCACCCTCCATCCTCTTCCAACAGGAATAGCCACTCCAGGTGTCAGCAGTTCACAAGTGGTTCCTAATTCCCAGTTCACATACAGTCTTCTGGGCTGGCAATCACTCCATTATATCTGCAACAAAATGTCACTGCAGTGCCCACACTGACCCCATGCCTGCAGCCGCATAGACCCATTCAGGAATCTGCTACATACCAGTCCTAGATGCTCCGTGTCCCCTCCGCTGCACAAGGTCAGACTTCCTTCCAAATTCAGAAACTCAATCCGCTCCACAGGTTCTCTGCCAACACATGGGATAGCCCATGTGCTTTGGCTCACTCCGGCATCTGCCATCTTGTTCCTTCACACACGTCTGCTCCTCAGCTACACCCGATGGCGGAAGTTACGTCTCAGCTCCCTTCCTCCATTCAGAATGGCAGCCCGCGGATGGAGACTCTGCTCACGGCTCCAGACTAGCTGACTCTTCGGCGGTGGCTCCTCCTATTAGGCAGATCTCTTTGGTCTCCTGTGTGGTGTAGTAACCCCTTCGCTGCTTCCATAACACTGCCCAGCCTGCACAAATGGTACTGCCATGCAGATTGTGTTCCCTGCCACAGATACACATACTGTACATCTGCCTCTTTCGTCTGTACTTGAGCTTCAGTTGCACTTTTCCATTCACAAGCCAACCAAATCCCATCACTGCTGTTAGAAATTGTCCTGCTGACACCAGCTGGATGACAGACATTTTCCTCTACAGCACATGTACAAACACAGCCCCTGATGCGCCGATCCCCACATCCCGGGTCACTGCTTTCTTGATCATAACTTGAAAGCACACTTACACAGGTTACTGTAAATCAGACATGATTTTCTCCTATGATACAGCACACCCTTTCTCCATCAACCCTCCAGCACTTTACTAGAGAAGACATAGTGTTTCCTAGGTAAATGTCCGATCGTTGCCAATAGCAACCACTGCCATGACCATGACTTGGAAGCACACTCGCACTGATCACTGTAGAGCAGACATTACTTTCCCCACTGACACGTCAGCACTTTATTTGAGAAGACATAGTGCATATATAGGTATATACCCGGACATAGGTAAATAACTGGCCATTGCCAATAGCAACCACTGCTGTAGCTCAGAGGAAATCCCGAACGACGCCCCTAAATGTAGCACTGTCCCCGTAGGGCTTGCTGTATGATAACTTCTTGGGCCTTCTCCGATTACCAGCATACAGTCACTTAGGGTACATTTCACACATTCATCCTTATTCCCAATGGCTCGTTGCTCAGTAAACAGTCCAGGGGTATTGTTTTTTTAGTATTTATTGTGGAACTTGGATGGGAGAAGGGAATAGTGGGATACTCTGACTGGAACTATATACATTGGATAATGACAACTCTCACTTGGCCTCACCAGGTTGCTTGTAGAAGCAGTCTTACTGCTTAAACCATACTGCCACATGAATGGAAAGAGTTAGGTCTCCTTGCTCTTTCTCCAGCAAAAGACTTGGTGATCTACATTCTCTTCAGAATACTCTCTAGCCTCCCCTTTACTGACACCCATCCACTGACTCTTCTAGCTGCAGGGGTGGCCCCCTCAATTCAGGCCCCTTGACACAGATCTGTACTAACTGTACTGCAGAATCAGATCCTCCATTGTCTCCCCTTCCAGTCAGCTTTACAGGACCTCTGGGTCCGGGACCACCTGAGGCCGCATGGCACCTTTACAAAGGAGGAGGCAGCTGCTCCCTCCCTCTGGGACTCCACTCTCCAGCTGAAACACGAGCACGTGTGCTCCTGGAATTTATATAGTATCCCAGAATGCACCGAGGCATTCTCCTCTGTCAGATCACCAGGGCTGTACCAAATGCCTGTGCATTCATTTGTCAGGTTTCCTCCAACTGTCCAATATACCTCCCTATTGGACCAGTGTGAAACACTCTGCAGACAGACTGAGTTGCACCTGAGCCCATTGAGCAGATCTCACTAGCAGATCCTGCTCTCTGGTAGGCAGAGAACAATATTGATTTACCTGAATTCCCTCTGTTAAGCAGAAAGGATTCAAAACTTTACTCTCTCTCTAGCACCTACCTACGAGGGTGCTACATCTATATATATGTGTGTGTGTGTGTGCGCACACAGTATATACAGTATATATATATTTGAAACCTTATTAGATTGTAGACTCTTCTATATACTGTAAAATACTGTTATATAGCAATACACTGTAGGCCTTTAGCTATCTACTTTCATCATCATCCTAAATGTAAAACATTACAATTTCAATATGCTAGAGTGTGTGCACGTCCGCACATGTTCTGCAAAAAAATGCAGCTCATTGCAAACTTTCATCTGGATGGCTAAAGAAAGAAATACCTCACTCTATGGCAATACTGCTTTTATGCTCAGCAATATATAAGGTTATGCTCAGCTTCCATAGCACTAAATCTTGAGTTACTTAAATGGGCACTGGAAATAAATGAACCTTTAAGTGCTCAGCTATTGTATCCTTCATTTTCCACTCTTGACATAAAATATCTCTATTTTCTTTTCCTAAACTCACATTTACAGATATAGATTATGAGCCTTTCAAGCTGTGTTCATCCTCTACAATTTATTATGCAATGCACCATTTTCAACTCTCCTTTTTCACAGTTCAGTGGGATTCTTTCCTAGATTTGTACTATGTGATGTATGATTATTAAAGAAATGTGTATCACTAGCAGATCATTAGCCTTCTCTAATCATCAAGTCTAACAGGTAGCTAGGACTAGAGAAATATTCTCAACTCTTTCAGAGAACTGTAAACCAGATTACTGTACCTGGACAGAAAGTGATGAAGAGATACAGTATGTATTTCGCGTCTTGCCATATTTATCCATCAAAGGTAAAAGGTGCTTATAGTCATTATGTTTGAGCTGTTTTGACAATTGTAAAAAGGTGGTAAAATGCACTCTAGACTTGCTCTATGGCAGGTTTTAGATTCTATTTTATCCAGGATATAGACCAGCTCCCCCAGCACTGAAGCCAAGTGCTTTATGATGAAGGACTCAGAGAACAGAATCATCTGTTTAACAGCTGCCTCCAGCTTGATCTGCTACCATTTGGGTTTAATGGAAAAATCCATTAAAAATGTACAGTAAATTCACCAGCTGTGCCATATAATGAAACTTAAAAAACTTTACAGTGTACTAGTATACTACCTTTCAATCAGAAAGTGTAGATTTGTGTAAGGACCCTCCATAATTTGGAGTGCCCCTTGCTAAATTTAGCATTGTTTGCAGGTAGGCTGTAACTAGCCTGAGCAGCGGCAGGAATGTTCAAAATCAGCCAGGCGGTGCCGGGTTTCAGGCCACCGGTCCTCCCGCCTGCTCCGAGCCAAGATGGCGCCGACCTGCCACATGTGCAGGGAACTCCTGCTCCACGATCTTCTGCCCAGCGAACACCTGCTGCCTTCATCTCCACTGAGGGGGGAGGTGAGTTTTGAGTGCCCCTTGCTAAATTTAGCATTGTTTGCAGGTAGGCTGTAACTAGCCTGAGCTCTTTTATGTTATCTGTGTTCATTGGGTTTCTCCTAACTACATGGCATTGATTTTTTTTTCTCCCTGCTTGTAAGAAGGTTGGAATGGAGAGGAGACTCTGGAGAGAGACTCTGCCTTGAAAAGTTCTAGCTACATGGGAAGCAGGGAAGGCTGACAGCTGAGGTCGCCTAGAGGGGCTCTGCTCCTACCTTCTATCCTGACTGTCATCACTAAAGATTGCCTGCCTGAGGAACTTTCCAACATGCCTTCTGAGACCTGAAGTCCTCCCTACCGAACACCAGCTCTGGAGATCTGCCACTGTGGACTTTGCTGTATATAGACTGTTGCCTGTGCAGGTATGCTGGGGCAGCCACAAGCCTGAGTTAGGGATTAGGGATGTTAGGAAAAGACTGCACTTAATGCTGAACTGTTAGCTTGTGATTCTTATCATGCTGCACTAATCAAGTAAAATGTTTAAAACTTGGGGCGTGGCCAGCTACCGAATGTGAAAGCAGCGCTGTATCGGAGCTCCGTCCACACTGCCCTGATCCTTCAGTAATCCTTGTGGACCCAGATGCTGAACTTACCTGAAGTGACCCTCCTTGTCCTCCTCACACTCCAGGCAGCGTCAGGGATGGTCAAAATCGGCCGGGTTTCAGGCCACCGGTCCTCCCGCCTGCTCCGAGCCAAGATGTCTGCCACATGTGCATGTCCGGTTACCCGCCGGGGACATCCTCGCCTACTGACACCGTGAGTACCCTGCTCTCTGCCCCGCTGGGTTCCTCCACTCACTCTTAGACGGATGCTCCTGTGGAGAGGCCTGAGCCCACCCTGTCTGCCATCATGGACACTATTCAGCATTGCCAGGCCTCCCTCACTACCCAAATAGACTCTGTGCGGATGGACCTGTCATTCCTGAAGCAGGACGTCCATAATCTCCGCCACAGGGTAAGTAATGCTGAGCAGCGCATTAGTGATCTGGAAGACTCCCATCGCCCTATGCAGGCTACTGTGCTGGACTTGCAGAGTGTAATGTTCTGGTACCTCTGGTACCCTTATTTCCACATTTCTCTCTTAATATTGCGTCCCATCTTGCTATCCAAATGGAACGCATACACCTTTAAGGGCAATGACGTCATCGCCGGGCGCCACTATGAGCGGCTTTTTCAATCGCCGGCTTTCTCTCACTCATTGCTCGTTCAAACCGCATGTTGCCTTGTCTTGTCCAATGCTGTCGGAGCTTCAAGCTATTCCCCTTGCCTGAACAAGACCGGAACCTCGCTACCGATCCAGTATCTCGCTACCGGATTACTCCATTACTCTTGGACCTTGCTACTACTAACCCATCTAGTGATAAGTACCCCGCAGGGGATTCCTTCCTCAACCTAACTTTCACTATCTACTACTGCATACTAAAGGGACTATTACTATCTAAGCTATTTCTATCATCTGCATAGATTGCTAGCTCTTGGGACTACCATCACCTATCATTGCACTAGGTTACTCTCTCTTGCATACTTCATCTGCTGTCCCCTACCACCTGTTACTATACATGATTGCTAAAACCTATCTGCATACTATCATCACCTACCACTCTCCTGAATACTACTACTAAGTTCTCACCATTCTATTGCCTGTCTCTCACCTCTATTCTATCATATACATTCTATCACTCCAGGAACATCATATTGAGTGTATGTATATTTGCATAACAGGCTGTACACAGTGATGAAGTCCTGAGAGTTGGATATGTTGTTCAACACATTCTCTACATGACTACTGAGTGTAATAATTCTGCAGCTGCAAATCCATTCACTAACAAAAAACGCATGAGCGTTACAGATTGAACGAGCCCGAAAAAATATGGATTCAGCAGAATTACCCACTCAAGTAATGCAATTAAAACAACAAGTAGATGCATTGATACTTGCTCTTACAGAGGTAAAAAACGAAAATCAGGCTTTAAGACAGCAGGTTGGCCGTCTTGCGCAGCTCTCTGCTGCTCAGCCCCGTGAGCCTAAGATAAACCCTCCTCTAGTGTTTACTGGAGATCGGAGTAAATTTTGTGAATTTAAAAACGCATGTCGATTGCTATTCTTGTTGAAACCTCATACCTACCCCACTGACCAAATCAAAGTCTGTACCACTATTTCCTATCTGACGGGTGATCCCCGGGCCTGGGCAGACTCTCTCTTTGAGAAAGATGACCCACTTCTTAACTCCTATCCTTTATTCCTAGCGCAACTCGCTAGTTTATATGAAGACCCCAATAGGTAGAGTACTGCTGATACCCAATTGAGGGCTTTAAAACAAGGAAGGAGACCTGTTGAGGACTTCGTGGCAGATTTCAAAAGATGGTCCCTTGATTCAGGGTGGAATGACACATCCTTGCGAACGCAGTTCAGACTCGGCCTATCAGAAGCCGTTAAAGACGAGCTCGCCCGAGTGGATTTACCTGACACCTTGGATGGCCTGATGCAGACCAGTATCAATATTGACAGACGACTGCGAGAAAGAAAGGCTGAGAAGATGGGATTGCCATTGTCCAGTCCTTCTCGGATGTCGCCTGTTGACCCTACTCCTATGAAGGTAGGAATGATACGCCCACCTTTGACCTTTTCCGAACGTGCCAGGAGGAAAACCGAACATCTCTGCATGTACTGCGCATCCCCGGATCATTTGATAAACGGCTGTCCCCTTGTCCGCAAAAAAGAGGGTGAGTGTTCAAATGTCTTGCTAGGGGGACTAACAACTTCATTTTCTAATCCTTATCTTTTTATTCATTTGACATTACAGTGGGACCAAACTAGGATCACCACCAAGGCTATGGTTGACACAGGATCTTGTGGGAACTACATTGATACTTGTTTTGTTACCTTAAATAAAATACCTATTATTTCTAAACTTAAACCTGTCTCTGTTAGTTTCATTAACGGTATTCCGTTATCCTCTGGTCCAATCACTAATCAGACACAGGCACTCCTTGTCACTGCTGACGGGTCTCATGTGGAGACCACCACTTTTGATGTACTGACCTCACCACATTTTCCCATTATTTTGGGACTTCCCTGGTTACACATACATCAACCAATCATCGATTGGAAAACAAGAACTCTAACCTTCTCTTCTCACTACTGCGAAACCACGTGTAATCTCTCATCACATGGAAGGATCCTGTCTGTGGTGTCGGATGAGATTATACCAATATGTTATCAGGATTTGTCGGAAGTCTTCCTTGAGAAAAATGTTCAAGTGTTGCCTCCCCATAGGGACTATGATTGTTGTATCGATCTACTCCCTAATAACAAATTGCCTTTCGGTCACGTTTATCCTCTTTCACAGGATGAACTCTCTCATCTCAAGGAATACTTGGATGAAAATTTGGCGAAAGGATTCATCAGACCTTCTACTTCCTCCACTGCTGCAGGACTCTTCTTTGTCCACAATAAAGATTCAAGTCTCAGGCCTATTATTGATTTCAGACAATTAAATACCATTACAATAAAGGATCGTTATCCTTTACCTCTTATTCCTGAACTTATAGAACAGGTGCGCGGAGCTTCCTACTTTTCGAAATTGGACCTAAAAGGGGCATACAACTTAATTTGAATCCGTGACGGGGATGAATGGAAGACAGCATTCAGAACCAGATACGGACTGTTTGAGTACATCGTGATGCCATTTGGGTTGTGTAATGCTCCCGCAGCCTTCCAACGATTTATAAATGACATATTCAGAGACTTGCTTGATGTTTGTGTTGTAGTATATCTGGACGATATACTTATTTATTCTCATTCCTTATCTGAACACATAAAACATGTAAGACTCGTGTTGTCAAGACTACTTGCACATAATTTATATGTTAAATTAAAAAAATGTTTATTTCATAAAGAGGAAGTACTATTCCTAGGATACATTATATCCAAAAATGGAATCAAAATGGACATGAGCAAAATATCCTGTATTCTAGATTGGCCTGTGCCAACAACTCGCAAAGCATTACAAAGATTCCTCGGATTCTCTAACTACTATAGAAAGTTCATCAAGAACTTCTCTGCTATTGTGAGACCTCTCACACAACTCACAAGTACAAAAAAACAATTCAAATGGTCAGAAGAAGCAAATGGAGCTTTCTGCTTGTTGAAATCAAGCTTTACTTCTGCTCCCATACTACGCCATCCAGACCCATCCCTTCAATATATTTTGGAGGTAGATGCGTCAAATATGGCAGTAGGAGCAGTTCTCTCACAACGACCAACAAACACTTCACCCGGTTGCTTTCTTCTCAAAGTCACTAAGCAGCCCCGAGGTGAATTACCCAGTGGGTGAAAAAGAGTTACTAGCCATAAAACTGGCATTAGAGAATTGGCGACACCTACTTGAGGGTACTCGATTGCCAATCCTTATATACACAGATCACAAAAACCTTCAATACCTTCAGACTAATAGAACTCTTTCCCATCGGCAGGTATGATGGTCATTATTCTTTTTGAGATTAAATTTTCTAGTGACCTATACACCTGCAGACAAAAATAAAAAAGCGGATGCGCTTTCACGATTAACCGAAGATAGCTACGCTGAGGTTCCCTCAGTTCCTATAATACCCTATGAACGTATTGTCGGTGTTGTCCGTTCCCTGAAGGAAGAGATTTTGCACAGCATAGGACTGGATTCACCTCCACCACAACTAAATGCTGATGCAGAAGGCTTCCTCTATTACAACGATAAACTATACATACCCCCTACTATGCGAACCAAGATCTTGGAAGTGTCGCATGATGTACCTATGGCAGGACATATGGGTATGACTAAAACATTCAATTTACTTACTAGGCAATTTTGGTGGCCTGACATGAAGACGACCGTACAAAAGTTCGTTTCATCTTGTGACATCTGTGCAAGGTCCAAAATTGACACTACAAAACCATTGGGTCTACTTTGTAGTTTACCAATACCCCAGGTTCCATGGGAAGTGGTGTCCTTAGACTTTATAGTAGAACTACCACCTTCCAAAGGATTCAACACCATTTTAGTGTCAGTGGACCATCTGACCAAGATGGCACATTTCATTCCTATCCGAAGACTACCTTCATCCAAGCAAACAGCGGAATTACTTGTGAAACATGTCTTTAAGTTACATGGTATTCCAAAAACACTTCTGTCTGACCGTGGTTCACAGTTTATCTCAAAGTTTTGGCAAGCTCTATGTCAGATTCTACGAATAGAGCGAAAACTTACCTCTCCTTACCACCCTCAGACCAACGGACAGACAGAAAGAGTCACCCAGTGCATTGAGCAATACCTACGTTGCTATACTTCATATCTACAGGACGATTGGGTGGACCTCCTCCCGCTGGCAGAATTCGCCTATAACAACGCGACCCACAGCACTACTAAACAAAGTCCATTCTACTTAAACTATGGGTTTCATCCCACACTTCTTCCACCACGTATCTTGCCATCAAGTAATCCAGTGGCCTCTGATTATCTTACCCAAATAAAGGATTCCCTGGGTTTACTCAACACCACCATCTCACATGCCCATAGCCAACAAAAGAGATACTACGACCTTCGTAGAAAACCCTCTCCCCAATATGCCATTGGGGATCTTGTTTGGCTTTCTACAAAAAATTTGAGATTAAAGATCCCTAGTAAAAAACTTGGACCTTTATTCCTGGGACCTTTCCCAATAAAGAAGCTTATTGGAAAAGCTGCAGTACAACTCACATTACCAACAGACCTCAAGATACATCCCATCTTCCATGTGTCTCTACTAAAGCCCCATGTTCCTAACCAAGGAATAAGGCCTACCATCTCACCTCCACCTCCTGTACAAGTTGAAGGCGGAGAAGAATTTGAGATAAAGGAGATTCTGGATTCTCGTATCCATAGAAGAAGACTCCAATATCTAGTACGATGGAAGAACTATGGGCCCCAAGACGACACCTGGCTGGATACCTCCGATATACATGCCCCTAGACTGATTCGCAATTTCCACTCGAAATACCCGGAAAAACCAGTTCTAGAGGCCTTCCGGAGCCGGCCTTAAGGGGGGGGTACTGTAATGTTCTGGTACCTCTGGTACCCTTATTTCCACATTTCTCTCTTAATATTGCGTCCCATCTTGCTATCCAAATGGAACGCATACACCTTTAAGGGCAATGACGTCATCGCCGGGCGCCGCTATGAGCGGCTATTTCAATTGCCGGCTTTCTCTCACTCATTGCTCGTTCAAACCGCATGTTGCCTTGTCTTGTCCAATGCTGTCGGAGCTTCAAGCTATTCCCCTTGCCTGAACAAGACCCGAACCTCGCTACCGATCCAGTATCTCGCTACTGGATTACTCCATTACTCTTGGACCTTGCTACTACTAACCCATCTAGTGATAAGTACCCCTCAGGGGATTCCTTCCTCAACCTAACTTTCACTATCTACTACTGCATCCTAAAGGGACTATTACTATCTAAGCTATTTCTATCATCTGCATAGATTGCTAGCTCTTGGGACTACCATCACCTATCATTGCACTAGGTTACTCTCTCTTGCATACTTCATCTGCTGTCCCCTACCACCTGTTACTATACATGATTGCTAAAACCTATCTGCATACTATCATCACCTACCACTCTCCTGAATACTACTACTAAGTGCTCACCATTCTATTGCCTGTCTCTCACCTCTATTCTATCATATACATTCTATCACTCCAGGAACATCATATTGAGTGTATGTATATTTGCATAACAGGCTGTACACAGTGATGAAGTCCTGAGAGTTGGATATGTTGTTCAACACATTCTCTACATGACTACTGAGTGTAATAATTCTGCAGCTGCAAATCCATTCACTAACAAAAAACGCATGAGCGTTACACAGAGGGGCCATACTGTTGTTACTGACAAGCTCACTGACATGGAGGATCGCATGCGGCGAAATAATTTACGTATTCTGGGATTTCCTGAGGGATCTGAGGGCAAGGCCCCTGAATCTTTTATGGAACACAGGCTTACTGATACGTTTAGGGCTGATGCCTTCTCCCCATTATTTGCCATTGAAAGGGCGCATAGGGTGCCGCTGCGCCCGCTGCGTCCTCTGCCACCAGGGGCGCCACCTCGTCCTCTTCTTATTAAACTCCTGCATTTCCGTGACAGGGAAGCTGTACTTCGGGCCTCCAGGGAAAAGGGCCGCATTCTTTACAACAATGATGTCATCTCCATCTTCCCTGACTCTTCTGCCCAGAAACAATGGGCCTTATTCCTGGCTGTTAAAAGGCAGCTGCGAGAATTACAACTGCCTTACAGTATGCTCTACCCTGCCCACTTGCGCATCATCTATCAGAACAAAGCCCACTTCTTCCAGGATCTTCAGGAAGCTACTCACTGGGAAGACTCACTGGGTCGCAGGACATCTCCTTGTCAGGATCGTCAAACCCCTCCTCGTTGATCATTGACATACCTCTGAGCCTGGAACTTTTTCGCATTTCTCTGCTGCACTGTTGTTATTTGTGGTCTTCTCCTGCCTACCTGTATGATGCCGGGTCCTACTTTTTCTGTTTTTCACGAAAGGGCTCTTTTTGGATCGAGTTTTCCTGACGCTCCTTCTCTTGCCTGACTGTTTTCTCTGCCATTGGATGGGCAGATCCACGTTTCCCCAATTTTTTTGCGCTTGTTATGGGATTTAAAGCTCTCAATTGTTGGGGCCTGAGGGCCGGGTGGGTTTGGGTTGTTCTGGTTTCCTGTTTTTTCTTCTTCTTTTTTATATGGGACTTGTTTTTGTTTTTGTCTGTCTGGTTTTGCCACACTTCCCTGGGTTTACATGTACTGTTTTTCCCTTCCCCTCCCCCGGAGCTCCATATACTGCTTTCTCTAGCCTCATATTGGTGTTATTCACTGTGGTATGATGCCTTGGCGGTTGGGAAGCTGCTTACTTCGTTGGGAGTCTCCCTGTCGCCAACCTTATTTACTTATCTTTTCTTATCACTAATCTACGTATAATTTCACAGAATGTCAGAGGGCTTAATTCCAAAATCAAGCGCTCTTTAATGTTTGAATATCTGAAGTGGCATAATCCACATATTGTCCTTCTACAGGAGACCCACCTCTAGGGGTCCAGGATTATGGCTCTTAAACGGGCCCATATTGCCTATGCGCTAGACTCCCCTTACTCCCCCTTTGCGCGCGGCATCTCTATTTTAATAACTAAATCGGCCCCTATCACTATCAAACATCTTAAAACCGACCCTTCTGGGTGTTTTATTATCCTTGTTTTTGAATTTCTGGGTAAGTCTTATACCTTGGTTAACCTTTATGTCCCTCCGCCTTTTACCAAATTATTTTTTGATCGCATCCTGGGTTTGATTTTGGAAATGGCTGAGGGACCTCTTTTTATGGCGGGGGGACTTTAACACGGTCCTTGATAATTCGCTGGACAGGTCTGAAAATGTGTCTACTCCCCACACCCCCTTATGTTCCTATTTGGACAAATTAAATCTTCTGGATTCCTGGAGGTGGAAACATGGTGGAATTACGGAATACTCGTGTTATTCTGGCACCCATAATACACTGTCCCGGATTGATCTCTGCCTGCTCCCTTGTGAGCTGTTGGGTCTCCTGTCAGCAGACTTGTATAAAGTACTCGAAATTTCTACTTGAGTAAAAGTACAAGTGCTCGATCAAAAAATTACTTGAGTAGAAGTGGAAGTGCTCGCAGAAAAAGTTACTTAAGTAGAAGTACTAAAGTATTCAACATTTTTTTTACTTAAGTATTGCAAGTAGTTTTTTCAAAAAATTTGCTACTTAAGTACTAAAAGTAAAAAGTACCAGTAGTTTTGAAAAAAAATTTCTACTCAAGTACTGAAAGTAGAAGTAGAAGTACTGTGTTATGTAGTTATTAAAGAAAGAAGTCAAAAGTATGAACATCATATTGTTTTTATTATTTCAAATGATTTATTCAAATGATTAACCGGTGTTTGTTAGTAGTTTCTTGATGCACTTTAAGCGCTGTAGCACCATTTATTTGTTTGTTTCATATTTTCTTTTTATTGGAAAGATTTGGTATAGCAGCTTTTATTATACACAGCCTTTATTTTCGTATGCGCTGATTTACAAATGACATTATACACATTTTTTTGAGCTTTATGCAACCTGCCATCTACTGTTCTGGCAGTGGTAATTTTTTTAAAAGTAACGAGTAACTATGCAGCACAAAAAAAAATACTTGAGTAGAAGTATCGAAATCATCGAAAAAATGTAGTGAAGTAAAAGTAGAAGTAGGAGAAAAAAATTCTACTCTAGGAAAGTACAGATACCGCATTTCGGTACTTAAGTACAGTACTTAAGTAGTTCTACTTCGTTACTATACATCTCTGCCTGTCAGAGATCAGGTTCCTCCCCAGGGCGGTGCCTGACCACTCCCCTTTGTTGGTGGATCTCGCCCTGGGGACTTCCCCTAATTACCAACTCTGGAGGCTAAGCCCCTTGTGGCTGGCTGACCTGGCAGTTACTGATCGGGGGCTGGCCGAGATGAATGCATACTGGGCGTTGAATGCACAGACTGCTTCTGAGTTGACTGTCTGAGATGCCTTTAAGGAAACTATGCGGGGTACATTCTCCTGGGCAATTGGCGGCGCCAGGAAAGCCCGTCAGTCTAAGCTGGCTGACGCGGAGCAGACGCTGCATGTGGCGGAACGTCACTATACTGAGGATCCCACCCCGCAGAATCATGCAGCCTGAAGGTCTAGGGCTCGTGACTGGGACCTTGCTCTTATTGAGCGTACGCAAAAAAAGCTCCTATATCAAAATCAGGGAATATTTGAACTTGGGGACAAGAACAGATGCCTCTTGGCTTATCTTGCTAGACTGGAATGCCAGCCTAGTATTATTATCCCTCGGATCATCAATTCCGCTGGTGTTCTGTTTGAGCAAACCCCTGAGGTGGTTGCAAGTTTTGTTTCTTTTTATTTGTCCTTATATAGCACTAGGGCCCATTATACTATTGTGGAACTTGATAATTTCTTATATGATATTACCCTCCCTACACTATCTGCTGTCAAAACAGCCTTTTTAGTCTCCCCACTGACTTCTGAGGAGATAGATAGTGCTCTTGCTACGTTTGCACGTAATAAGACACCTGGACTCCATAGCTTCCCCATAGAATGGTACCTACATTATCGTGATTTACTGATCCCTCATTTACTTAAGGTGTTTACCTGTGCTTTGAAGGGAGGATGCTTGCCGCCCTCAATGACGGAGGCCCTGATTGTACTCATCCCTAAACCGCGTAAAGACCCTCTTCTCTGTGAGTCGTACTGCCCTATATCTCTAATTAATACCGATGTGAAAATTTTGGCTAAAGTTCTTGCTAGGCGACTGAACACGGTTGTCACAGACTTGGTGGGGGCGGACCAGACAGGGTTTATTTCGGGGAGGTCCACCTCCATCAAAATGGCTATCGAAAAAACTAAGATAGTTTTCTATTTAAGATACATTATTAATTTAGTTTATTCAGCATGAAATGGAGCTTAGTTATGTAGCATGAGGCTGTATATTCTGCAATATTTACATTTTTAGTAAACTCATTCAATGAATCCAAGCTCTGCAAGCTGAGATAACATGCACTACATTGATGCAGTCACACAATTTCACACTAACAACCAGCAAGCATGAGTTCTTACATTCAAATGTAAATGATCCATCATGGCAGCGCCTGTTAGCGGGCATACAATCACCTTCTGCCTCCACGTCCCTCGCCTTGTTGTGTCACTGCCACATACCCAGCTGTCCCATTAAAGTGAATAGGACTGTCAGTAAGTCAATGGCGGGTCAGAGGAGGAGCCGCTGCGGGACAGAGATGACAGTTGCTCTTTAACCACTTAAGGACCAGAAGGTTTTACCCCCTTAATGACGAGGCCATTTTTTGCGATTGGGCACTGCGTTACTTTAACTGACAATTGCGCGGTCGTGCGATGCTGTACCCAATTAAAATTGATATCCTTTTTTTTCCCACAAATAGAGCTTTCATTTGGTGGAATTGATTACCTGTGCGATTTTTATTTTTTGCGCTATAGAAAAAAAAATAACGACAATTCTGAAAAAAAAAAAAAACAATCATTTTCACATTCTGCTATATAACATTCCCAATAAAAAAAATGTTAAAATCTAATTTTTTTCATATTTTTTTCATATTTTAGGCCAATTTGCATTCTGCTACAGCTTTTTGGTAAAAAAAATTCCCAATAAGCGTATTTTGGTTTGTACAAAAGTTATTGCATCTACAAACTAGAGGAAAGACTTTTGTCAGTCATTTTTTTTTTTTTTTTTTTACCAGTAATGGTGGGGATTTTTAGTGGGACAGCGACATTGCGGCGGATAGATCGGACAACCAACTGACATTTTTTACATTTTTGGGGGGGACCAGTGACATTACTACAGTAATCGGTGCTATAAAAATGCACTGTTACTGTAATAATGACACTAGCAGGGAAGGGGTTAACTCAGGGACGATCAAAGGGTTAAGTGTATGCCTAGGGGGTGTTTTCCAACTGTGAGGGGGATGAGCTTGTGGAATCAACACAGAGACCTGTGATCCTAAATAGGAGGATCACAGGTGCTCTGTGCTCATTCCTGAGTGAACAATGGTCTTCTGTGTTTACAACAGCAGACTGTCGTTCTCTCTTCACAGGGAGTGATCGCGCGGACCTGGCGGCAATCGCGGCTGCCAGTGCCTTGAGTCAGCTTCCCCGCTGGCTAATGGGGGCGCCCTCAGGATTACTCCTGCGGATCGCCGTACAGGTACGGCGATTCGAGTAGCCGAGCCAGCCTGCCGCAGTATATCTGTGGTGGGCGGTCGGTAAGTGGTTAGAAATTATGATTTTAATCGAGCCTTTAAGCCTTTTTTACTAGTGATTTAAATTATGATTTAAATCGACTTGATTGAAATCAAATCCACCCTGATTCCAGTGATTTGAGCTGAGAGAAGTGGATAAATATTTAGAGCAACCTTCTAGAAGGGTCTTTCCTCCCAGGCCTTTGATAAAGAAGACCACCATGCTTTCGAAACATTGGTGTAACTTTTTTGCCGATGTGGGTGCTTCAGAGTCTACTTCTTTGTGTGCTGGTTTTCTCTTCATTGTTGTAGCTGAGTTTTTACCCACTGTTGTGTTGCATATAATTAGAATAATAATACAGAAAGAATGTGTTTAATAACATGTGGAACTAATAGTGGTGTTAATGCTCCATATAACAACTAAATGAAAAGTGTATGTCCTGTCATTAAAGTAGCCAAATCTTGGTGAGTATCGCTTCCCCCTTGATAGTAGGAAAATTGTAACCCATGTGTTACTTGCAGCTAGATCACTCATAACCAGGAGATGGAAATCTAATCTTACACCCAATGTATCTGAGGTGATTGACAGAAAAAAAATCTTTTAAGATCCATGCCCACCCCTGACATATTTGTGTAGGTTGGAAGTTTTGGAAAGATCCCTTATCAAAAGTGAAAGGCATCTCCCTTTTCTACAATCTACTCCAAAGTAAACTTTTATTTCATCATAAATCTACTCCATACTTAAAATGGGAAGCTGATCTGGGTGAATCCTTCAGCGCCAACCAATGGCAATCCGCCTTTAAAGCTTATCAAGCGTCTAAGTGTGTCAATCACTGGGAACTATCCCAAAAAATTGCCCTTCGGTGGTATCTGACTCCCTACAGAATCTCTAAATTCCTTCCATCCCAATTTCCCCTGTGCGGGAGGGGATGCGGATCAGTGGGCCAACTGATGCATGTTTTTTGGACATGTAGACACCTAACCAGTTTCTGGGATAAAATATTTAGAACCATCTCTGAGATTACAGGTATCCATACCATGCCCTCTCCAGCACTGGTGATCTTAAATGTAGGTATTGATCGCTTCCCCCCTGATAGTAGGAGAACCTTGGTGAGTGGCCCACTGGAGTACAATCATCCCGAAAAAATGTAGGGATGCTCTTTAGCACTGTTTGTGACATGCAGGGGGACTGCTTGTATGCACTTATACAGAACTGTCCTTCTAGTAAAAAGGTAGTGGATTCCCCTCACCATTAAAAAAAAAAAAAAAAAAAATTGCAAAATACAGACTTCACAAACAGACCCAGTCCCAAGTGCCACAGCCATAGAGTGTAATGTTTGCAGGTTGCATTGAGCTGGGCACCTCTGTTGCAAAGCACAGGCATGGCTCGGGGCTATAGGGTTTGATAGGAAAGCTGATGGTACTTCTGATATTAGTATGCTGCCGACATGTATGTGTATGGTTGGAAGGGGGGTAAAATTTACTACCAGCTTTTTATTAAAAGAATAAATATTTGCTACTGTTGAACATTCATCAAAATTTCACTGAAAAAGAAAAAAGGTGGAGGCAATTTTAAAATACTGGAAAGAGCTAGATCTCCTATCAGATTCTTATTCCTGCCTGTGTCCTCATTTTGAATTTTTCCATTTGCTTTCTGATCTGGTGACACCCTATATACCAGGATGTGAGGAGGATTTTCCCAAAGAATAATAAATACCTGATAATGATAAGCTAGTAACTCTAACTTGTACTCTATCCAAAACAAAAAATAATTGTTTGGAGCAGGCCTTTAATATATATATATTTTTTAGTAATGATGTGTCTTGCATGTTTCCTTATTGGGAACATGTTCAGGGAAGCCACCTGATAGGGGAAAGGTTCCAGTGTGAAAATTGTGTGTATGATTGTTGGTTAAGAGACAATTAAATCTGAAGCTGAATTCCAGGCAAATATTTAAAACACCAGTAAATGCAGTGTTGTAAAATAGGGGGAAGAAACTGCGCTAAATATCTGGAAAATGGTATAGCGGCAACTTAATATGTGACCAACATCAGATAAACATTAAAAAGGGGGAAAGCTGCGCTAAATGACACAAAACATATAAAGTCCAAAAAGCCCAAAATGTTTTGATGAATGTGTGAATAATGAAACCAAAAAGTCCAAAAAATATATTCAACCGAATATCCACCCGTGCAGGAATTGAATAAATTTACTGCTTACCAGAAGTAGCAGTATAATGCGCCTTGTATGGAATAAAGCCGAGCCAGCTGAAAATCTGTGATGGATTCCTCACCAGCGATGGCCGTCCCAGGATCACGATTAGATGGGTGTAGGAATAAAAAATATATACAACATAGCGTGATACAAATAAATGATGTGTGAAGGCAAATAAATAAGCAGCAATTCCAAATGAATGTTGAAAAGCCGTAGGATAAGCCACCACCTGACTCCAAGTGTAATTACCAGATATAAAAGTAGATGAGCATATAGGGTAATTCCGGATGGACTCAAGATCTATTAGGAACGTTAGGAACGTGCCTGTCATTTACCGAGATATCTCCATCATTATTTCCTTATGATACTTGGAGCCATATTTGTGGATCGGCCTTTGCATCATTGGGGACCGTTTCTGCCTATGAGACTGGGACATATTCCAGGGACATCTGTATCCAGAATTTGGCATTGAAAGTGCTTATCTCTGGTAAGCGGGCGATTTTGGTGCAACTCCCTAATAGATCTTGAGTCCATCCGGAATTACCCTATATGCTCATCTACTTTTATATCTGGTAATTACACTTGGAGTCAGGTGGTGGCTTATCCTACGGCTTTTCAACATTCATTTGGAATTGCTGCTTATTTATTTGCCTTCACACATCATTTATTTGTATCACGCTATGTTGTATATATTTTTTATTCCTACACCCATCTAATCGTGATCCTGGGATGGCCATGGCTGGTGAGGAATCCATCACAGATTTTCAGCTGGCTCGGCTTTATTCCATACAAGGCGCATTATACTGCTACTTCTGGTAAGCAGTAAATTTATTCAATTCCTGCACGGGTGGATGTTCGGTTGAATATATTTTTTGGACTTTTTGGTTTCATTATTCACACATTCATCAAAACATTTTGGACTTTTTGGACTTTATATGTTTTGTGTCATTTAGCGCAGCTTTCCCCCTTTTTAATACTTTTTAATTTTTAAATGCAGTGTTGTATTTTTTTAATTTTAGTTTGATAAATCCTCATGTATCACAAACAATTTTATTATTTATATATAAAACACTTGTTTTCATGCTCTTACACCAGGGTTATCTGCATGGCATTCGTCAAGGTGGGTTTCCTGGTGACAACAGTGGTGGAACATGGCAATGGATTGAGTGTTGGCATGGCTGCCTATAGCCTTCACCGCAAATACTGTATGGTAACTGGGTAACAAAGCAGAAGAATAATTGGGAGACAGCAGCAGAGTATTTTCACCCCATTTGCTCTAATAATAGGAAGTGTCTAAACAAGGACCTTTAGTGCCGGTTCACACTGTTCTGACTTGTCAGGCGACTTGGTCGCCTGACAAGTAGCGGACCGTGCTGTGCAATTGGAACCGTTCTAATAGGAGCGACTCAAGTCGCTCCGACTTAGAAAAAGGTTCCTGCACTACTTCAGGGCGACATCGGAGCGACTTGCATTGACTTCCATTATGTGAAGTCGTTGCAAGCCACGCCGAAGTCGCGGTCCATGGGCAACGGCATAACTCGCCTGAAGTCGTGTCGCCCTAGTGTGAACCGACACTTATAGAGGATATTATTGTAAATAAAGTTGTAACTTTAACCACTTCCCGACCAAGGTGACACAGCTGCACGAATCAATGTACCTGTTCCCCAGTGGAGATCGGATTAGTTCCAGAACCAATCACTCTTCAGGTCCAGGCCAAAGATTTATGGCCTGGACCTGCTGGTCAATTCTGGTGAATCACAGAACATCCTGTGCCTGTGTAATGTAAACACAGGCACAGGAAATGATGCAATCTCCCCTCCTGGAGCCCTTTTCGGTTTCAGCGAGCGAGGAGAGACATTCAACAGTGAGTACACAAGCACTACACTGACACCTGTACACATAGGCACATATTTCACCCTCTGATTGCCCCCCCCTTATAAACCCTTTAACTTCCTGTCACAGTGTCACTATATACAGTGTACAGATATTTTTACCGATCACTGTATTAGTCAGTTAGTGTCAGCAGCAGTCCCAGATAGGTTTAAGGTACCCGCCATATATTCCCTAATAAAGTTTTACCCCCTGATCACCCCCAGTTAACCCCTTCACTGCCCTGTCACAGTGTCATTAGTACAGGGTACAAGGTGTGTTCCTGCTGAGAGCCTCAAATTATGTGCCACATCCCGATATGTAATGGAAAAAAGGGGGTTCCCCTGGGATTGGGACTTTTTAGGCACTGGTTGACAAATCTTAGACGAATAATAAAATGTAAATATTTTAATGAAGAAATGCACAAAACAGACAAAACATATGAACAAGCCAATATTGTATAAAAACAATTGCAAGCGCAAATATATGTGCAATGTAACCAGAGAAAACTCAACCAAAGGACCAGGAGATCCGACGCGTTTCGGGGTTCTTGAGACCCCTTCGTCAGGGATAACGCTGGTGTCCTATCTGTAGGTATTTGAAAAGACATAATGTATAATATTTTGGCAGACCATATCTATTTGTACAGTACATGCATGACAAATTTCTGTAGATGGTATATTACTTACATGGTTGGTTTACACAAAGGTTTAGAGCTTGCAAAATTAAAAACAGGAGGAAAGCTGCGATCCAAGTGTCACCGTATGCCTTAAGGGTTTTTTGTCTTTCTTAGGCTGTTATACAGCCATCATAAGATGGAGGTAAGGAGAGGAGAGATAAACTTTTGCTCCACTGAAGCTTCCGATTCAGAACAGCTGGAGTCCAAAGGTAGCTTAGCTTAGCGGGACATGTCAGACATGAGCCTGTCCAAATTGCTGAAAAATCATAAAAAGAAAAAGATGTAGATACCAAAAAGCACTAAAACCTTTTTCTCCTTCTTTCATGTTTTATAGAGATATATGTCCCTGGTGGAGAAAGAAAAGGGGCAGAAATATATGTCCCTGGTAGAAAAGGAAGGACTACCAGAACAATGGTGTATCTATATTTTCAAAGTCCCAATGAACACCACTATATTTGGCTGGAGCCAATTGTATTTTAAATTGTAAAAAATGCCACAAAGAAAAACCATATGAAAAAAATAAATCATTTTCTTACCAATTGAATATACATTGAATACAATATGTTCAATGTGCTTATATGGCAGTGGGCAAAGAGATACCTATCTCAAAGTAGAGAAGGATGAATACATAGTGGTGTATCATAGGAATCCGAAAAGATACCATTAGTAGGAGAGATTGGTTGCTCAAATAGTACTCCATAAGGGTGAAAGAATGAGGAATAAGATTGGAATGCAGAGAAACAGGATCAGATAAGTAAAAGAAGCTTTTGAAAAGGTTACCTTTAAAACTGACAGAGGATCAGAGATCTGCATGGACATCCTTCTCCCAGCAATGGATCGCACAAATGATCCATGCTGGGAGTCGGTATTAATAGTGTCCATGCAGCTGATCCTCATAAGGCTGATGAGGGCAGATCACCGCCGCCAGCTGAGGGCTCCCTGGGCGGTGTCTGCCGAGTGACGGACACTGCGCCCGACGTATTGGGGTGCGTCATGGCGCCGGATGTGGGCGTGACCGGCACGTCATCGCCAATGACGTGCCGGTCACGCCCACATCCGGCGCCATGACGCACCCCAATACGTCGGGCGCAGTGTCCGTCACTCGGCAGACACCGCCCAGGGAGCCCTCAGCTGGCGGCGGTGATCTGCCCTCATCAGCCTTATGAGGATCAGCTGCATGGACACTATTAATACCGACTCCCAGCATGGATCATTTGTGCGATCCATTGCTGGGAGAAGGATGTCCATGCAGATCTCTGATCCTCTGTCAGTTTTAAAGGTAACCTTTTCAAAAGCTTCTTTTACTTATCTGATCCTGTTTCTCTGCATTCCAATCTTATTCCTCATTCTTTCACCCTTATGGAGTACTATTTGAGCAACCAATCTCTCCTACTAATGGTATCTTTTCGGATTCCTATGATACACCACTATGTATTCATCCTTCTCTACTTTGAGATAGGTATCTCTTTGCCCACTGCCATATAAGCACATTGAACATATTGTATTCAATGTATATTCAATTGGTAAGAAAATGATTTATTTTTTTCATATGGTTTTTCTTTGTGGCATTTTTTACAATTTAAAATACAATTGGCTCCAGCCAAATATAGTGGTGTTCATTGGGACTTTGAAAATATAGATACACCATTGTTCTGGTAGTCCTTCCTTTTCTACCAGGGACATATATTTCTGCCCCTTTTCTTTCTCCACCAGGGACATATATCTCTATAAAACATGAAAGAAGGAGAAAAAGGTTTTAGTGCTTTTTGGTATCTACATCTTTTTCTTTTTATGATTTTTCAGCAATTTGGACAGGCTCATGTCTGACATGTCCCGCTAAGCTAAGCTACCTTTGGACTCCAGCTGTTCTGAATCGGAAGCTTCAGTGGAGCAAAAGTTTATCTCTCCTCTCCTTACCTCCATCTTATGATGGCTGTATAACAGCCTAAGAAAGACAAAAAACCCTTAAGGCATACGGTGACACTTGGATCGCAGCTTTCCTCCTGTTTTTAATTTTGCAAGCTCTAAACCTTTGTGTAAACCAACCATGTAAGTAATATACCATCTACAGAAATTTGTCATGCATGTACTGTACAAATAGATATGGTCTGCCAAAATATTATACATTATGTCTTTTCAAATACCTACAGATAGGACACCAGCGTTATCCCTGACGAAGGGGTCTCAAGAACCCCGAAACGCGTCGGATCTCCTGGTCCTTTGGTTGAGTTTTCTCTGGTTACATTGCACATATATTTGCGCTTGCAATTGTTTTTATACAATATTGGCTTGTTCATATGTTTTGTCTGTTTTGTGCATTTTTTCATTAAAATATTTACATTTTATTATTCGTCTAAGATTTGTCAACCAGTGCCTAAAAAGTCCCAATCCCAGGGGAACCCCCTTTTTTCCATTAGTACAGGGTACAGATCTTTTTTCTTATCACTGTATTAGGTTCATGGGTGATGTCAGGATAGCGTGTGTCAGATGTGTCACTCTCAATGTAGAAGAGAGGCAGTGGCCATGCTCTTTATGCAAATGGTCAATATCCATTCACATGAGCGTGGCTTGGGAGTGCGGCTTGATTTTGGGGCACTCAACAGGGGGGGGGGGGGCCAGGACCACCAGAAGGGGACCCACAAAGAAGAGGACCGGAGCTACTCTGTGCAAAACCATTGCAAAGAGCAGGTAAATATTACATGTTTGTTATTAAAAAAAAATATATAAAAAGAAAAACCTTAGAAACACTTTAACAAAAATTAAAAGGAAGAAGCTGTCATGCATAATAGTTCAAACAGCCAAGGTTCGAACTGAACATAACGATCATCTTTAAAAGTCCAAGTAGGCAGTGCTGAGTGATAAGTATAATCCGAATCAGTCCCAATCTGATAGGTAGATTCCATCACCAAGAAAGTGAATACTGAAGCCACACGTCACCCGAATCTGTGTGTAATAAGAAGCTGCTCAGTGCTTACCAGACCTCCAAAGCTTTGGAGCATGTCATGAACCCAGATGGAAGGACACAAAGACAACCAGCTGCTTCAGGCTGACTCCCAAACTGATAGGTAATTCCTCACACACAGCTCCCAAGCAATGATTGATAATCAGCATTCAAGGGTGTAGAGTACCATCATATGTGAGACATAAAAGATCCAGACAAAGTGAAGCCCCGTATCCAAGCAGGATATACTTTTATTATAAAAATATACTCACAAAATAAGGCAGTAAAATCAAATAGATCATCTGTTGACAGCCGCGGCTTGAGAGCGTACCAGCGTTATGTCCAGCCTGACATGTTTCATCCTAATGGATATCGTCAGAGGCATGGACTCCTGAACACTGGCATGCCTATTTAAACTTTACTTATCAATAAGCTACTTCTCCTTCACTGTTCAGTCACAGGATGGAAGGAAGAACATGATTAAGCTGTATTGCTTTACTGCAGTAAAGAAAGTCAGATCACCAATCTAGCTCAGGGCTATATTAGGACTGTACACACAATAACAAAATCAGAAGTAAAATTTCTTCCAACGAACGATCTGCCAATTTTCGGATCATTAGTAGGATGCTTTCGACAGCCGTTTCAGAATTTTCGGACGACAAAACTGAAGGTTCAGGCTATAAAATTTTTATCGTACGTGAACACAACGTCCGATTTTCCTTTAATTAGTACAGTTTTCATCCGAAAAAAAATCATAAGAGCAAGACTACACATGCTTGGAAATGAAAGAACACATACAAAACAATTCAACACATGACACAATCTGAAATTGAATTCTGCTGTATGAGAATTTTCATATATTGAGTACCCTCTTCACTTCAACATGAGACTAGTATGCAACAAAAAAGGAACCAAAATTCATCCGATAATCTGATTGTGTGTATGAGGCTTTAGGGCTCTTTCACACAGGCTGTCCGATCAGGTCCACCTGTCAGTTTTTCAGGTAGACCTGATTGGACCCTCCAATCTCCCTTATGGAGTGGCCAATGTCAGCGGTGACATGTCCTCTGACATCCGCCACTATCTAATCCAATTCTGTCTGCAAAATCCAGAAGGATGGTCATCCTATTTTTCATCCGTCTGTCAGATCAGATCAGATATGATCGGATAAAAACGGACAGGCGGTCCATTTTCACCCGATTTCCTCATAGGGGAGAGTGGGACTGTGCCCATGTCCACTCTTCACAGTGAGCAGAGACGGACCTGTCATCCGCCTGCTCAGCAGGGATCAGTGAACTGATCCCCAACTGAGCAAGCGGCTTCTGTTCCACGGAGGCGCCCGTGTGAAAGGGGCCTAAATCTCAAAAACGGATGGACAACAAATCAAATCTATTGGCAGTCAAAACAGCTGCCATACATGTATTGAGTTTAGTTTTATGGTGCTTATAAATTCAGAATGCTCACCTAGTCCAGACATACTGGGTAAGAGCTTGATTATTCTTATCATGTGTAATATTGTTTTCTCACAAGAGAATCCACCACTGGGTATGTGAGCTAAGCGCTAAGGCACAAGCGTGCACTATTTCCCAATAGGAACATGCTTGTTTGTTCCACAATCCTTCATTAGGTCATTAAATCGTGTAAGACCCTGCGGCCGAATCAGTAAAATCTCTAGGTAGCTTTAAAGTCATAATCAAATTGCTGTTGCAGTCAAAACATCAGTGTTTTACTCTGGGAATCTGAAATTCACATCTCTCTGTTAAATGGAGAATGTCAATTTATTCCCGTAGAACCTTGGTTTATCAGACATTTATAGAGCAGATATAGACAGCAGTAGTTTGCTTGATATCCGTGTGATAAAACCACTTACAGACAAAACGTTGCAGCCCCAGGTACACCTGCAGGGGAACTGATTGCTCTGTAAGTCACTCTGGATATTTTTATTTGGTAGCCATTGAAAATTCTCTGCTTCTATTTTGGAGCAAACGTCAATCCCGATTGTACTAGAAGAGAGAGCACTGCACTAAGTTGTCATTTTGAAAGTTTTTCTATAACCGAAGGGATTACTTTTAAGAGCTCTGTATGATCTCATCAGTTATCTCTTAGAATTCAGTCGTTGAAGACTGTAGCAAGAGCAGATCAGCATGATTCAACATGTAGAATTACAAAGGATTTTAACAAAGCCTGATCTCTTTCAGAAAACTATTGAGCTTCTTCCATCAGAAGAGAAAGTATGTCATAGCCTATGGCTGGAAACAAACAAATAATTAAATAACCAGTGTCTTACTGGAATGTAAACTTTAACAATAAGCAGTATCAAAGAATATTATTTTGAACATATTTTGCTAGGGAGGAGAACCTGATTCCTTAAGACTATGGCTTCAATTATACTGTATATATAAAATATGTTACTTTTTCCCAGAAGCAGAAAGGCGGTTGAGTTTCTAGACTTTTTATTTCCAGTTGCAGGTTTTACGCTGACATCCTCAAGATGCTATTTGAACAAAAAAAAAAAAATGAATGCTGTATACCTATCTCAGCATTTTACTACAAGTGACTTTTCTGAGCACAGGGATTAACAGAATATATCCCTGTGACCCACAAAATGTTTAAGTTGAACTTTAAAAGAAAGGAATTAAATGACCTCTATCAAATTTAGTGATAATAAAATATAACTGCTTTCACTAAATATTATACATTTGTGCTTGCCCCAGCAGCCTTTGGGATGCCAACATGATGGGTTTCCATTACTAAACAGAGGTCCTTTTTTCCAGAAATATTGCCTGCAGCTTCCTGGCTCTGAGCACAAACTGCTGTGCTATGAAAAATTGACTCCTAATCAAGTGATTGCCTATTCAACCGGGGGGCAGGTTTCCTGTTTCCAAGCAGCGCCATTTATTGGTGGCCAGAAACAGCTTCTTTACAACAAAGATTAATGAAAACCCATGGCTAGCCCTTGATGCTGGAAACTGGATTTATCTTCAGTTAGGACAGGCTACAGGGAAAAGGTACAAAAAAATAATATTTGAAAGCTCAGTTATACTTTAAAAGCCTAAACACAAAGCAATATTTCTGCAGTACATTGTATGTTCATCTTGTTGATTTTTTTTGTTTGTCTCTTTCTTGAATTACTGGTTGATGTGTATTATTATTGTGTTTACACAAACTTGAGGATTGAAAAAAAGTGCAACGTAACTAATCCATTATCGGTCAATCAGATTTTATTTTACTGCACTGCTCTGTACTTCTGTCCTGAATAAGCCAAACATTGACTTCAGGTTTCAGTGTTCACATCTAAGCTAGGCACAGTGAATTCTTACACTTGACTCCCTAGTAAAATGTTTTGTGGTTTTGTGGTCCACCTAAGCTCTGTGAATCTCCTTGGGTTGACTCACACATTTACAAGCCAACTCAACTGTCTTTAGACAACTTCTCAGAGAGAACCAAAGAAAACTCCCAGCTCAACTTACCTACCAGGCTGCAACCAACCAAATTATCCTGTCTATCAGTATGCATTAAAAACAGGTGTTTAATTTGCACACATTTGCAAATACATGCATAAGCTGCAGAGCCACTTCACAGCACGCCCACACTACGTCTTTTGATGACGAAACGCGTCGGAACCAGGCGCAACGTCCACACGCCCCCTACTTTCTGCCGGCCTACTGTTTCACGCTGATTGGATACACGCGGGATGCCCCAATCTGATCTTTAGCAAATATCTATATGCCTGCTTGTATCGTCCTTCCTGTGAGTAGCCTTTTAATACATTTTCTTTGTACATTTACGGGATTACGCTATGGTCTTTATTTAATTTCCTTCATACTTGCTTGACCATCATGGAATCATTATGAGGATTTGTTCTTTCCACGGCGCTCCCTTCTTTTTTTTTTTCCTTTGGAAGTTTATTGAGGTCCATTTGGAGTTTCCCATTGTTTGGTGAGGCTTTCTCATTTATTTGAGGAGCCATGGCGCTCTGGTAAGCTGCTCCCTTACACCTTTTTGCACAGTGGTGTCCCCATCCTCTGCACTTCCTTGGGTGTCATAAGAAGTATTGCTTCACGTTATTTTTGCTTGGATATTGTTATATAAAATTTTTGTTGGACTTTCACAGTATTTTTATTGCTTTTGGGACTTTTATTCACTTTAAGTTTACATGGCAATTTTTTCATTATTTATGATAATTCATTATTATTATTATTCACTGCATGTATATGATTAGCGCTACACTTTTTTCTATTATTGTATATTTTGATCACCGTCTGTTGGTCTTGTGTTAGCAGCTTTTCCTTAATTTTTATCATTTATTGATCATCAGATTTTAGCGCAGAAATTTCCCCATTTTGTACCCCATTATTACCTGCAGTGCTAACTCCACATTTTGAGAGCCTCCATAGTAGAAGCACATGCATTATAATGGATAGACAGAGGGCAGGTGAGCCTGGAGGGAGCCTACCCTTCCTTAAAGAGAAAGGGGTGCACTGATCACCCAGCATATAACACAATGGCAGCAAAGGTGATCAGTGCGTCCCCTCACCGTATTCCAACAGTACAAATAAATGGCCACTGCCCACACCTACAACTGGCCTTTGCTGCAAGGAGCACATGGAAGGGCGACACATGTCAAACAAAACCAAACGAAATTCACAGCTCAACTTACCGACCAACCTGCAACCAACCAAATTATCCTGTTTCACAGTATGCATTAAAAACTTCTCAGAGAGGCTAACTCTTGTCACACGTTCATTCATATGTCCAGTACCTTCTCTCTTACTCTCTAGTTTAGAACCAACTTAACTGACCCAATAGTGAGTCATATCTCTCTAAAAAGCTTTCAAGAAATAGCTAAAAAGCTAAATAGCTAAAAAGTCTTCGCACAAAAGCAAGGGAAGTCATGCCCAATAATATATTCAGCTTCATCTTGTTCCTAGGAGAATTAAGCAAATACAACACTGCTGAACCACTGCTTGAAATCACTATACCTAATACCCAGGGGTGTTGCTAAGATTTTGAAAGACCCGGAGAACCCTTGGGCACCAAGAGGAGAGGAATGAGCTGTTTGTAGCATACCATACTGAAAGAAGGATGTGGCCAAATTGTTTTAACAGTGGGAGGGGTTATAGAGGCATGAATATATAAAAATGCCTCCTTACTATACAGTATACAAAGCACACATTGAAAACAGTCCTTGTACTCACAAAATATGATTTAATTACTGTGCCACAAGCAAGAGTCTAAAGACATCTACAAATCTCAGCACACTGCCAGCACTGTAAATGTGATCTGACAGCTACGCAGCTGCCAGAGTTACTTTTATATTAAAGCTGGAAGTACATCTATGTTGACATATAGATATGAGGATGAGTGATAATTATTATAAAACAAAATTCCACAGCAACGAGTTGTTCTTTTTCAGAGAGATGCACTGTCATTACTAGGGATGATCGAACGGTTCGGGTCGACCATCGGTTCGACCCGAACATTGGATGTTCGATATTCGGCCGAATACCGAACTTTTTGCGGCAAAAGTTCGGTATTCGGCCACCAGAACCGCCCAAAATGCACTGGGACAGGAACTGGGCTTTAAAAGCCCGTGATTGGCCCAGAAACGTCTGCAAAAGCCAATGAGGGGGCAGGAGTCTCCTAGGAACGTGATTGGAGTGACTACGGGGACCAGAGGCCAATCAGGAGTGAATACGCCCCACACTATATAAGATGGCCCCGCCTAACCCCTAGCACAGTTATCCAGAGCCTGTTGAAGAGAGTTGAAGCAGTTCTGTCTGACTCCTGCTTGCTACACTACATTTCCTACATATCGAGTGGTTCTAAAGCTCCATATAGCAGAATTGTATTTAGCTTACAGCCAGTGTAGTTAGATACAGCGATTGTGCTGGTTCTTAGAGTTAAAAAAAAAAAAAAACTTAAGGGACAGTGTCAGTCTTCTGCTGTATGGAGCTTTCTATTTAGTGGAAAGGGATATCTAGTGTAGTTAGGGAACTTTGTACTACATTAGTTAGATTTGAAAATTTAGTTTCTGTAGGGAAAGTGTGAGGGTTCTGTTTAGTGAGCACGTGGCACAGTGCTGCTGTATCACAGCAGGTATACGTGCTTGCTAGGCAGCAAAATACAGTGACAACTTAACGCCTGTTGTTCAAAGCGTTAGGTGCACTGTACAAAAGCCTTTGCAACTGTGCGTGACACGCAACTGCTGTGCTGTATCCAGCGACAACTGTGGGTCGCATAGCAGTGTGCGTTTTTCACCGCACACAGTTGCCAACGCATCAGTGACAACCTAACGCCTGTTGTTCAAAGCGTTAGGTCCACTGTGCAAAAGGCTTTGCTACTGTGCGTGAACCGCAACTGCTGTGCTGTATCCAGCGACAACTGTGGGTCGCATAGCAGTGTGCGTTTTTCACCGCACACAGTTGCCAACGCATCAGTGACAACTTAACGCCTGTTGTTCAAAGCGTTAGGTGCACTGTACAAAAGCCTTTGCAACTGTGCGTGACACGCAACTGCTGTGCTGTATCCAGCGACAACTGTGGGTCGCATAGCAGTGTGCGTTTTTCACCGCACACAGTTGCCAACGCATCAGTGACAACCTAACGCCTGTTGTTCAAAGCGTTAGGTCCACTGTGCAAAAGGCTTTGCTACTGTGCGTGAACCGCAACTGCTGTGCTGTATCCAGCGACAACTGTGGGTCGCATAGCAGTGTGCGTTTTTCACCGCACACAGTTGCCAACGCATCAGTGACAACTTAACGCCTGTTGTTCAAAGCGTTAGGTGCACTGTACAAAAGCCTTTGCAACTGTGCGTGACACGCAACTGCTGTGCTGTATCCAGCGACAACTGTGGGTCACATAGCAGTGTGCGTTTTTCACCGCACACAGTTGCCAACGCATCAGTGACAACCTAACGCCTGTTGTTCAAAGCGTTAGGTCCACTGTGCAAAAGGCTTTGCTACTGTGCGTGAACCGCAACTACTGTGCTGTATCCAGCGACAACTGTGGGTCGCATAGCAGTGTGCGTTTTTCACCGCACACAGTTGCCAACGCATCATTGAGAAATATGCCTGGTAGACCAAGAAAAGGCATACGTGGCCCTGCTGCGGAAAGGGGCACAGCTTCTAGGGTGTCTAGAGGCAGGGGTGGATGTGGTGGTCAGTCCTCAGCCAGGCCACCATTTGGATTGTTCTCCGGCATTGGCCAAGCTATACGTCCACAGTATGTACAGGAGGTGGTGGACTATATGAACAAACCCTCATCATCGGCATCATCTGCAACTACAGTGACCCAGGCAGAGAAAAGTGGTCAGTCTTCTGCAGTTGTCAGAACAAATACAGATGAGTCCATGTCCACCTCATGTCCTCCCTTAGACCCAATTTCAGACATGGCAGAGGAGTCAGCTGAGCTGTTTGACCACAGTGTCGGCCATCTACTCCAGCCTGATGCTCAGTCCTTTATGGAGTCTGATGTTGGGTCTGAGTTTGAGGAGGAGGCAGAGCAAACAAGAGGGGAGAGCAGACGGCCCGCTCCATCTAAGGCCGCACCTGTTGTCTCCCAGGCCAGGCCTGATGCTCAGTCTTTGATAGAATCAGATGTTGGGTCTGAGGTTGAGGAGGAGGCAGAGCAAACAAGAGGGGAGAGCAGACGGCCCGCTCCATCTAAGGCCGCACCTGTTGTCTCCCAGGCCAGGCCTGATGCTCAGTCTTTGATGGAGTCAGATGTTGGGTCTGAGGTTGAGGAGGAGGCAGAGCAAGCAAGAGGGGAGAGCAGACGGCCTACTCCATCTAAGGCCGCACCTGTTGTCTCCCGGGCCACTATACACACCTCATCTTGCTGGGCCTTTTTTGAGACATCCCATGCAGATAAAACAGTTGCGATCTGCAAGATTTGTAAGAAGGGTATAAAACGTGGCAAAAATGTCAACCACCTGGGTACAAGCTGCCTAAACAGGCATTTGACAACCCACCACTCGGCCCGTTGGCAGGAGCATTTAAAGAACCCACAAAAGGGCCAAAGATTGGTCGGTCGGCCTCCTAGTTCTCCTCGCGCTCCTCCTCATGCTCCATCTGCTCCACCTGCTCCACCTGCACATCAGTCTGTTCCTGGCCCTGCTATAGTCACTCGTCACCTGTTGGCAGCCTCCACTGGCAGGGATGATGATATAGCAGGCAGTGTCGCATCTACCTCCAGCACACCACCAGCTGTATCATCTAGACGCCAAATTTCGATTCCACACATGCTGGAACGAAAAAAAATGTATACTCCCCGCCACCCACATGCCCAGCGTCTAAACAGTAGTTTGGCTAAACTACTGGCTCTGCAACTATTACCATTTAACCTGGTAGAGTCTGCTCCCTTCCGTGACTTCGCAAAATGTGCAGTTCCACAGTGGCAGGTGCCAAGTCGGCATTACTTTTCCCGTAAGGCCCTGCCATCCCTATACCAACATGTGGAAGGCAATGTAGTGTCATCCCTGGCCAAGTCAGTCAGCCGTAAGATACACTTGACGGCTGACACTTGGTCAAGCAAACATGGGCAGGGACGGTACATTTCTGTCACTGCTCACTGGGTGACACTGCTTGCCAGTGGAAGGGATTGTAGCCAGGGCTCGGTGCTGCAGCCAGTGTTGCCCCCACGTCTGCAAACAGCTGGTGGTGTCGCTGATCCGGGTAGATCGATCACTTCTACCCCCTCCTGCTCCTCCTCCTCTACCTCCTCCATGCCCTCCTCTGCAGAATGGTCCTTTGAATATGATGAGATACCACGTAAACGTTCAAAGGGCTATTCTATGTCTGAGGCCAAAAGGTGTCACGCAGTGCTGCAGCTTGTGTGTCTAGGGGACAGGCAGCACACTGCCCCTCAGATTCTTGGGGCTCTGCAGGCACAGGCCCAGAGGTGGTTGACACCACGCCAGCTGCAGCCAGGGATGGTGGTTACTGATAATGGGTCAAACCTCCTGGCCGCCCTTCGTCAGGGAAAGTTAACCCATGTGCCATGCCTGGCGCATGTCCTGAATCTCGTGGTACAGCGGTTTTTGAACTCGTACCCGGGAATGCAGGATGTGCTAAGGATGGCAAGAAGGGTGTGCAGTCACTTCAGGCGGTCGTACAGTGCCACTGCACGTTTGGCCGAAGTGCAGCGCGAGTTTCACCTGCCGGTACACCGCCTCATCTGTGACATGCCCACCCGCTGGAACTCCACCTTGGCTATGCTGCAGCGCCTGTACACGCAGCAGAGGGCCCTCAATGAATACCTATGCGAGTACGGCACCAGCACTGGCTCTGCGCGCCTGGGCTTCTTTTCACCACGGCAGTGGCTTTTGATTAAGGATGCATGCGCTGTCCTCTCGCCATTTGAGGAGGCCACAAGGATGGTCAGCCGGGACAGCGCATGCATCAGTGACACCCTACCGGTACTGTTTTTGTTGGAGCACACTCTGCGTGGCATTATGGACAGGGCACTGGAGGCAGAG
The DNA here is from genome assembly GCF_965119305.1 of Pelophylax lessonae. Lineage (NCBI taxonomy): Eukaryota > Metazoa > Chordata > Amphibia > Anura > Ranidae > Pelophylax > Pelophylax lessonae. Next base: position 326,859,213 of record NC_138772.1, read on the forward strand.
CAGCAGGAGGAAGAGGAGGACTTCCTTGCCTCTCAAGGCCCCCTTTATCCTGAGAATCCTGACCCCATTATGCCTAGCTCCCAGAGGCCCGAGCAGGATCCAGGGGTGGAAGAGGAGGAGGAGGACGATTCTGCGGGAACTTTTGCAGGGTTTGAGGAGGAGGAGGAGGAAGACATGCGGCAATCTGCAAGGCCTAGTTTGACTCCCTCGGGACACTTTGGAGTAGTACGTGGCTGGGAGGAGGAGGAGCCCGTTGAAGATAATGTCGTTATGAGTGACCCCGAGGAGTCAGCTTCTCAGGCCTTCGCTAATTTGCGACGCATGGGAAACATCATGCTCCAGAGCCTGCGAAAGGACCCCAGAATCAAGGCCATTAAAGAGACTAACCACTATTGGTTGGCCACCCTACTTGACCCCCGGTACAAGTGTAAAGTCTCGGAGCTTTTCCCATCCACCCATAGAGTCCACAGGATCAAATCCCTTGAGGACAGTCTCAAGAGGAATCTGGTGAACATGTTCCCCGACTCCCGTAGGGTGCAGGGGCGGGGACAACCTACCATGGATTCTACTGGTGGTCACGAGAGGAGCGTTGGAGAAGGCGTGCGGTTGACGGATGCCTTTCGGTCTTTTTTTAGTCCTCACCGCCCAGGCCTCTCAGCTGCCACATCGCATCGACACCGTCTGCATCACATGGTGGACGATTACGTGAGGGCACAAAGTGACACAGAGGGCTTTTCATGTGACGAATCCGATCCACTGGCATACTGGGTCTTAAGATTAGACCACTGGCCAGAACTGGCCCAGTATGCCATGGAGTTGTTGGCCTGCCCTGCTTCCAGTGTCCTATCGGAACGGGCATTCAGCGCAGCAGGAGGATTCGTCACAGACCATCGAACTAGACTCTCCACCGACTCAGTCGACCGTTTGACATTCATTAAGATGAATCAGTCGTGGATATCAAGCTTTGATGCACCTGATGCAGACCTTGTAGACTAGGCTATCGTTGTGATGTGGCAGTTGAGCCTCAGTTTAAGCCTGGACCATGGTGCCACCCTCAAACCCTCCTCTCATTCTCTTTACGTTCACAGAACCTCATTTTGGTTATGACAAAAACGACAATGTTTGCGCACCTGTTCCACAGGTGCACACCTTTACAATTTTTGGGCCTCCTTCAACACCAGCTCTTTGGGGTTAAGGTGGGGAGGCTATGCTAAAACAAAAACGACAATGTTTGCGCACCTGTTCCACAGGTGCACACCTTTACAATTTTTGGGCCTCCTTCAACACCAGCTCTTTGGGGTTAAGGTGGGGAGGCTATGCTAAAACAAAAACTACAATGTTTGCGCACCTGTTCCACAGGTGCACACCTTTACAATTTTTGGGCCTCCTTCAACGCCAGCTCTTTGGGGTTAAGGTGGGGAGGCTATGCTAAAACAAAAACTACAATGTTTGCGAACCTGTTCCACAGGTGCACACCTTTACAATTTTTGGGCCTCCTTCAACACCAGCTCTTTGGGGTTAAGGTGGGGAGGCTATGCTAAACAAAAACTACCATGTTTGCGAACCTGTTCCACAGGTGCACACCTTTACAATTTTTGGGCCTCCTTCAACACCAGCTCTTTGGGGTTAAGGTGGGGAGGCTATGCTAAAACAAAAACGACAATGTTTGCGCACCTGTTCCACAGGTGCACACCTTTACAATTTTTGGGCCTCCTTCAACACCAGCTCTTTGGGGTTAAGGTGGGGAGGCTATGCTAAAACAAAAACTACAATGTTTGCGCACCTGTTCCACAGGTGCACACCTTTACAATTTTTGGGCCTCCTTCAACGCCAGCTCTTTGGGGTTAAGGTGGGGAGGCTATGCTAAAACAAAAACGACAATGTTTGCGCACCTGTTCCACAGGTGCACACCTTTACAATTTTTGGGCCTCCTTCAACACCAGCTCTTTGGGGTTAAGGTGGGGAGGCTATGCTAAACAAAAACTACCATGTTTGCGAACCTGTTCCACAGGTGCACACCTTTACAATTTTTGGGCCTCCTTCAACACCAGCTCTTTGGGGTTAAGGTGGGGAGGCTATGCTAAAACAAAAACGACAATGTTTGCGCACCTGTTCCACAGGTGCACACCTTTACAATTTTTGGGCCTCCTTCAACACCAGCTCTTTGGGGTTAAGGTGGGGAGGCTATGCTAAAACAAAAACTACAATGTTTGCGCACCTGTTCCACAGGTGCACACCTTTACAATTTTTGGGCCTCCTTCAACGCCAGCTCTTTGGGGTTAAGGTGGGGAGGCTATGCTAAAACAAAAACTACAATGTTTGCGCACCTGTTCCACAGGTGCACACCTTTACAATTTTTGGGCCTCCTTCAACACCAGCTCTTTGGGGTTAAGGTGGGGAGGCTATGCTAAACAAAAACTACCATGTTTGCGAACCTGTTCCACAGGTGCACACCTTTACAATTTTTGGGCCTCCTTCAAAGCCAGCTCTTTGGGGTTATGGTGGGGAGGCTCCGCCAACACCAAAACTACCATGTTTGCGCACCTGTTCCACAGGTGCACACCTTCATAATTTTTACGCCTTCTTCAACACCAGCTCTTTGGGCTTACAGTGGTATGGCTCCGCCAACACCCAAACAACAATTTTTGCGCACCTGTCACACAGATGCATATCATTGTAATTTTTTTCCTTACAAAGGCAATTATTGCTTTCATTACCAGCACTTTCATAGGGATATGGTGTCAAGGCATCGTCCGCACCACCAAATGCCCAATTTTTAAGCATCCTTTACTTCTATTCAAAGTCAAGAGACAACAGTATTCATCCAAAACATCTCTAATCTTGTTCACTCTGCACTACATTGTGGCCCCTACCCCTAACCCTCAATGTATCCGTGCATATATGTCTGTTTCTTGTGAGATTTCAAGTTAAAGTGCACCAAACACCATTTTACATGAAATAAAGTGCAATTACATACATCTTTGGACTTCTTGAAACATTTGGTAATAAAAGCCCCATTGTGGAAATACACCCGTTAATTATATGCACATTTAAAGAGACAGCACCTTTTTCCAAAAAAACCTCTAATCTTGTTCCCAGTGCACTGCATTATGTCCCCATCATACACATTGGCTGAGCCGTTGATTAGGAGCAAAAGAAAGGTGCGGTTAAGCAAAAAAGTCATTTTTGAAGGTTTGGTATGCTGTAATTCTGGTTCTGGACATGCTACAGAGCTGAAACTTCACAGGTACACCTTTTAGACCCCCCAGACACTAAATCCAAAGAAATCTCTTTTTTTTTTTTTTTTTTTAATTTTTTCAATAATTGGCTATCTATCAAAAACGACAATTTTTAAGAACTTTTTTTTGTGTGATTAATAGTCCCTGGGGCATGACCCAGAACCCTAGGCACTTTTTAGGGGCATTTATTGGGTTTTAGGGCTTAAAAATGGTGTTTTTTGATTACAGAAGTTCGGGTCCCATTGATTTCAATGGGGTTCTGAAATCCGAACCGAACTTTCGTGAAGTTCGGGTGTTCTGGTCGAACCGAACTTTTCAAAAGTTCGATCATCCCTAGTCATTACTCATTACTACTGGTCAGCCGTGTGTGTGTGTGTGTACAATATACACTGTATACACATATCTGTATATATATGATCAAAAGTATTGGGATGCCAGCCTTTACACGCACATGAACTTTAATGCCATCCCAATCTTAGTCCGTAGGTCACTATCGAGGTGGCCCACCCTTTTGCAGCTATACCAGCTTCAACTCTTCTGGGAAGGCTGTCCACAAGGTTTAGGAGTGTGTCTATGGGAATGTTTGAACATTCTTCCAGAAGTGCATTTGTGAGGTCAGGCACTCATGTTGGACAAGAAGGCCTGGCTTGCAGTCTCCACTCTAATTTATCCCAAAGGTATCCTATTGGGTTTGAGGTCAGGACTCTATGCAGGCCAGTCAAGTTCCTCTACCCCAAACTCACTCAGCCATGTCTTTATCTAAGTTCTATGGCATGCTTAATACACCACTGTAAATGGTATATAAGACTAGATTGCACCAGTAGTGGAAGTAGCTTAAAGGGAGTTAAATAAACAGAACTTGTGCTTATACACTGTATACACTGCATAAAGGCTAAGGAGCTGCAAGCAGAAATGGATCCCCAACCCTGCACAACCAGGCACACCACATTTTCACAGCACACGTAGGGCAAGGAACAGTCCAGGGCTTTGTTTTGTATCTTTATTAGGGGGTGGAACTTGGATAGGGAGAAGGGTAATATGGGATGCCCACTTGACCTAAGCAGAACTTTCAGGGACAAACTTCTTCTGTACAGCTATTTAGACTCCTCAGCTTCCTCCAGCACAACACTTGCTTGAAGCACTACAACTCCCAGGTAGTGTAGCAAACTCTTAGTGCCCAGCTGTCCTTCTGTGGCTACTGATCCCAGCACCAACTCCTCAGGCACTGCCAGCCCACCTGCCTGTGGCTGCAGCTGCTCCATTTACTAGCCCTCCTGGCTACTCTTCCACAGTCCTCCCAGACTGACTCTGCATCCATCTCAGACTATTTTCCTTAGTCCTCTCAGGCATGCCTCTCAGTCTTCCCTGACTGAAACACTCACCAGCCCACCTGGCTATCTTCCTCCCTGGAGATTTGCCCAGCAGCGTTCTCCTGCTGTCCTTCTCCTGCTCCAGTGCCTTTGGTCAGGACACCACTGTGTGTCATGAAGAGGGTCCCTTCTGCACCTAAGCCCAGGCCTGAAGTCACCCCCCCCCCCAGACAAGGGGGTTACCCTCAAGGGCCACTGACAGCCCAACACTCCAGTTTCCACCTGAACTCCAATGCCCTAGCTGGGCTGACCCAAAGTATTTAAGGGGCCTGCCCCCTGCCAACCCATCTGTTTGGGATTGGTCAGGGCCCTCATGAATACTCCAGACAATTTCTCCTCACCTCCACTCCTATTCTTCTGGAAGTTTCCAGCAAGTTCAAGAAGTAGGGGGAGGTCTCAGAGATGATGCCTGTGAGTCATCCAGCCTTCCCTGAGTCACTCACCCCTCCCAGATAACAAAACCCAGGCTTGGCTGCCAGATCTACCTGAACAATATTCCTACACTAACAAAAACCTATCCTAGCACATTAGGGGGTGCCACATACCTATGCCACGATTTTATGATTGGTCATGGAGACCAATCACAGCATTTACAGATGTCAACAGTGTAGTGTTTACATCTGTGAGCCCCCCCCCCCTTCCTCCTACAATAAATGAAGGGGAGGAAAGTGGAACTAAATAATGAATGAGGTCTTCCTGAGGCCTGATAACAGCACAGTAGCAGCTGCAAATAACTTGTTTTTTTTTTTTTAACCGCTTGCAGACCGCCCACAGTAATATTACTGCGGCAGTGCGGCTCCCCTGGGTCCAGTCACGTAGTACTTCGTGACTGGAGGGGAAGCGGTTTCGGAGGTGCGCTCCCACTGTGTTTAGACACAGCGGGATTCGGGCCGGGGGTGGAAGGCGGCGATTGCCGCCTTGCTCCCCCGAACGTCCGGGAAACAGAGAGCAGACCCACCTACTTATGTAAACAAAGCAGGCGGATCTTCTCACTGACAGGCAGGGACAGATCAGCAGTTTCAGCTATGCTGAAACTGCGATCTCTGTGCCTGTCAATTATATATTTAACCCCTTGATCACCCCCAATATTAACCCGTTCCCTGCCAGTGTCATTATTACAGTAACTGTGCATATTTTTAGCACTGATTACTGTAGTAATGTCACTGGTCCCCCCAAAAGTGTCAAAAATGTCAGTTAGGGGTCAGATCTGTCCGCCGCAATGTCGCAGGCCCGCAAAAAATAGCAGATCGCCGCCATTACTAGTAAAAAAAAACAATAAAAATTACATAAATCTTTCCCGTAGTTAGTAGATGCAATAACTTTTGCGCAAACCAATCAAAATACGCTTATTGCGATATTTTTATCAAAAATATGTAGCAGAAAACAAATTTGCCTAAAATGGTAAAAAATGTTGATTTTTAATTTTTTTTTGAGAATATCATATAGCAGGATGTGAAAAATATATATTTTTTTTCAAAATTGTCGCTCTTTTCTTGTTTATAGCGCAAACAAATAAAAATCGCACATGTAGTCAAATACAACCAAAAAAAAAATTGTGGGGGAAAAAAAGACGTTTTGTTTTGGTACAGCATCGCACGACCGCGCAATTGCCCGTTAAAGTAACGCAGTGCCGGATCGCAAAATAGGGCCTGGTCAGAAAGGGGGCAAATCCTTTCCGGGGCTTAAGTGGTTAAACCTTTCAGCCCCCCTTCTCTCCTGATCAACATCCTTCCTGTGTCTACGTGATCTGTATAATAATCCTTTGCCACCCTCCTCCTGCACAATTGCACATAAACCCTTTTATCTTCATTCTTCTACTGTATATGACCTGTACATTACCCCTACACCACCAACTCTCTCTGAATGTGACACTTTAGTGCACCATTACCTAGCTCCATGTTTTAATCACCTCAATGCTAGCATGTTTCTTAATTTCCAAACAAATTGTGGCAAAAATGAGATCACCTTGGGGTGTCTACTTTCCAAAAAGGGGTGGTTTTATTTTTACAGAAAGCAAAGGAAACCCTTTTTTTGTTATTTTTGGCCTTGTTTCTTTTATATATAAAACATAAATAGACTCCATTTATTATTAAATACCACCAAAAGAAAGCTCTGTTTTTTTAAACATAATATAAAATGAATTTGGGTACCGTGTTGCATGACTGAGTAATTGTCAGTCAAAGTATCACAATACTTAAAGATGGCCTAGTAAGTAATATTGAGGTATTACAGGCTGGTATTCAAGAAAGCTAAAGAAGCTAACTTTATAAAACCAGAAACTGTTGAGACAATGAACGCTTTGATCAGGACTATGTAACACACAACACAGTGTTTAGTTCAGAGGTCAGTCTTTTATTCAATCAATTAAAAAAATAGAGTAGAACAGAAATCTTCATCTCTTCCTTGTAATAGATGATATACTGTAGTGCTAGGTGTTACCGAATAATTACCCCATGGTAGCAAACTCTATTTTTATCTTGTTTATAATTTGGCCATGCGGGGACCGATGTATAGAATGTATATGTACAGTATGTAGAGAAAAGAAATAAGGAATGATTTAGTGATAATAGTTATGTGCTAAGAGGAGGAGAGATGGAAAGGAAAATACAGCCTTCAGTTGCAGCCTTGCCAGCTTGTTTCGCTGATCAAATGGTATCCAATACAGCATGGGCAGTGTACACAGGAAAGAGGATTGTACTGGTATTAGAACAATCTAAGTTACCTCTGTTCAATTGTATGCAGGGAGTATGCTTATCAAAGTAGAAGATTTTTCTCTCACAATGACCCGGGCCCCAAGCTCAGCTGATTATGAATCACCTAACTTCGTAACACTGCACGCTGCCTATGTGGTTGAATTAAGACTATTTTACCTGGTGCCTGCTCCTATCTTTGGACCATTATGGACAGGAGCAAAATGCCTTTTATTTACAAACTACCTGCAAATACATGGATAATTGTCAACAGAGTGCAGAGCACAGGAGTGGGTAAGGCAAAGCAAATGGGGACCAGAGTATGTACTGCACATCCTGCAGGGCTCAGGAGTTCATAAAATACAGAGTTCTGAGGTCTGGAGTTCAGGAGTAGATAGTTCACAGAGAGCAGGGGTCAGTAGTGGGTAACAAAGAAAAAACAGGGCATCAAGAGTATGTGATATACATGCTAGTGTACAGAATACAACCAGAAATTATGCCCTCCTCCAAGTACAAATCCCCCCAGTACTCAAAGTATGTCATGCAAATAACAAAGAGATTGAGAATGGATAAGACACATAGTGCAGGTTTTAGATGTATGTAAAACACAGAGCGCCGAGGTCAGGGGTATATGATGCAGTGAAGGGTTTAAAAGTAGGTAATTTTACAGATTGCAGGGGTCAGAGGCACATAACGCAGAGTGCAGAGGTCAAAAGTGCAAATAGCACAGAGTTCAGGAGTCAGGAGTAAGTAACACACCGTACGCTGGCCACAAAAGTGGGTAATGCAAAGGCCAGTGTATGGAGTAAGGCAAAAAATGACTCCCTATCCAAGTACAAATTCCCTTTAGTATAGATCTCCCCCTCCCAACATATAATTTTCTCCCTTACCTTTAGAAAGCCTCCTCACCAGGTCTAAGATAAAGCGAAACATAAAGGGAAGGAAAAAGACCGCTCCGGTGTAGGAATGTCCTGACAAACAGAAGGGTGCTGGTTAGATCCAAAATCCCGACAGCTGTACAATTTAAGAAGTAGGCAACCGCACACCGATTTGAAAGTAGAAAATGATAAAAATCCATTTATTGAAAGTCCATAAAATCCATAGTGACAAACCAGAGACAGGAGACAATAAAGCTAAGATAAAGATAAAGCGGCAGTGCACAGCAAACGGAAGTCCTCTCCTCAGTTGTGTCATATGAGAGCAAAGGAGGAGCTTAGAGGAGGCTTCTTCCCTTCTGAACTATCATGGTATCTGAGGTCTAAACAAGCCAGTGGATGTAGTGCAAATGGAACAGCAGAGGCAAGACTTTAAAAAACAAACAATTATTGCTGGTTGCAGCACTGGGACCCAGGGCACCCCACGGGAGATTCAGGGTGCATGCCTCAGGTGCCTGGAGCTAGTGACACCCATGCTACACAATGCCTATAATCAAACTTATCTGAAATTGATTACACAGTTTTGAACAGACTGATTTCACTGCCAATGGACCACACAGTCCACTGCCAGTTTGTTTATGAAATACGGTTTCCAATGGGAGGCAAGTTCACAGAAAAATAAGTAGCACTAAACAGCCTACTTAATCCCTCCAACAACAGAATCAGTGGCATTCTGAACACCGCTAACCCTACCAATCTATGTACTATAACTTTCAAAATGCAGGACCTTTTCATTTTATTGTCAAAAATTGAACCCCAATTTACGATTTATGAGGAACCTAATGAATTACTTGGCAACATTTCTGAACAATTTATAGTAAATAGGTAAAAAAGAAAAAAAAAAAAAATATATATATATATATAAATATATATATATATATATATATATATATATATATATATATATATATATATATATATATATATATATATATATATATATATATATATATATGAGATCCAACATCTAAAATGGAATGATAAGGGAAGTTTTCAAGCAGATAAAATCTGTCTCAAGAGGCAACAAACAGTCCAAATAGAAAGACTCTCTGGTAAACTCGTAAGCATTGTCTAGGTGTCTAGGGGATGAATATGGCACATTCAGTCAATAGAAACAATTAGAAAAGAAACAACTAAATAAATATTTAAAAAGCTAAAAAAAAAAAATCTATTGTAAGCATCACATTTTCAATACCTTTAAAGGCAACTCAGTCGATACATAATTCTTTTTTTGTCTCCTGGTTCCTGCTAATAACTGAACTTTCAAGAGATGATTCTGTTCAATCCAATTGAAAACTGTTAGCTTGCACTGTACAGATAAAGGAGTTTATATGGAAGAAAACTGCATAGTGAAATATTCACCAAGGTGTACAGTCTCAATTTATGACACTTATCAGGTCCACAATCTAGGGATAAAAATAATATCTGTTAAATAATGTAGTAACAGCAAATTATATAATGTAATAATAAACTTACATAAAATATAGTACTGGCACTTAACTGTAAACAAAATGCAGAAACAATAGAAGCCAACACCAATAAGGCTAGTAGAACACATCGAGTATCCAATACCCCTAGGCACCACACCCCTTAGAAATTGTAAACAATAGGCAATTGGGGATATATGGGGTTTTTAAGGTGCAAACATACAAAAAGGAGAATAACATTAAAAAATGTATTTTATTTTTACAAAATATAAAAACATATATAAAAGGAAAGACTAGTTCAGACATAAATCCACCAGTTGGTGATAGGACAAGGCGATCTTATGCTGGCCGCAGGAGGGAAAAATCAGGTCCTATTTTATCAAACAATAAACTCAATAAATGTTCCCAAGAATAGTATTATTTATATTTATATTGAATTAAAGTGTTTGATGTACAAAAAATTAGTAACAGGGTACTGACATCCCAATTGAATAATCAATCTACGGTAGATAAAGGAGACTACCAGGAAGACGGATGGGGGCTCGAGGTGTCCGGGCCATCATCCAGAGAATACATGAAAGACCATGAGTGAGCAAAGAGAAGAAAGAGAGAGTAGAGAAAGGAAAAGACAGAAGCTGGGTAAAAGGGGGAAGGAAAAGGGTGGGAGGAAAGGGGAGAGGAAAGGGAGGGGAAGGACAGGGGAGGAAGGGTACAAGGTAGGAAAAAAAGGGGGAAGGCAGAAAGACAGAATGGAGAAATGTGAAAAGAAACAGGAAAGATCAGAGCAAGAAACAAAGAAATAATGAAGAGGGCTGGTGGGATTTTAATGGTACCATAGAAAAGACCATAGCAAAAATTGATAAAATCGAGTATTTTATTTATACATAGTTAAAAACCAGATAGGGGGAAAAAATTGTATTACACCACCCCCCCCCCCCTCCACCAAGTCTGTTTGTGCCATTAGGTAAGTGTTTGGAGGGCCTTGTGTGATTTGTACCCATATGCTTTTTCTTATGTGTTTTTTTTCCATTTCTTTGCAGCCTCTTCTGCTTTTTTGCCACCACCACCACCACCACCACCACCAACTTAATTTTTTTTTTTTTTTATTATTTGGGTTAGTTTTGTTAACGATTGTGACATTGGCCAATTTGTGGGGCCATTTTTTTGTTTAATTTGAGGGTGGCACAATATGATTTATTATAGTGTTTTTTTTGGTGATGAAATTAAATTTTATGCAAAATGATTAGTTTGTGTTTGATCTTTGGTTTTTTAGGAGTGTTGGTGGGCAAGTAATGGCCCTGGTTAATGTAGGCATTTATACACACGTGCTTCTCTATCTCCAAACATATGATTTCATGTAAATTTTGAAAACTCAATGTTCACATAATGACCCAAGAAAAGGTCTCCCTTCAAATGTAGCTTCAAAACAAGTCTCAAGGCTAACATAAACCAAAGCCAACATACTAACAATTACAGACCACACCACTCGACTAAACAAATACAACACAAAAGACATTCGATGTGTACACCAAAAAGAAAACTTTGGTAATAAAATAAACGTTTTAATAACACATGTGGGTGTCTACCAACTGTAGCGTACCAAAAATATATTAAAATATATAATAGAATGAACTAAATTTCCAATGTAACATTTGTGTTGCAACGAGCAACATACTTTTATTTTATTTATATAAACATTTTTTTTGGTTTTACAATTTTTTTTAGTTTTTCACAAAAACAAGGGTTTTTTGTAAACATTTTTGGATTTTTTTTGTTGCCAAAAACAACAAGGGTTTTTTGTAAACATTTTTGGATTTTTTTGTTGCCAAAAACAACAAGGGTTTTTTGTAAACATTTTTGGATTTTTTTTGTTGCCAAAAACAACAAGGTTTTTTTGTAAACATTTTTGGATTTTTTTTGTTGCCAAAAACAACAAGGGTTTTTTGTAAACATTTTTGGATTTTTTTGTTGCCAAAAACAACAAGGGTTTTTTGTAAACATTTTTGGATTTTTTTGTTGCCAAAAACAACAAGGGTTTTTTGTAAACATTTTTGGATTTTTTTGTTGCCAAAAACAACAAGGGTTTTTTGTAAACATTTTTGGATTTTTTTGTTGCCAAAAACAACAAGGGTTTTTTGTAAACATTTTTGGATTTTTTTGTTGCCAAAAACAACAAGGGTTTTTTGTAAACATTTTTGGATTTTTTTGGTCCCAAAAACAAGGGTTTTTTTTTTTATAATTTTTTTGGTCCCAAAAACAAGGGTTTTTTTTTTATAATTTTTTTGGTCCCAAAAACAAGGGTTTTTTTTTTTTATAATTTTTTTGGTCCCAAAAACAAGGGTTTTTTTTTTTTTTTTTATAATTTTTTTGGTCCCAAAAACAAGGGTTTTTTTTTTTTCTAATTTTTTTGGTCCCAAAAACAAGGGGTTTTTTTTTATAACTTTTTTGGTCCCAAAAACAAGGGTTTTTTTTTTTATAATTTTTTTGGTCCCAAAAACAAGGGTTTTCTTTTTTTTTATAATTTTTTTGGTCCCAAAAACAAGGGTTTTTTTTTTTTATATTTTTTTTTTTGGTCCCAAAAACAAGGGTTTTTTTTTTTTATAATTTTTTTGGTCCCAAAAACAAGGGTTTTTTTTGGCTTTTTTTTGGTAGATTTTTGTTTAAAATAGAGAAATGTGACATTCTTTTTAAAATTAACCAAACAAATAAAAAAATAAAAACTATTATTTTTTTAAAGGGGTCACATTCCTCACGAATGGCTCCTCAGGGTCTGGATCCGCCCCACAAAGGTCTTCCAAGTGGAAAATTCTGTCTCCGCACCACCTCATGTAATCAAGGAGGACCTCGTAGGTGAGGTGGGTGTGCCCTGGGTAGAAAAAAACATGACAATTAGTTTTATGCAAAATGATCCAAACAAGGATTGTAATTAATGTGCCTCAACAAATATGCTTAGGAGTCTATTGGTTGGCTTTTATCAACACTCTAAAGCAAATATGCTAAATTGCTGTTGTAAACCTTAAACTCAAACTTTCACAGCAAATTGTTCAAAAGGTTACATAAGATGGCTTGGAATGTTAGTAGCAGTTCCACCAAAGCTAAGTAAAAGGCTTTTCTGCATGTAAACACAAGCAAACATTTTGAAGAATGTAAGGTGTTTTGGGTTCAATTGGTCAAGACGATACATGTGCACACATTTATCTCTATCACCATTGGAATCTGTGGAGCGTTCTCTCTCCCTCTTACTGTCTATAGATTGAACCTGACCCATAGTAGAGACTCACCCTTAGGAATTTTGAGGGCCAGTTCTGGACGGAGCAGATGTGTCAGCTCCCCTGATGTCCTTTCCGCCATCCCAGCTGTGTTAAGAGAGAAGAAAAAGTTTATCAACAAATGGACTCACGCTAACTGTAGGTTACGCAGTCATGAAAACGCTCTAACACCCACTCATTACCCCTCCACATTTCCCTGAAAGTTTTATTTAGACTTTGATATGGTGGTGATGCAGATTTGTACAGTGCAAGCGTCATTCTTCAGGGTGAAGCTTGTAGCGTTAAGGATACGTACTCCCTGCTTTTGTGCTGATTGTGTTTTTCGGATGTTTTTTGTGCCTCAGCCCTGCCTGTTCTAAGTGTTGGAAACATATCATTTTTGGAGGGCTGCGGAAAACTAATCAGGTTAGACTTACACTCTCTAGGTTTTTGGGGACAAGAGAAATAACAATCCTCCTTTTTACATGGCCCCTGTACACACCTCTAGGCACCTCCCTCCTGTTGGTTGACCCCACAGCAGGCAGCTTGCTATGGAGGCACATGAGATGAAGCCAAGCACCCTGTGCCTGTTCAGGCACTAGGCTGTGAGCCAGCCTTGCCCCCCTCCCTTCCGATGGTCTCAATGATTAGGAGTGACAGCATCAGGAGGCAATATTGGCATGCTGTCACCTCAGTTAAGGAGGAGGGGGAGTCTGTTCCAGACAAGTATTTGTGCAAAATTTTGGACAGTAAGAAAATGGTCCCACTAAGTCTTAGGGGGAATATGCACACCTATCACTTGGAATACTAATGCATAGAATGCATTCACATAAAGAACCTGCTGCCTTTAGAACAACTTGAAGCCTGAGCGGGGACATACACAGTTAGCATTTCTCCACTTACTAAGTAGACACATTACTGCAAAAGCACACAACTTACCATCAACAAGGTTTGGTTGGCCCCCAGAAGTTGATGGGATTGCCGGCTCAGGAGAAACTGCACAAAAAGAACACAAATTGTGAACTGGAATGTGGTACATTACCGAGGAAGAGTATTTATGAAAGATTGATAAACACGCATTTTCAGTGTTGACTAAATCCGGACATGGCCCCCAAAAATTTCAAAGTACAAAGCACACCATTTCCAATGTAGAGAAACTAACACCAATTTAGAATAGGGTGGCTTGAGAAAGCTTAAAAATAAGAACATGTCCTGTAATGCTCCCCAAAACCACCTTTCAAACATGAAGGTTCAGCAAGAGTGTTTCATGACCAACCTTACTGTCACATATAGCAAAACTGCACTTGCTTTGACTCCAACTTAGATTATCCTAGATACACATCATCCTAGCACACACAATACATGTGATAATCTAATTTTATGTACTTACAGACTAGTTCAGGGGAGCCACAAACATCATCCGGCTCCACCCCTGGAGTGGGGGAGGATGGGGGAGACCCTTCATGGGGGGATGGTGTCCCTTCATGGGAGGATGGCGTCGTATCTCCTAGAAACACAAAGACACAAATACAATCCTTGAACCAAAGCTATTTGATAAAGGCACACAGAAAGTAGTTGGGAAACATTGAAGGTAGTAGTTACAGTGGACTGGGTAAGCAGCGGCCCCTCTTCCCCAGTCCTCCACAACAAACATCCTCAATGTCAGCTGCTACATAACCCCAATGGCAAAATATATATATTACAGCCCTTATATTTCCCATGACACATTGAACACACAAACACATGTAGAATACTTACTTCCCATTTGAGGAGAGCCCAGGTCCTCGTCATTCCCCGCAAAATTGGCCTCTTCCTCCTCCTGGCCCGGATCCCCAGAACTTGGCCCTGCCTGAGGCTCCTCTGTTGCTGAAGCGACATCAACCACAAAATAACAAAAAAAAACAATCATTCCTCCAAGTTAGACCCCATACACAACACACCAGCACATCCACATTACTTACAGTGGGCCTGAGAACGCTGAGGCTCCCGATCCTCATCACTGGTTTCTAACCCAAAAAAAAAAATTCATCAAAAAATCAAACATTATATATTATTTATGGACACAAATAGGCAGTAACCTCTCATCATGCTAGCACCATACTCAATGCCCCTACAATTCAGCACATAAAAGTGCACTTACACCAATGAGATGCATTGACCATGTTTTAAAACAGGAGGGCACCATGCAAATTAAGCGGTCGCCTAAGGCTTCGCACCTACAGGGGCCTTGCGGCCAGTGGCGGAGCACCAACATTTCAAAGGGCGCAGTCAGGGAAATCTCCCAAGTAAAAGATTGCTTTCAATCCTCAGATCTAAAATTTGCAGCAGTATGCTGCAGTCCCTTCACTGCGTCTGCCAGGTGTCTATTGTCCGCTGACACTTACTCCTCCTTCTCTGAGTGGGGATTGGCCGTCTGATCATGTTATCCTAAGATGTTGAGGAATCGGTAGGTGTGTACCTGCACCAGTAGGAAGTGACTGCCCGGTCAACTCACTCTGCTATCATCAGTTGTTGCTCTGGGAGGAGAGCTCCGCCCTGGACCCAGAACATACAGGTAACCAGGCCCAGACTTGATATTTTGCAGGCTGGTCATAGATTTGTGGTGTCTACTATGCAAAGGGGGTGAGTAGCCCCAGGGAAGTTGGAAGAGTCCGAAAATGGTTGGTGGAGGAGGAGGAGAAGAAGGCCCTGGGTGGCTGGGGGACAAGGAGAGGGCCCCTGGGTGTTTTCTAGAGGAGGAAAGATCCCCAATGACGCCAGAGTCAGTTGCCAGGGAAGAGAGTGGAGCTGAGCAAGTCCTGCATATCTGACCTGAAAGCCAAACATGGTGTAGATGGAGCCCTTTGCCCTACACAATGACAGCATCGGAGGTGGAAGGTGAGTGGTAGCGGGTCTTTGACATTATATAGCATATGGACTCTGTCCATTATTGGTAGTTTTGTTTGGAGTTGTCCTTTAGATATTTAACTCTGTTGTTTTGGACCCGAGCTGTGAGGGACTGAGGTATGACAGCCCACTATGCTGAGACTTATAGTGCCCTAGAATGTTGAGGACTGAGGAATCCTTAGTCCCTAACAGAGGGCACTACAAGTCTTAGCATAGCAGGCAGTAGTTCCTCAGTCCCCTACAGAGAGCAGTACAAGTCCAAGCAGGTAGCCTTCTGCGTTGGGACTTGTTGTGCCCTTGACTGTGGTGGACTGAGGAAGGGAAGTGTAAGGGGGTCTCTGTAAGCTCAGATGTATGGGGGAGCTTTGGTGACCATAGAGTTCCCTTTTACACCAGAGTCCCCAGCTTCCCCCCTCAAATAATGGTTCCCAGAACTCTCCTTACATCAGAGTCTTCACACTTCTACCCTTTTTTTTTTATCTACTTACGATCCACAATTTCGAGCTGCTCAAATGGCTCGCTGTCTGGCAAGGCATACTTGAGTGTGGCAGTCCTCCTCCTCCCCTTCTTCACCAAAAGCACAAGAGGGTGCCGGCCGTCCGCTTTGGCTAGAAGCAGAAGAGAAAAAAGAAACGTAAAAAATATGAATGTACATAGTAGTATTAAAGGTTGTCAAGAGACACTTGATGGAGGTAGGAAAGGTAGGAGCAAGAGGGAGGGGAGGGGGGGGGTGTTGGTATTAGTGTTGTTGCATACCTAAACACATGTCCACCTACCCAAAAAATTGTAACCTATCTGGTCACATGTAATGTATATTTTTACTTACCGGAGATTTGCTCCACAGCCTTTAGCAGGAGCCTGGGTGAGCGCCTTTTGGCATCACTCCAGGCCCGCTGCAGATCCACCACCCGAGCCTTGAACTGAAATCTCCGCCGCAGCCTCATCCGGACACGACACATCATCTTGTGCTTTTGGTGAAGATGCGTATTAACTTTATCATACCCCCAGAGGAGGAGGAGCTGTGGAAAGAGCAGTGTATGTTTGAGTCCAAGTATGTCCAAAATAGTACAGTCTTCAAATAACATGCTAGGTCGTCTTTGAGATATTGTAGAACAAAGAATTCCATTTCTGGTGATACATATACATCGATGTCCAAATCTACCTCCATGACATAGGTTGCCCCACACTGGTGATTTCCTCTACATGATATAGCCATTTTCTCAATTGGCCTTTCATGACACACCCAGGGCCGCCATCAGGGGGGGACAGGCAGTCACTGTATTTACAACCTTATTGCTGTCCATTTAGCAGGGTGAAAGTAACTTTACACACATGTAGCATAGGTATCAACTTTTGTCACCATGTTAAAAGGACAGCAGTATGGGTAGCATTACAGTGACTGTTATTAGTCCAGGCTCACTAAACTAGCCAATGCTTGGAAAAGCAAGCCATGCAGATTGCTTTTCAGGTCCCTTTTAACATGAGCTGTCTGATTGGGTGTGGCTGTTAATTTTTGACGCAGACCTGATAAGCCCCTCCATTCTCCTTTATGGAGTGTTATATGTAAATGGGATTGCTTCATTTGAGATGCAGATTTAAACTATGTATGGCCAGGCTGAAGGTACCCAAGTTGATTGATCAATCACCTTGAGGACAACGTACAACCAGTCTGTCAGATTTTACACACACTTATCGCTAGCATCTCTTGTAGCCACTAGCAATAATCACTGTGTTTTCCTGGCAGGGGCAGCACCGGGAGAACACAATGGCTCCGCAGGAGGGTTTCCCCTGTCTGTGTTGATAGTGGAATCAAGGCAAAATATTTTTCCTGCAAGCCACGGGACAAACAAAGATAGTTTTTTAATTAATCCATGATTTTGCCAAAATAGGAAAAAAAAGATGTTTGCTTTGTATATTCTTAAGTTTGCTACATAACTAGAACATGTAACAGTGTTATATCATTGCAGGAGATTTCCCCTCACTTCCTGTCTTGGTGTCACCAGGACAGGAAGTGAGGGAATCTCCCGTGGGGATATAGCCAGCAATTCTTTCCTTTTATATATACTATGGACATTATAAGGCAACAATTGCAAGCTATTTCCCCACAGTGATATTCCCCTCACTTCCTGTCTTGGTGACACTAAGACAGGAAGTGAGGGGAACTCTCATGCAATGATATCACCCTATTAGAAATTGGAGTTCCGTCTAAAAAGTATACATAAAGTAAGCACTTGGTTTCCAAAGTGGCAAAATTATGGAGGAGTTTAAACCCCATAGTGTGATCGGGGAATCTGACGGTGTGCTCCTACACTCCTCAATGTGTCTGTTCATTATGCTGTGCTAAATTATCCTTGATTCGCAATTCCTGCAAGAGTTGCACATGGTATGTGGGAGATGCGAATTTAAGGTGGCATAATTATCCACACAATCACACATAATCCTTTTTAAAGGTCCCCAGCAGAATTTGATGGCATAGTGGTTCACAGCAGTGCCATCAGATTCCAGTTAGATCTGTCAATTAACAAAGCAATGGGATCTGGGGGTGTATTTAACTTGCAATGGACACCCCCATTCATTATCATATGGCAGTGTGAGATGGGTCTGTTGGGAATGTGATCCATTAAGACAAGTGATTATACACTCATGTGTTTCTTTTAGAGGTGATTTGTTCAAGGCAATCCTTTGAAGACATGACCATTCCAGATTTTTGTGATCACTGATTCCATCTCAGGTGAACCAATTAGCTGCTGTGTGCAGATCCAGCTTATGATGGTAAGAGTGTCAGACAAGACAAACGGTGCAGAGCTTGCAGTGTGTATGGATGTATGTAAGGCAATAATTTTTGGCATTATGTATTTAGGGAATATAATGTTTCTAATCTTGCATATATGAAAAGGGTCAATACATTTGTCTTTATCTAGACAGATTCCAAAGCGTTAGAGCAATCTGCCACAGATAATTGTGTTTCATTTTGTGTAAAAGTTGAAACTAATAAAATCTATCTATATACAGGCATACCCCACTTTAAGTACACAATGGGACCAGGGCATGTATGTAAACTGAAAATGTACTTAAAGTGAAGCAATCCCTTTTTTCTTTTCTCAATGCATGAAAATACACCAGCTCCATTGTAAATTTTGGCCACATTGACATAGCCTTGCTCCCAAACCATGTGGGAGCATGTTAAGGGGATCCAGGACTATGACATGATAGATTACCTAGGCAAGCTGGCCAGCCACAAAATGGATATGGTGTAGTCCTGGGTACCTGGGTACCCTCTCGTTGCTCCCTAAGTTTGTTATCCCTGTCACTTATGGTTTGTGAGCAGTGTCATGGCAAGCTGAACAAGCTGTGTCCTTACTCACGATTGTATATAAAGTGAGTGTACTTAAAGCAGGGTATGCCTATCTATATCTATATAGAAAGTTCAGAGATGTGAACCTGTTCCCTATTATATACACTAATATATGGTATATATATTGTATATAATGTATATATATTGTATATAATATATACATAGTATATATATATATATTTTCTCTAATATATATATTTTCTATAATATATATTTTGTGTGTGTGTGTGTGTATATATACACACATATATATATATATATATATATATATATATATATATATATATATATATACATATACACACATATATATATATATATATATATATATATATATACATATATATATATACACATATATATATATATATATACATATATATATACATATATATATATATATATATATACATACATACATACATACATACATACATACATATATATATATATATATATATATATATATATACATATACACATATATATATATATATATATATACACATATATATACACACATATATATATATATACACATATATATATATATATATATATACACACATATATATATATATATATATATATACACACATATATATATATATATATATATATATAGGGAACAGGTTCACATCTAGGAAGTTTCTATAACAGGAAGCTTCTAGATCACGTCTAATAGGCAGAAAGTGCATGCGCAGATCAGCAGACCAAAAGTTTATTGCACACCCGCTAGATAAGCGACCCACCCATCCCCCCAGCCACCATCCCCCATCCCGCACCCCGCACATTCACACCCCCTCCTTACCTTACACACAAATGCCACTATTTCGGCTGTATAGAGTGCAGGAGCCATTATGCACACACTTGCGAGAGGGCCTGGACAATTTCCGGAAACGTGTGCACGCACCAAAAGTTTCGTTTCCGGTTTCATGTATAAATGTGAGAACGCGGGTTTGTATATTAGCGAATTCGCGAACAATAGTCAACATACACAACCATTAAGCATATTTAACTTACAAAAAGAAATACAAATACATACATTTGTGGACACCAGAAAACTTTATTTAGACAAATGAAGACATTTGAAAAAAGATTGGAAACATGCTGTTTATTACACAAATACACAGCTCAAACATTTCACATGACATATTTTTGGCACAGTCTCCACAGTATCCCATTGAAGGCACAGATTTGTATTTTTCAAACAAAAACAACCTTTGTACAACATTTAGACCATATACATCGACAAAGAGCCCATAATCAACAGATGCATGTGCAGATTGACAGAACAATACACAATTATGTTAACAGCAATAAATACTTACAGAGAGTCAACACACAACACAGCCAAATCTCACCTCCATAAATAACAAAGGCCCACAAATGTTAACCATAAAGCATGTGACACACAAATATATTGGACCTCTTCGTAGGTCAAATCTTTCCTGATGTCTGAGTGAGCTATATATAATCAAGGGAAAGACACACCCAGAATGGTAACTCCCAGTCAAAAATTTAACTGTGTGTGTCCTGTGTGTTTTGGAGCATGCTCAGTTGCCAAAACAAGGGAAATAGAAATGAGGAGGAGGAGAGAGACCTAAACAGCCCAAATCCATGTATGTATGTATGTAGGTGTGTATATATGTGAATTGATAAAATTCTCTCTTCAAGTTTGCTAGTCATTATTTAGAATGTTTAGATACAGGAATACATACATATATATACAATTACATGAGAGAGAGAGCGAGAGAGAGAGAAATATATATTTAGGGAAACAATTGAAACACACCTTTTGGGATTTGGGAAGTGAGATTGTGACGATTGAACAGATATGTAAGCCAACAATCTGACTCATCACTCATGAACATCCCTAATTTTGGCGTGGCAATTATATCAGGCGTTCTTATGGGCGTTTTGGCTGGCGTTTTCACAGGCGTTTTGACATGCATTTTTTGTGCAGGCATTGTTATATGAAATCACCTAAAAAAGCCCCAAAAACAGACCACAAACACGTACATGTGAACGTAGCCCATTTGGGGGCGTTTGAGGGGGATTTGTACAGCTCAAGGATCAACTCCCAAAACAGGCAAAAAATCCAATCCTATTCAGTTCAATGGCCCCTGTTCCCATGTGAGCATTTTGACGGCATGAGGAAAACACCCAACGCTCACTGAGAAATAGCACAATGATTAGGGAGTCTGCCTTCCTGCTGTAGGTTTGTAAGTTCGAATCCGGAAGGAGCCCTCTGTATGGGCAACACATGGATATCTCCAATCCTCCAAATGTTGACATCATTAATTTTGTTCATGTTTGAAAAAGGCATGTGTATCAGCAAACTTTTAATCTAAAGACATGAACAAAATACAAAAGATGCCAGTCAATATGTAGCAATATTGTGAGCTAAAGCTCTATTTGTTTGTTGGGCATACTTTGCTAATTAGCCAAGTATGAGGGATATATATATATATACCTTCAGTTAAATGTGTAGTAAAATGGTAACACTTGGCCATACCCATATGGAAGAAAAGGTAGTATTTGCAATATATTTAGAAAAACATTCTTTTGAAACACATAAAATATTGTCAAAATTGTGACATTTCCTTGATATGTGTGAAATGCTAATAATCTTTCTTTGAAATATGTTTTACATCTATTTTTGTTCTATCTGACGACCCGTTCCCCAATGTAATATTTTGTGGGTTTTTTCAGATAATGTGGAGGTTCTATATAAACACTGTAGATTTGACTGTTATGATTTCTGAGTTAGCAGGAAAGGTGTATGGAATGTGATGGTGTTTACTAAGGGATCCCTTGTTGGAAGTGTGCATGTTTTTCCAATTCCGCCGGTTTTTGCCATTTTCTATGGGCGATACAGCGGATTTCCAATCGGTATTCAAAAAAAAATTGGCCCAAAATCGCGCTGGCGAAATTTTTTGAGCCTATTTGGCGTTGCGCATGCGCACATTCGCGCGTTCGCAGCTCGGGGCTGGAGGAGCTGTTTAACCTTTCTACACTTTCGCAGATATCTCTCTTTCTAAGTCAGTTTTTGACATTTTTTAAACGCAAGTCATCTCCAAATTGACTTCCACACCTTCAACAGTGATTTGGGATTTTTGGTGGTACAGGGGAAAATTTGGCTAAACTTTAGTCGAGCTTTTAGCTGGCGTGGTTTTAAGTCGCGCTCTGACCATATTGCATCTTAATGAATCTCACACTAGGCGCTATTTTCCGCCCGCCGTTCTTTGAATACCAATTTCAGACTTAAACAATCGCCGGTTCGCAAAATCCCGCCGAAACGCCAATTCGCCGTACTATGAATCAGGCCCAATGAATCACACTCTTTTCCAGTGTAAAGTACAAGCAACCACATTGCACAGGTATGTTCCAAGTTTGTCACCATATGTGTCTTGAAAAATGATGTGCAGCAGTTGCTCAATTTAAGGCATGTAGACAGGAAATGGCTGTAGGTGATCAAATGTGCTGATGTGCAAAAAAAGTGAAATCATTATTTTAAAAAAAAAAGACAAATGGTTATAATAGAAACAGTGCTATAACAAATCAAATATCATTTAGTTAGGGATTAAATGTACTTCTAGAAGGAGGAATATTATTAAAGCGGAGTTCCGGGCACAAAAACGATATTTTTTTTTTTGTGCCCGTCCGCTAGTTCAGCATAACCTGAAAAGGAATTGGATAGTTAGGTTTTTTTTTTTTAAAAAAACTCACCTTGTAATTGACGATCGTAAATACTCACCTCAGGGTACTTCCTCCCTCAGCGCCGCGGCTCCGCTGTCACTTCCTGCGCTGCGATGATTCCTGGGAGCTAAACGTCATCGCTCCCAGGAATCAATGCAACGGCACCGGCCCCGCTCGTCACTTCCGGGAGACGCCGCATTCCCCTGCTAAACAGCTTCTGGGCATGCCCAGAAGCTGTTTAGGAATGCGGCGCCGCACCGGAAGTGACGAGAGGGGCCGGTGCAGGCGCATTCTGGGACAAGAAGACGCGGAAGAAGACACAGAAGAGGACCGCGCCGGCTTCAGCTGCCCACAAGAGAGATGGAAACGCTGTGGAAGAAATTTTATAAGTAAGTATTTCTTCTAAAAGGTAAGTGCGAACCGGGACAGATCAGAGGCTAGCCATTGTGGAATGTGCTAGCCCTGACTGTCCCGGGGGTATGTTTATTAAAAAATGACATCTGTGCCCGGAACTCCGCTTTAAACATACTTATTATACAGATTAGAACTTATTGGAGCATTTACTAATTAGTATATACAAAATTCAAAGCAAGTTAAAGTTTTAAAGCCATGAATTTTTAGAGTAGGGAAGGGTTGGGAGAGTTTTTGTTGTTATCTTTTTCCCTGCTGGGGAGATTCGGCTCTGGTGACAACTGTCATTGGTAAAGAAAATGAAAGGAAAGCCAATATTTTTGTCGTTTCAAAAAAAAAAATGAAGGTGAGGGATGCATTTTTAATAAGTAAACTTGTTCTGTTGACAAGTGGCTAAGGCCAGGTTCGCAGTGTTGAGCTGTAGGATTGCACATATTACCACAAAATGCAAAGCATGTTTATTGCGTGCATCAGTGAGCTGTAATCTGGCACCCCAACACAATAGGAGAACACGCCTTGACTGCAGCACATCACATGGGAAAAGATAGGGTCAGGTGCTGCAATTGGATATGTTGGCAACCCATTCAAAAAAATGAGCTATCCTAATTATATGCACATTAATATTAACAAACCAAGTGTGTACCTGGCTTAAAAGAGATGTATGTTTTTTTTTTAACCACTTTACCACCGGAGGATTTTGCTGTCTTACGTCAAGGCCACTTTTTGTGATTCAGCACTGTGCGAATTTAACTGACAATTGCGCGGACGTGCGACGCCGTACCCAATTTTACCACATTTACGTCCTTTTTTTCCCCACAAACAGAGCTTTCTTTTGGTGGTATTTGATCACCTGTGCGATTTTTACTTTTTGCGCTATAAACAAAAAAAGAGCGTAAATTTTGAAAAAATAACAATATTTTTCACATTTTTTTAAATGAAATTCCCCCCCAAAAAAATGTAAAAATCTAAATTTTTTTAAATTTTTGGCCAATTTTGTTTTCTGCTACCTATGTTTGGTAAAAAAAAAATACAATAAGCGTATTTTGATTGGTTTGCGCAAAAGTTATTGCGTTTACTAACTAAGGGAAAGATTTCTGTCATTTTTGGTGTTTTTTTTTTTTAACGAGTAATGGCGACAATCTGCGATTTTTTTTGCGGGACTGTGACATTGCGGCAGACAGATCGGACCCTTGACTGACATTTTTGACACTTTTGGGGGTACCAGTGACATTACTACAGTAATCAGTGCTATACATATGCACTGTTACTGTAAAAATGACACTGGCAGGGAAGGGGTTAATTTTATTGGAGAGGGAGGGGTTAATATATGCCTGGTGCTTACTAACGTGTGTGGGGGGAGGTGACTGAGTGACACAGGGACAGATCGCAGGTTCAGCTATGCTGAACCCTGCAATCTGTCACTGTCTGTCACTTAGGAGATCCGCCCGCTTTGTTTACACAAGCGGGCGGATCTCCAAACTCGATTCCCCGACAATCGGGGAAGAGCGGCGGTGATCACTGCCGCTCCTCCCCTGGCCCGACTCCCGCTGTAACTGAATACAGCCCACAAGGGGAGGAGTCCAGCGACGTAAGTCTACGTCGCTGGACGGGAACGAGCCACTTTGCCGCAGTACCAGCTCAGTGAGTGGTCGGCAAGTGGTTAAGAATCATACACATCGAACACCACTGATCACTCCATTCTCACAGCTCCCCGAGCAGAGAGCTGGGCTATAGAGGGGGCTGAGTGAGCCGCTGAGAGGCTGAGCCAGGTGCCGGTCCAGCCATGTGGCCGAATCCTGACTTCATTGTCCCGATCTTGCTTGAGCCTGGACCGGCTCATCAGCCCGCTGTCTGCTGAAAAGGGGTCACAGGAGTGCAGAACAAACTACACTCCTGTGATCCACAGGAGAAGTACAGCCAAACGAGCTTTGGCTGTACTTCTCCCTTTGAAGAAGATATCCCCTGCTTTGAAGAGATTTCTTCTTACTTTCATGCAATGTCTTTGGAACAAGAAGTAATGAAAAATCTCCCTGACAGGGCAAAGACAAAAAAAAAACTGACAGAGATACTAACCCTTCCCTTCTCTATATAAAAAAAGATACGTTTTGGTTTTACCTTCACTTATGAGAGCACACTGCAGTTTATATTTCACGCCAGTTCACCACACAAATAGTAAAATGTCGAGTCTAGATTGGCTTTGCATCACAATAGAGAACAACCCAGAGTTATTAGCTGTTCTTGGCAGAACATCTAAAGCTTGCCATATGCTGGAAGAAATTAATTTAAAACTTTTTGTATCATTAGTGAGGTCAAATTATCATTCGTTTACAAATTACAACCATACTGATGTGAAAATTGAATGGAGTAGGAAGGAAGATGTTTCTCAAACAAATTTCTAACAGAGAATGAAGTTTTCATTTGAGAAATTACAGTCATTATAAAAATCTAATGTTAAAAGCA
Organism: Pelophylax lessonae; assembly: GCF_965119305.1. Lineage (NCBI taxonomy): Eukaryota > Metazoa > Chordata > Amphibia > Anura > Ranidae > Pelophylax > Pelophylax lessonae. The sequence continues at coordinate 326,884,936 of NC_138772.1, forward strand.
AAAGAAATTTCCCTGCCTAACTTCATGACAGCATATAAATGGGTAGACTCCATCCTCACTCCTACTTGTAGGACCAAACAAGATGTGTAAGCAGTTCCCCTTACCTGGCTGCAATAAACTTGTGGCCATCCATCTGTTGCTCCCCAGGTGCAGACCCCAATTTATGGACCCTCAAATAGGCTCTTGCGTGGGTGTTGTGACTGGCCTTTGGGATTGTGGCCTTGTTAAATGCAGATCTAATACCAAGGGTGACACCATGGCTGTGAGGCTTTCTGGAAGATAACGCACTAGTATAGCTTTCATTTAGTAACAGCTGATTCTGACTTCTCTTGTTTTAATTCTCAGGTCCACTAAATTCTGAACTTCTTACAGACCACCCTGGATATTGGGCTGATCTTCAGCTCTCTTAGAGTGTAGATCTTGGCATTCCAGACCTTCTCTCTAGTGGGCGAATTACCCCTTCTCATCTTATTTCTTTATAGGAGGGGGCTGCGTCTTAGACTCCCGAAAGAGCAAAGACTCCCAAAGTGGTATTTACCAGTTTCTCTTGATTTCTTGACAGCTCCAGATGGGATCACTTCCAATCCAGTTACAGAAACAGTGATCCATGAAGACATCCTTTCTCCCACTCACCAGGACTCATATCTCTCCTATATGCCTCTATTATTGCCTGCGATACACCCCCTTTCACGGTCTATCATTCTAACTGGGAACTGGAATTGGGGGGTAGGTTGGACAGGGAAGACTGGCAGCACATGACGGCAGCTCTCTCTAAATGTTCCCAAAATGTCTTGATTCTGGAAAATGCTTATAAGGTATTTTACAGATGGTATTATACCCCAGCTAGACTGGCTAAATTTATACCTGTGTATTCTCCCTTGTGTTTTCGTGGATGCACTCAGGAGGGGACCATGGCATATATTTGGTGGACATGTCCCAAGGTGAGTAGATTGTGGATCAGGATTTATGCCTTGCTCCGTAAAATTTTTCAGGTCACCCTGAAGAGGGACCTGTATGAGGCGCTCCTGTGTAAACCTATACCTGACTTGACCCGTACACAATGTCAGTTGGTTCAGCATTTGTTTACAGCTACGAAATTAACAATTGCCCGATCTTGGAAGACCCCTTTGCTTAGTTTTGAGGCGGTCAAGAACCGTATGAATGATATTCTAATTAATGAAAAATTGACTGCGATAGTCTCTGATTCTCATGCTAAATTTCTTAAGGTGTGGGACACCTGGATCTCGAACGTTGCCCCTTCCAGATTTCAGACCACCCTTCTTTCTCTTTAATGCCCCCTGGACGCTAGCCCCGCAGGACCCGTTCTCCCTTCCTTCTCCCCACCCTCTCTTTAGTCTTCTTCTATTGTCGTTTCTTTCTTTGTTTGTCCTATTTTCTCACCCCTTCTTTCCCCTCTCTCTCTTTTGTCTTTTAGTGTTGTTTTCTTCTCTGGCTGGGTACTTTCAGGCCCAGCCTCTGTTTGCTCTTTGGAACATATTAGAACGTCTTCTTCTGTTGTTTTTATTGCACTATAAGCCACTAGGGGGGACTTTCGGTCCCTGTCTACCAATTTTTGCTTGCTGATAAACTTTATCTGGGCCGCGATGTTTTAAGGTTGGCTTACGCCCTATGTCTGTATCATGTTTTGCTGCTACCCGTTTCCTGCGTTACATTTTTTTCTCAAATTGTACACATATACCGTGTTTTGATGTATGTTTATGCCTTTTCTTAAAATAAAAACTTTTGTACAAGAAGACATCCTTTCTATTGTCTATCACCTCCGAAAGTTTGCAGGGAACAGGACCTTAGGCTATGAGGGACTTTTTTTGTTGCTGTGCCCAGTTCTGGTATTGTTCTCCCTGTATGCAAAACTACTTAAGATGACCACTTCCATTTGCTGGATGTCAGAATGCTTTGAGCTTACTCACCTCACAAGCTTTGGTTAGAGATTCAGGCCATCTCAGAGGGAAGGAAACCACCCGGATTCACCTTTGGATACAGGGCTAATGTTTGGCTGTTACAGAAGATATAACACTCTTAACCAGGAGTATGTTTACTTTGTGGATTCCCTGTCAAGAGGCTCTGGAAATTGTGGTTGAGGCTTTGGTCAATCGTTGGACGTTGTTTTTGGGGTCCATGATGTACTGGTGATATGTTTTGACTTTTGATATTTTGTCACCAGATTCTAGATGGTAATTGCTACAGGGTCCATTTGTGTGTGACAGCATAATCCTCCACTAATAATGTTATGGCTCATTGTGGAGGAAGGCTAGCATCCTTACCTTGTTATTTTGGGCAATTAAGTTTCTGTTGGCTAAAGCTTCACACCCTTGTTAGGGGCTAGTTAGTTTCTATTTGTATGATGCCATGGAGATAGTTAGGGAAAACGGAAAAATGTTATCAAATACTTATGGCAATTTTCCTTTCCTAATTACCTACAGGATTGGATCCCTCCCAGGTGTTGAGTAGGCTAATTATGGAACACATGAACTGGATCAGCCTCACAATTTATGGGAGGGGGGGGTATTATGAGGTAGAAGGGAGGTTGAGCCTACCCATTCTTATTCTGCCATGGAGTTAATCAGGAAAGGAAAATTGCAGTAAGTATTTGGTACTAATTTTCTGTGTTTGATATTTGTCATGTCATTAAATGTACTGATAAAAATTTCGTACAAATGTTCAAACAAACGTTTGTTCGAAAAAGTACTAATGTTAGGGCAGCGTAAAGTGTAATTCCAGCCTAACACTTACTAAAAACCAAAAAATATTCCCTCCCTCCTCCTACTACCTATCCTGCCTACCATGTGTAAAAAAGATATATATACTTAACTATTTTTAGGCCGGTCCAGTCATGTGATCCCCCAGAGGATCAGAGGAAGTAGTGCTGACAAAAGCTGGGAAATGGGAGCCAATGGGTGTTGTCACAGCTCCTGGAATTCCAATCTGTTGTTGAGTGCTCTCTCCTCTCCCCTGCAGCTGCCGCTCACTGACACCTGGTATAATGTTACCGGACCGTAGTAAACTAGAAAAAAAGGTAAGTATACAAATATTTTTTTCATAGGTTAGGCAGAAATGGTAGCAGGAGGGGAGCATTTTTAAGAATAATTAGAGTTATGCTGGAATTACACTTCAACTCATTCAGAGGGAGACAACATTAACCACTTCTGCTTTTTTAATACATACATTCCTGCAAATACTGCTAAAGTGACACTAAACCATACTTTTATTTTTCAAAAACAATCAATACACATCCACTACTTAATGATCCTGTGGTCTATTTTTCATGAAATTGATTTTTACTGTGTTTTTCTGCCTCCTTGTAATGTTCTTCTTTAAAGTTTATGAATCTCTCCTTTCAGCCCTCATTTCTGTTTGTTTGGAATGAGTAGTGCATGTTAGTTGTGGTCATGTGCACTGCTCTATGCACACTACAAATCCCATAGTCAATCAATCCTTGTCCACCTCGGGATTGAGCAAGAGAGGATTACTACACTTCTATATACAACAGGACCATGAAAAACTATTGTAGCCACCCTTGAAGAAGTCAGATCACAGCAGAAAAAAAGGAATTTTGTAGGATGCTGAGGGCAATGGAAGGTACATTTTTGAGTTAGCACATCATTTTATTTTTTTTAAATCAGAGTTTAGTGTCACTTTAAAGCAGTGTCTCTCAACTTTTTTTAGTCAAAGCACCCCTTCAAACTATGGACAATCTCAAGGCATCCTATTGTAAAATATAAAAAAAACAAATAGTTTTACATAATGCAGCAACATCCACACATGTAGGACACCCAACATTAGAGGTGATTTAGTTTTCCTAAGCAAATACACCTTTTAACACTGGTAATGACTAGTAGTACTTGTTTCCCTTCCCTCCGTTTCTTTCCCTCACTCAGCTAATGTGACCCCAGTGTTAATAGAGAGGGGCAAACAAAGATGCTGTGCAGGCACTCAACATCCCCATTATCAACCAATGACATAGGATGCCGATAGCTGGAAGGTTGTAATGGTGCACAATGAAAACCTGTGGCTTTGTCCAAGCATCTGGCTTGAATACAATTTTTGAGTAGTTTTTAGGCATTTTGCCAAGGCACCCCTGAAGAAACTTAAGGCACCCAGGGTGCCTGGGCACCCTGATTGAAAAAGGCTGCTTTAACGTTGACCATTTCTGGGCTTTTTGCTGTGAGGCTGCATTTTTGCGTACCTCCCTTTGTGCTAGGAGCACAACGCATGGCGCACTCCCAGCACAGAGATGGGAGTCTCACCGAGAGCCCCGAAACCCGTTGTAACGATCGTACCTGGAACGGCCGGTTTCCGGGGCACCAGATCACTGTAATACCCTCTGATTGGCTATCACGGTGATCAGTCACTATGAAGCCCACCCTCGTGTTTTCTGTGACTGTGAATGGATGAGAGAGATACATTGTATCACTCTCTGCCCTTGCAGAGATAGAAAAAAAAGTGAGTAAAGAAAAAAAAATAATAATTAAAAAAATGTAATAAAATGAAAAAATGATTTAAAAAAAATCCCTAGATCAAGGTTTGATCTAGGTCAGTGCCACGGTTAGTGTTTGGGTCAAGGTCAAGTTCAAAGGTCAAGGCCAATGTTTTTTGGACAGGATTTTTTTTTTCATTAATATCAATGTCAGTTACTGTCAGTGTGTTTTAGGTAGGATTTAAAAACAGCAAAATGTGCACTATTGATTCTGGGCTGTACTATGGGTACAAAAACAACTAAAATACACATATGTTGTATCACTGTGATCATCAGAAGCAGGAGAATATATTTTAGGTTGTTTTTTGGTGGGAGGTTATGGTAGTAGCATGAAACATACAGTTACATTTTTTTAAAAAAATTATTATTATTTTTTTTTACTATTTTGGGCCAGTTTTCCTTTAAAAAAGAAAAAAAAAAAAACAGGAGATATCCATTACCATTTACCACCAAAAAAAGGCCAATTTGTCCTGAAAAAAAAAAAAAAAATATAATCCACCTGGAAGCACAAAGTAGTTGTGATGATATGTACAGTTTTACTAACACATGTCAAAATGACAAAATTGGGCTTAGGCATTTAGATTTGTTTTACTCTTAGGCGTAAAGGGGTTAAAGAACCGCATAGACAACGAACTAACTTCCTCAATGAAACAAATGCAATTCCAGCTGTTATATGAAGCATACATTCTTTTATCCAGTCCTGAAAATGCTGTGTCCTATTTTATTACGTGCAATCAGTTTAAATAAAATGGCTAACTTGTAAAACATTGCAAAACATTGGCTAGGCTTACTAGATTCCTGAGACAAAAACCTAATAAAAGTATATTACGTAATTGTAAACTAAATAAATAAAGACTTGTCCTACATATTGAGCAGTATTTGTATAATTCACAACATATGTCATTTGGGCAAGGAAATAAACAAGACAAGTACTATCATTTTCCAAGCATAAAGGAAATGTTAGTTGTTTTCAAGTGATGGGTCAATTTGTTCTACATTGAGGTGATGTATCCTTCTCAGTCTGAGTAAATATGTCAGGGCTGACATGTAAAAGTGATTGCTGGCTGAATGAACAGATGAGCTGGAGCAAAGGAAAAGATTTGTCTGCATAAAATGCAGCATGCCGAGAACTGTTTGTCCTGCATAAAATGTGAGAACAAGCAATGGAGGGAATATATTACAGGCCAGGACTTTTCAATGTAGCTCTATCCCTTTCTGTACAGTTTGTGAGATGAAAGCTGTCACTAGAACCTAATATTTGCTTTAACTGATTGTTATCAAGTTCAAGAGTGTGTTTAAAATGAACTCTTAAGAGCCCATTCAGACTAGCGCGACTTGTCAGGTGACTTGTCAGCCTGACAAGTCGCGGACGGTCGCGGACCATTGAGTAGTACAGGACCCGTTCTAATAGGAGCGACACAAATCGCTCCAACTTAGAAAAAGGGTCCTGTACTACTTTGGGGCGACCTGGGAGCGACTTGCATAGACTTCCATTATGTGAAGTCCCTGCAAGTCGCGCCGAAGTCGCGGTGCACGCGACTTCACAGGTTCCCCCCCTGAAGTCGGATCACCTCAGTGTGAACCGGCTCCTAATGTTTTGTTTACCAGCATTTTTTTGGATACAGCAAGCTGTTCTTAAACACCTCAATACAGGGCACTTTCACCCCCTTCCTGCCCAGACCAATTTTCAGCTTTCAGCGCTGTCACATTTTAAATGACAATTGCACGATCATGCAACACTGTACCCAAATTCGATTTTTATCATTTTTTTTTCTTTTAGACAGATAGCGCTTACTTTTGGTGGTATTCAATCACCACTGGGGTTTTTTATTTTTTGTTAAATAAATGTAAAAATACCAAAAATTGGGAAAAGGCATTTTTCTTCTTCACTGATGTGTGCTCATTAGGCTGCACTGATGCACACTAATGAGGCTGCACTGATAGGCACTGATGGGGACTGATGAGGAGGTTGTATTGCACTTACATCAAAGAAGACAGGGATCAGCATGTATTGTATAGGAATCGCTGTTGGGTGGTGTTTGAGATACTTTATTTCCGGTCAGTTGGAATGCAGGTGGAGCGCAAACTAGCGATTCCTATACAGTACATGCTGATCCCTGTCTTCTTTGATGTAAGTGCAACGTAACCTTCTTTTTTAAATAAATGATTTGAAATACTGCACCATGAGAGTGTTTCTTCCTCTCCCTCTCTAAATGGCAACACTGGAGCTTTGAATACGCTATGTATATACATATTAAATGGATGACAGCAGCAGTTTGAATTAATTCCTGTGACCTCAGGTATGACACTTCGGATTTTCCCATATTTGCAATTTGACTCCCTGTAATAGGTGTCAATTAAGTCTGGGGAGTGTATAGTGCGTCTACATGCTGGTGGAGAGGAATCTTTACTATACTCGCTGAGGACGTTATTCAAGTGTGGTATTATATATGGACTTCACAATTTATTTGTATTTTCTATCATTTAAATGATGTATGTATTTATTTTCCTATTCACTGTTGTTTATTCACTATAGTGATATGTATTTTATGATGTCAGAGCATGGTTCCTTTGTTTCCTTTTAAAGTGTTCTGCTTCGTGTTATTGAACTGTTGTATAACACTAGTCAGACAGCTTAACAATAATTCAGAAGTCAAGAAACGTGAGACATCGGATCTGTATGTATTCTTTTTTCTGAATAACTTTGTAAAACTACAACATAAGCATAAACAAAACATATGTGTCAGTACATTAAACATTATACAGCAGCCTCATTCCATCAGTGGATGTACTTACAGACAATTCTCTGATTAGTCCTGGAATAGATAAGAGCTCTTCTGAATGCTGTCAGGAATAGTTATGAAATGGAGGAAATACAGTTCCAGGTTAAAGGTTACTGCCCTTCCCTCTGAGGGGAATACCTTTTCCTGTCAAGCTCTAGCAAATATACTTCCAGGTTAAAGGTTACAGCCTCTTCCTATGATGGAAAACATTACTTACTATAAGCTCTGGCAAATAACTAACTCTGACCACTAGATGGCAGCAACATCAACAACATTGCAGTATAATCTGCAACAGCACTGACCAATATGGGCAGAACACTCCCTGTCTGGCATAATTTATTATGTCACTACCCAAACAATTACTGCTATGCAGAAAAAACATAAACAGGTAAATGGAATCCTACTTAGTCTGAGATCAAAACTATAATGTCAGTTATAGGCCTGAGATAAATTCTGGCAGTCTCATTTTTTACAATCTTGACCTCAACCTTTCTAACCTTGCCATCCCTGCTAGGTAGAACATTGACAATAAGTCCTACGGGCCACTCGTTTCTGCTCTCTTGGCTGTCCTTCAACAGAACAACATCACCCACTTTCTAGATTTGGGCGATCCTTAGTCCATTTCCTGCGGCGTTGCAGGTTTGACAGATACTCTCTCTTCCATCTTTTCCAAAAGGTGTCTGCCAAGCATTGTACTTGCTTCCATTGTTTCGCATGGACTTGGGTTGTACTTATGGTTCCAGATGGAGCAGACAAAGAGTTCACCTTTTGAGACAACAACATTGCTGGGGTAAGGACCATAGGTGTATCTGGGTCCGAGGACACAGGAACTATAGGCCTGGCATTCATAATAGCTGTCACTTCTGCCATAAAGGTGCTTAAAGTCTCATGGGTCAAGTTAGCAAGTTTGGTTTGTAGCAACATAGCGTCCAAGATTCGCCTGGCAATACCTATAAGTCTCTCCCAGACACCACCCATGTGTGAGGAGTGTGGAGGATTAAAGACCCATGTACATCCTCTGTCTTGGAGAAAGTCTTGCAATTGTGATTCACTGTCACAAATGTTAAGTTCTTTGCAGGCTCCTACAAAGTTTGTTCCTTTGTCAGAACTGAACAGTTTTGCTGGGCCACGAATTGAGAAGAATCTCCTCAAGTACAGATAGAACCTCCTAGTGGTGTTGCAAATGTACCCTAGGACAGTCTTGCTATCAGTGAAGAATTTCACAGCATCAAAGTCAGTGTCTAGTTCATCTTTGATTAGCTCAGACATTTCGACTGCAAGTACAGCAGCACACAACTCTAAACGAGGAATAGTGTGGGCTGGTTTAGGGCTTAATTTGGACTTTCCCATGACAAATCCAACATGACACACATTTTCTGCATCAACTACCTTCAAGTAAGCTACTGCACCTATAGCTGTGGTGGATGCGTCTGAAAAGATACACAGTTCCTTCCTGCAAGCTGATGATAGAGATACGGGCACATAGCATCTGGCTATCTTTAGGTGCTCTAACGTTTGCAAGGATTCTGTCCATTGAACCCACTCACTTAGTCTCTCCTGTGGAAGCAATGCATCCCATTCACTTTTCCCAGATGACAGTTCCCGAACTAGGGCCTTACCTCTTATTGTCACAGGCGATACAAACCCTAGGGGATCATAGAGGCTATTTACAGTAGATAGAATGCCTCTACGTGTAAAAGGCTTTTCCTCTGAGGAAACTCTGAAAACAAAACTATCTGATTCTAGATCCCAACTTAGGCCTAGGCTTTTCTGCAGGGGAAGAGTGTCTGTACCCAGGCAAAGATCTTTTAGGTCCTTAGCTCTGTCTGCTACAGGGAAGGCTTCCATTACTTCTTGGCTGTTGGAAGCAATTTTATGAAGACACAGGTTGGATTCTGCCAGCATTTGCTTTGCTTTACTGAGGATGGAAATTGCATCTTCAGGTGTGCTAGCAGAAACGAGTCCATCATCTACATAGAAATGTCTCAATACAAAGTGTTTGGCTTCTTGTCCATAGCGCTCTGCATCTTTTTGGGCAGCTTTTTGCATGCAGTATATAGCGACAGAAGGAGATGGGCTATTGCCAAATACGTGCACTTTCATTCTGTACTCGACAATTTCTTTGTCTATATCATTGTCTTTGTACCAGAGAAAACGTAGAAAGTCTCTGTGGTCTTCTCTGACAAGAAAACAATAAAACATTTGTTGCACATCTGCTGTGAAAGCAACAGGCTCTTTTCTGAAGCGCATGAGGACACCTAGCAAAGTATTGTTTAGGTCAGGGCCACTCAAAAGTACGTCATTTAAAGAGACTCCTTTATACTCTGCACTGGAATCAAAAACTATTCTGATTTGGTTAGGTTTGTGTGGATGGTAGACACCAAACATCGGTAGATACCAGTGTTCCCTGTCTGTCTCAAGTGGTTCTGCGACTTCAGCGTGATCGTTGTCTAGCATCCCTTTAATGAATTCAATGAAATCTTTTTTCACCTCTGGCTTTCTCTGCAGTGTTTTTCTAAGTGAATGCAAACGCTTCATGGCTTGTTCCCTGTTACTAGGCAAAACACGTCTGGGTGTGCGAAAGGGGAGAGGGGCCACCCAACTGTGATTGTCATCTTGGTAAGCCTCTCTATCCATAATCTGCAAGAAGGTCTGATCCTCTATAGAGAGGGCCTGTTTGTCATCATCTCTAGTTTTCTGGAACACTGTAATCCCTAGATTGTCTGTTTCAATGTTGGAATTGACTTCTTCTTTACCATATAGTGTAAAAGAGTCACAGTGTTGTGTTGACCTGCCAAAGCTTTCCTTGACAACGAAGCTGTTGTGACAGGGACTGAGAAGGGATGTGCGTCCATTTGTTAACACAGACGTCTTCAGAGTGCTAATGTTGTCAGGCTGGTGCACTGTCCCCAGGCAAACTTCTCCTACAATGACCCACCCCAGGTCCAGTCTCTGTGCATAGGGGGCATTATAAGGTCCATTTATTTGCTGGCGCACCTTGTGTACCTGAAGGATGTCTCTCCCAAGAAGTAGAAGGATAGAAACATCTGGCTCAACAGCTGGGATAAGGTGAGCAATTGATCGGAGGTGAGGGTGGTGATGGGCTACTTCTGGAGAGGGAATCTCAGTTTTGTCGTCAGGTATCATGCCACACTCTATTAGGGTAGGAAGCGGGAACTGCACTTTCTTATTGAAGGATTCAACGGTAAAGTCAGTAGCTCTTCTCCCTGTGGTTTCAATTGTCCCCGCACATGTCCTTAGAGTGTATGGAACTGCACTTGCCTTGAGGTTAAAGATATCAAAGAAATCTGACTTTGCAAGGGATCTGTTGCTCTGTTCATCTAGCACTGCATACATTTTCACTGCTCTTTCTCTCTTGCCAGTGGGATACACGGTCACTAAACAGATTTTTGAGCATGATCGTGCACTCTTGCCTTGTCCACATACTTCAGTGCAATTAGACATTACTGAGGAGAGTGGGGTCTCTTGTTGCTCCCTGCCCTGATCTTTCCTGGGTTCTACAGTCTCTAGTGAAGCAGGAGCAGGGCCAGGGTGTAAAGCTGCAATATGTCTCTCACTGCCACATTCTGTACATTCTACTGGTATTTTGCAGTCTTTGGCAATGTGACAGGTAGATCCGCAGCACTTGAAACAGATACAGTTTTGTTTAAGGAAGGACATCCGCTCTGCAATGGGTTTGCTTCTAAAGCCTTTGCATTTCTTTAGTGGATGTGGTTTTTTGTGTATTGGGCAATGTCTATCAGGGTTTTCTATGGTGTGTACATTGTGGGTGCTTTGGTAGTCTGTGACTTCTGAAGGTACAGCTGTTTTGTGTGTGGATACAGAGGTCCTACCGTGAGGTCTGTGAGGTCTCTCAGGTCTGTGTGGTTGATTGCCGCTGGTGGTGAAGGCGAAACTGGGATCACTTCGGATTTTCGCTTGCTGTCGGACAAACCTAGAAAACACAGAGAAAGGGGGAAAGGCAACTCCATAATCTTCTTTGAATTTACCTCCCACAGACATCCACTTGTCTTGTAGATTTGAGGGCAGTTTCTCTACTATGGGATTAGTGCCTCTAGCTGTATCTAGATATGAAAGTCCTGGTAAGTAGCCATCCTCTTTGGCATATTCTATCTCTAGTAGAAGATCACTTAGTTCTTGTAGCCGCACGTTGTCTCTGTAGCCCACTTTGGGAAAGACTTCAAGTTTTCTCAACAGTGCTCCTTCTATTACCTCTGGGGATCCATACGTTTCTTCTAGTCTTTTCCAGGTCATGTTGAGTCCTGCTTTAGGATTGAACAGGTTTGCTCTTCTCATCCTCTTCGCATGCTCTACTGACTCGGTACCAAGCCATTTTATCATTAAATTAAGCATTTCTGCTGGTGATAAGTTCAGGCCTTCAGTGGCATTCAAAAAGGAAGATTTCCATGCCCAATAGTTTTCAGGACAGTCATCGAATTGGAGAAAGCCTGAGCTAACCATTTCTTTGCGGATGAGATATTTGGTGACGTCCACTGCGCATTGTTGTTCGCGCATGTAATCTATAGGTTGAGGCGATGGGAACACTTGTTTTTTGTTCTTAGGGGTTTCTGGTGCTTCATTCTTGATTTGCTGGCAGCCGCTGACCTCATGTGGTTGATTGGGCCTGCTCAGGGGGTCTGTTGATCTCGGCCTGACTTCCTTTGTTTCAGGTTTAAGAGACTGTTCCTTTGTGTGTGCATCAGTAAGGTTCTGGATGTACTCACTTGTACGATCTGCAGAGAATAGAGGTTTTTCTGGAACCTCTGCACCTTTATATGATTTTTCACTTTCTGATCGACTTGTTCCCATGTAGGCATCGGCCTCTGCTTGAGCAACTGCGGCTGCAGTCTGTCGCTGCAGGATGAGCAATTCTGCTTCTTCTTGTGCTATGACAGCTTTCTTTGCTGCTAACTCCTGCATCATCTTGGCTTCTTCTTGTGCTGTGACAGCTTTCTTTGCTGCTAACTCCTGCATCATCTTTGCTTCTTTTTCTGCGTACTGTAGCTGGACACGGGCAGCTTCTGCCTTGGCACGAGCTCTATCCGCTGAGGAACTTGCTGAGGACATCTTGCTAGCCCGTGAAGATCTGGATGCATGCGATTGTGCATCGTCTTGCTGGGCGCCGGGAATGTTCTCCCTGCCTTGCTGTGTCGGCGGTGGCGTGACATCAGCCTTGTACTTTGTTCCTGATCTTAGACTCATGCTGCAGTAATGGCGTCTCAGTTTATTCCAGACCGGACGTGGTTGTCTTTTTACTGTTCTGCTTCGTGTTATTGAACTGTTGTATAACACTAGTCAGACAGCTTAACAATAATTCAGAAGTCAAGAAACGTGAGACATCGGATCTGTATGTATTCTTTTTTCTGAATAACTTTGTAAAACTACAACATAAGCATAAACAAAACATATGTGTCAGTACATTAAACATTATACAGCAGCCTCATTCCATCAGTGGATGTACTTACAGACAATTCTCTGATTAGTCCTGGAATAGATAAGAGCTCTTCTGAATGCTGTCAGGAATAGTTATGAAATGGAGGAAATACAGTTCCAGGTTAAAGGTTACTGCCCTTCCCTCTGAGGGGAATACCTTTTCCTGTCAAGCTCTAGCAAATATACTTCCAGGTTAAAGGTTACAGCCTCTTCCTATGATGGAAAACATTACTTACTATAAGCTCTGGCAAATAACTAACTCTGACCACTAGATGGCAGCAACATCAACAACATTGCAGTATAATCTGCAACAGCACTGACCAATATGGGCAGAACATAAAGTATAGGTGTTTTTTACACTTTACAACAGGCAGCTCCTTATTGTAGTTGTTTATTGATTTGCGCGAGTTTAGAGCCTATTGGGTTCTTATATTTTCCTATATTCCAGCTGTGTCTGCCTTTCACATTCCAGGCATAGAAAATTAGTAGATGGATTTTCTCAGACGTAAACAGTGGTCTCTAGGGGAATGGGCTCTTTACCCAGAGATGTTCAATGAGCTCTGTGCATGTTGGGGAACCATGAATATGGATCTTCTGACATCCAGGTTCACTGTAAAGCTGGACAAGAATTGAGCTCTGTAACTTCAAAGCCTTTGTTTCTAATTTTTAGGGACTCATTAAGGACTGGAATAGTACCATTGGATTGGGTTAGGGCCAATGTGGTGCCTATATTTAAAAAGGGATCAAAGTCTTTGCCAAGTAACTATAGACCTGTTAGTTTAACTTCTATAGTCAGGAAGATACTGGAGGGTTTAATAAAAGACCACATAGATGAGTTCTTACTGGAAAAAAATATTTTAAGCAACAGACAGCATGGATTCATGAAAGACAGAAGTTGTCAAACAAACCTGATTTCTTTTAATGAGGAGGTATGTAAAACCTTGGACAGAGGGATGGCTGTGGACGTAGTATACTTGGATTTTGCAAAAGCGTTTGACACAGTTCCCCACACAAGGCTAATGTGTAAGGTAAAGTCTACAGGCTTTGAAAGATCAGTTTGCAAATGGATAGAAAATTGGCTAAAAGATAGAATTCAGAGAGTAGTGGTTAATGATTCTTATTCTGAATGGTCTAGGGTTGTCGGTGGTGTACCCAAAGGTTCAGTGTTGGGACCCTTACTTTTTAATATCTTTATAAATGATATAGGGTCTGGGATCAAAAGTACCATTTCAGTCTTTGCAGATGACACCAAGCTTTGCAGTGGAATAACTTCTTTACAAGATGTCTCCAACTTACAAGCTGACCTCAATGCACTGTTTCATCGTGCAATTATGTGGCAAATGAGGTTTAATGTTGATAAATGTAAAGTTATGCACTTGGAGGCTAAGAATATGCATGCATCATACATACTAGGTGGAAGTAGAACTGGGGGAATCCATAGCAGAGAAGGATCTGGGTGTTCTGGTAGATCATAAGTTTAATAATAGCATGCAATGCCAAGCTGCAGTTTCCAAAGCAAGCAAAGTCCTTTCTTGTATTAACAGAGGCATAGACTCCAGAGAGAGAGATATCATTTTGCCCCTGTACAAATCATTAGTAAGACCTCATCTGGAATATGCAGTTCAGTTTTGGGCACCAGTTCCTAAAAAAGGATATCAGGGAACTGGAGAAGGGAAACCAAACTGATAAGAGACATAAATGAGCTCAGCTATGAGAAAAGATTAGAGGAACTGAATTTATTCTCTCTTGAGAAGAGGATATTAAGGGGGATATAATCAACATGTATAAATACATAAGGGGGTCCATATAGTGAACTTGGTGTTGAGTTGTTCACTTTAAGGTCAACACAGAGGACAAGAGGGCACTCTTTATGTCTAGAGGAAAACAGATTTCGTCCCCAAATATGGAAAGGTTTCTTCACCTTAAGAGCTGTGAAAATGTGGAATAGACTCCTTCCAGAGGTGGTTCTGGATGGCTCACTAGATTGCTTTAAAAAATGCCTGGATTATTTCCTGGGTGGACTTAATATAAGTGGGTACTAATATTTATAGGTAAAGTTGATCCAGGGGATATCAGATTGCCTCTCGGGGGATCCGGAAGGAATTTTTTCCCCTGCTGTAGCAAATTGGGTCATGCTTTGCTGGGGTTTTTTTTTGTTTTTTGTTTTTTTATTGGTTGAGCCAGATGGACTTGTGTCTTTTTTCAACCTGACTAACTATGTAACTATGTATCCAGGATGCTTTAGTGCCACCATGGCAATAATTCTCCCTAATAAATGCCTTCCCACTGTTACAGCTTCTGCCTTGTCTTCTTCACAGGATTCAAATAGAAAGGATTGCAGTGATTCTGATCACTCAGGCATGGTCCAGGAGGATGTGGTACTCTGACATGGTAAGCATGTCATCGGTTGAGTCCAGGACTCTTATTTCAGACCGACTCAACCTGTTGTTGAAGGTTCCAATCTTCCATCTTTTTTTACAGTCATTGGCTTGGATGACGTAGTTGTTGATACAAAGGTCCTAAGAGACAGGTGCATCTGGGGGGATTTGTTTATTCCTACTGCTTATGGCTAGGAAGCTTAACTTCCAAGAAGATTTACAATCTCTACATTTGAACCCATTCAGAATATTTCTTCAGTTCTTTTGACTCAAAAAAGTTATTTTCTGGTCGCTATTATGTTGGCTAACAGGGTTTTGGAATTGGAAGCACTTTCCTGTAAGGAGCTGTTCTTAAACTCCACTGGGACATGGTGGGTCTTATGACCCCAGTCATCGTTTTGGCCTAAGCTGTTTTTTTTTACGTCATCTTAATCAGAATATTGTTCTACCATGCTTCCCTCCTAATCCTCAGATGATGGAGGGCAGAGTTTTGCACACTTTAGTAGTGGTTTGTGCCATCAAGTGTTATCTGAACTCAACTTCTGCTATTCATCAAGTTGTGGGCATATTAGGGTGATGGGGTGGCCATCATGTATTCCGTGTTCCCCTCCTCTTTGAGCGCCAAGCAAGGATCACATGAGAGGCCTACCCCCGGTGGGTTCTTCCGGGCTATGCTAGATACAGGGTCACTTTACTACACATAGGGTACCTTTACATTGTGCCATTTTCATCAATGCCCTGTGACAAGGCTGAGGCTGCCATGGGGGAATACTCAACCTTAAAGCAAGTCTCTACTCTTAGAGATGCACGTACACCATGTACGCTTGCACTGCAACTGTTTTCCAGTTAACTCTCAGGTCCCCATGACAAGGTACACCTTCTCTGTAATCTGCATTTATGAGGTCACACTGGGCTCTGTCCGCATCCACCTGTACAGCATTTTCCACTATTACTCCCCAGTAGCAGAGTGGGCCCCACTTGAACTTCCATTTACAGGATGGGAACCTCTGCAGCACAAATCAGCTCCTGTTGCTGTGGGGGACAGGCCGCTGGCGGAAGGAATGCAGACAACATATCCTTCACTGTTAGAGGCCGTTCCACCTATAACAGGTACATGCTACTGACAGGCTGCTTGTTATACTTCCATTACCCTAAGTAACCAGTTGTGTCTTCACACTACTCCACTCCACACCAATTTCATATCCCAATGTGTTAAGACCCACTCAGTCAACTATGTGTGCCCGTTACTTGCAATACACCCCTTTTAGTAACTTCAGGCCAGACAAGGACAAGGACAACGTTTCAAAACTTTTCTTAGGAAAAGTGCAAAAGGAATATTTCAATGTCCAACATACAAGTACAGGGTCCTAGTCCTGACTACAGTGTTGTGCTGCCCCAGCATACCTGCAAAGGTGTAGTCCAGCAATTATGGGTCCTTCAGATGCACTATCATGCAGATGTAAGTCCTTGAGAAGCATACTCCAGTGCTGGTGTCTGCGGGGCAAACCCCATGTTCAGATGACTTTGAATGCAGATGATGATAGATGGCCTCTTCTGCCCCTCGTGGGTATCATCCTGCGTCTCTCTTCCTTTCGGGCACTGGTCTATGCTCTCTCTTTCTTGGGCTCTCCATGGGGGGCATCTGTACTCTTCCCAAAAACGTACCCAACTATCACTCTCTCCGCACTGGACCACTGTCCTTCTTATAATCATAGGACCAGTGGGCTGGTCTCAGAGAAGAACCCTCCAAAAATCAAGGAACCAGTAAAGGCATTAACTCCTACACTCCTGGCAGGGACTGCACCTTTCTGGCTATTTCAACCTGCTTACATTGTGGATATTCGTTCCACCGAGGACGCTTCTTTCAGTGGCCACATCTTGCAGGCAGCTGTGTGAGGTTCTCATCTCTTTTGGAGTTGGTGGTTGGTAGTTGCTAGCTGTGCACCCTTACCACATTTCACTGCTTTGGGACATCCCTATCATTATGAATTTAAAAATGTTCTGTGTCCCAGGATGTATAATAAAGGAAGTCAGATTTTTGGTTACCAGTAAAATCCTTATCTTTGAGTACATTACGAGACACAGAGATCCCACCCTCCTTGCTGGTGGTTAATGGCTTGAGGTGTTACATCTAGGAAGGAAGAAAGACAATGGCCTCTGCCCCCACCTATAACTGGCCTTCATAGCAAAGAACACATGGAAGGGCAACGCACATGAGACAAACAAAGATGAAAATCTTTGCTTACCAACCAAATTAACCTGTCTAACAGTTTGCGTCAAAACAGGGGTTTAGTTAGCACACATTTGCAAACGCATGTGTAAGCTGCAGGGCCACTCCATGGCACCCTGTATTACCTGCAGTCCTAACTCTTGTACATTTATGAGAGTCTTCACAGTGGAAGCACATGCAAGCTAATGGATAGATAGGAGGCAGGTGAGCCTGGAGGTGGCCCAACCTTCCTAAAGGTACTTGGGGGCATAATGGATGCCCAGCCAATGGTACAACAGCAAAGGCATCCAGTATGTCCACTCACCAGTTATGTGTGCTAACTAAACCCCTGCAAATTGAACTGGGGATTTTTATCTTTGTTTGTCTCATGTGCGTTGCCCATCCATGTGTTCTTTGCTATGAAGGCCAGTTATAGGTGGGGGCAGAGGCCATTTTCTTTGTTGTTAATTTATACTGGTGAGTGGACATACTGGATGCCTTTGCTGTTGTATTCCATTGTGTTCCATTATGCCCCCAAGTACCTTTAAGAGGGTTGGGCCACCTCCAGGCTCACCTGCCCCCTATCTATCCATTAGCTTGCATGTGCTTCCACTGTGAAGACTCTCATAAATTTACAACAGCTAGGACTGCAGGTAATACAGGGTGCCTTGGAGTGGCCCTGCAGCTTACACATGCGTTTGCAAATGTGTGCTAACTAAACCCCTATTTTGACGCAAACTGTTAGACAGGTTAATTTGGTTGGTAAGCAAACTGGTTAGCAAATTGAACTGGGAATTTTTATCTTTGTTTGTCTCATACATCTAGGAAGGGCCTACCTGTTTTTTTCTTTTTGCCAGTGTCCAATCATCTGAAGGTGCCAGCATAACCCTATTGTTACAAATTTAAAAAATGTTCTGTGACTGTCCACTGAGTAACTCAAAGAATTTATTTTACAGGAAAGCAAAAAAACAACTATTGTAGATTAACAGTCCTAAGATGTCGTGGCTGCATTGATTTCCTTTTTTCAAGCTTTTTACTTCACTTGATATTTCCAGTAACATACTTCCTGTCCTAGGGTGATGTTGCTCAGTTACTGCACTGTGCAAGAGGAGCAGTCTAAGATAAAACTAGCACTACTTGACTAAGGTTATAAAAACTAAAAGCATTTTGTTCAATAAGTGCAAGAAAGAAATGTGTTTACCATGTTAGAAATCCAGCACTGTTCTTTGCCCTGTGCACTTTGTAGCTTTTACCTCAAAATGTGTTAGGACTGCATAACACCTCCCCATATGTTATAGAAAAGTGGGTAGAGGAGGTGCTTTGTAGTCCTAATACACATTCTGATAACCGTGTTTGCATTAAAACTACAAAGTGCACCGGATTTAGAACAGAACTGGATTTCAAACATGATTACCCAGTTTTTTTGGTTTTTTTTTTCATTTCTTTGCATACAAAAGGCTTCTGTTTTTTTTTTTTTTCTTTTTCTTTTTTTCGTTAAACATACCTATTTCTGTGGGTCTTCAGTCCTGCCATGTGGCATCATGAGTCTTCCTCCTTCTCGTATTCCTCAATCGGCAGCATATTTCTGTGAGCCCAGGCTTGATGACATGTCCCCAGGGAGAGGGTCTTTGATGCACTGGGATCAGAGGAAGTGGATTGAATTATGCTAACTCAGAAAAGGACTGATGCTGAACTATAAGGAATAATGTAAGATGCAGTGCTGGAGTCATGTTTGGAAATGTTTACACTTTAAACCAGAGGCTGTAGAGAACCTCTAAGAAACAAAAGAAGCTGGAACTGGGCTATAAATTAGCAATAAATGAAATCCAAATTGAAAAAAAAAGGTTACCACTCCTTAGATGAAGTGGCTGCTCTAACTTTATTTTTTAGGCTAACATTTTCAGTAACAGGGCTGAGTACTTCTATGTACTGCAAAAGCTGAACTAAAACTACGAACAATGTTATCAGCCTGCTGTATGTAATAGAGATGCCCCCCGTGTAATATAGATGCCTTAAATTGATGTTAAAAGCAAAATATGGCCCTTCCCTCCTGTTGAGTGCCCCCAGAGCAAGCAGCTTGCAATAGGGGCACCTAAGCAGGCGCGCTTCTAAACTTCTGCCCTCCGTGTCCCTCTCTCTCCCCTCATTGGATCACTAGCCATGATTGACAGCAGCAGGAGCCAATGGCTTCCACTGCTGTCTCAGCCAATGAGGAGGGAAAGTTTCCAGAGAGCCGATGCTCTCATGGACATCACTGGATTGAGAGGAAGCTCAGGTAAGTATTAGGGGGGGCTGGGGGAGGCTGCTAAACATAGGTCTTTTTACCTGTATGCATAGAATGCATGAAGGTAAAAAACCTTCGGCCTTTACAACCACTTGCCTAGGTTTTTTTCAAGCTCAAAAGACAGTACTTACATTAAATGAGAAGTGTTCCTTGTGCTAGTGCTGGCTGTCGAGAGCAGCAGGTTAATGTAAGTGCTGAACCTGTCGCAGGCACTTGTCAAGAGTGCTGACTGTCACTCCCCCCCCCATTCATAGAAACTGTACTATAACCTCCCTGAATGAAAAGCAATCAATAAATGGAGGGAGAGCAGATTAATGAAAGGTCCATCTTCTCCATTCATAGATCATTTTTCATTCTTGGAAGCTAAAGTACAGTGTCTATGAAAGGAGAAGGAGGGCAGAAAGGACAGGTATAGTTAACAATCTTGGCCAATAGGGTCTGGATCTGAATATTATGGAACCTCGACTGTGTCTAGCAGTAACTCTTGTTGTTGAGCCACCTGAGATGATGGACAGCACTCTTTCTGACCCATTGGAGAATCCTGTCTTGTGCCTTGTTTCTGTTGAGCCTTGAACTCTTTGCTCCTCCCATGAAGTTATTGACTTAAGCACTTGACCCCCGGAAGGTTTTACCCCCTTTCATGACCAGACCATTTTTTGCTATTCAGCACTGCAGTACTTTAATCACTTCAATACAGGGCACTTTAGCCCCCTTCATGCCCAGGCCAATTTTCAACTTTCAGCGCTGTCACATTTTGAATGAAAATGCACTGTCATGCAACACTGTACCCATATGAAACTTTTATCATTTTTTTCCCACAAATAGAGCTTTCTTTTGGTGATATTTGATCACCATTGGGTTTTTTATTTTTTGTTAAACAAATAAAAAAAGACCAAGTTTTTCTTTGTGTAGCACTCTACGAGGTAGGTGCTAGGTAAAAGTATAGTGGGTCTTGGTTGCCTAACAGCAGGGCCATGATTTTCAGCTAGGCTGTCATGGCTCCCAGGTGTGTCTGCTGAGAGGGGAGTCTCCCCACTGGCTCCATGAGAAGATTCTCATTGGGCAGTGGAGGAAACCCAATCAGAGACACATTCAGTGCCTGTATCTACCCCAGAAGGCAGATTCTGCCGCAGAGGATCCTGGGGAGTGGGTATAAGTTTGAGGGGAATGCATGACGCAGCATCATTGGTGGTAAGCAGAGTCCCAAGAGGGAGAGTACGGCTGTCTCTCCTCCTGTCAGAAGGATCGGGTGTCTGGGGTGGCTGCCTGAGAGTCCAGAGAGAGCTGAGCTGAGCTGCAGAGAGGATTTGGTGTGCCGAGGACCAGTGGAGAAAGAGGGGTTCAGTTCCAGGAAAGCATTCCAAGTTCGTGAGTACTGTGAACTGCCCCTAGGGATCTGCCTAGCGTAGAGGGGACCACTCCGGTGAAGGTCCCAGGGATCCAGGAGCCAGCTAGTGTAAAGGGGGTGCCTAGTCAGAGGACCCTGAACTGTTAGAGGGGGTGCCTAGTCAGAGGACCCTGAAGTGTTAGAGGGGGTGCCTAGTCAGAGGACCCTGAAGTGCAAAGGGGGCACCAGCAGTTGGGCCCTGAAGAGTTAACGTGTACAGTGTATAGTGTTAAGAGTTGCAGCAGCACAAGCAGTTACAAGGAGCTACCTCAACCAGTGAAGGGCTGGAGGGAGCTGTTCACTGGACTTTTGAGCTAAACTGAATATCAGGAGTCAAATGTACTACAGTCCTGGATCTTCTGAGTTAGCCAGAGTGTTAAAGTCCAAGTTCTAGCACAGTTTAGCAAAACAGTATCTTTAAGCGCCAGGAAGCGTTGGTCGGCATTTAGCTGGTGTCATGACAGCGCTAATAGGCATTTTTCTGCAAAGTGTCCCAGTTGGACCTAGTTGAGCCAGAGGAGTATCCCACTCATTCCCTTCTCCCATCCCCTTTATAAAATAAACAAATCAAAGATGCCGGAATGGTTATTGCCTCAGTTCTCACACTTGGGTTCTCAACTTAAATGTGTCGGGAGTGTTACCGGTAACAATGGCAGACCCATATCAGGCCCAATGCCTGGAAATATTGCTACATTTGTTTCTGTTTTAAAATTTTGTAAATAAGTAAGTTTTCTCCTTCACTGACAGGCACTGATGAGGCTGCACTGATGGGCACTGATGATGCGGTACTGATGGGCACTGATGAGGCGGCACTGATGAGGTGGCACTGATGATGAGGCACTAATATGCAGCACTGATATGCAGCACTGATGGGAACTGATAGGCATCACTGATGGACACTGATAGGTGGCACCGATGGGCAATGATAGGCACTGATGGGCAGCACTGATAGGCAGCACTGATAAGGAGGCACTGACAGGCATTACTGATTGGCACTGATTGGCATCTCTTATGGGCACTGAGTGCCATCCCTGATGGGCTTGGGTTGGCTCCTTGCTGAAATCAGAGATGTGGTGTGTCAGAGCGACACACAGGACTACCGATCGCCGCACTTCCTCGGGGGCACTTGCGGGCGGCTTATCCTGCTGGACGTCATATGATACCCAGCCATGATAAAATATCCCCCCGCCCAGCCATCATTCTGCTATAGGCCGGGCGGGATGTGGTTAACTGCCAATTGCGCAGTCATGCAACCCAGTACGCAAATTAAATTTTTTTACACTAATTTTGTAGAGCTTTTTTTTTTGTGGTATTTGATCACCACTGGGTTTTTTATTTTTTCCTAAATAAACAAAAAAAAAGACCAAAAATGTAAAAAGAAATAAAAAAAAAAACAGTATTTTTTTTCTTTATGTTATAAAATAAAATTTCTTCATAAATTTTGGCCAAAATGTATTCTGCTACAAGTTTTGTATATTAATTGGTTTGTGTGAAAGTTTTAGCGTCTACAAATTATGGTACACATATTTGAAAATTAAATAAATTCTGATGTACTGAAACCCATTCAAAACAGTTGTGTTGACACTGAGACCATGTGATCGCATAGCAATCACGTGACATACGAGCCACTCAAAGCAGTAAAACTACTATGGGTGGGCAGAAAGTGGTTAAGCCAGGTCTCTGCACTTGCTGTTTGCCAGATTATTGTGCTTGCTCCAGCCAATATCTCACTCTTGTCACTACTGCTGTTGTCTGTATCTCCACTACCACTTGTTATTAGCTTTTGGCTTGTTCCTCAACTATGCTTCTGCTTAATCCCATTCCCAACCTGCAACCACTTGTTATTGACCTTTGGCTTGTTTACTGACTACGCTTCTGCTGGATTTTTACCTGCTATATCTGCTACTTGATGCTGGTCTGCTCACCTTCTGGTGGGTAATCCTGAGGATCGTGACCTGGTAATAACACGCAGCAAAACTCAACTCCACCATCAGGTGCTCTGGGGAACACTGGTTAGTGCTTAGACTCAGCACCTTGTGTGAGCCCCTGTCATCCACCAAAGTGACCTGCTTGCATACTGATCCAGCTAGTCAGTGGGAGCCTCTATACTGCTATAGCTATCGGTACTAAACAAAAAGACACATTGCTCAGAACAGTGGAACCATCAGGTGAATGGAAATGTCTGTCAGGTGCACAGGCTGCGGTTATCTCTCCAACTTCAAAAAATATAAAGCAAGAGGCAGTCAGCAACTCTGTAAAACTTCCAATGCTTTATTGTCACATCCCAGTGAGTAAACAGACAGAGTGGCTAACGTGTTTCGGCGATAAACCATGGTCACAGCACACATAACATATGAAAGAACATTTATATATATATATATATATATATATATATATATATATATATATATATATATATATACAGGAGCGAAAGCTCCACCCCTGCATCAATCAATTAATGATTGAATCAGATGCTGTGCTGACCAGTAAAGGTTCAACAGCTGTTGTAACATTGAAGAGGGGAAGGAGTCTCCAGTCTGTGTTAGCCTGAAACAGATATATGGTACATTAGAATACATAAAACATAAAACAGGTCTTATACTAGATTATTTAAGAAAAAGATCCACATCATAACGATGATTCATTCCCAAAGGCATCCTCGTTCGGAGGTTAAATATCCACCATACCTCCCGAGATAGGAGCTTACGGTGGATATCACCCCACGAAAGAACAAATTAACCCTTTCCAATCCTTGAAAAGTAAAAGAGGTCATATTTCCATGGTGCACATATTTAAAATGTTTAGATACATTAGATAAATTCTTATCATTACTATATGAAGCTCCATGGAAATGTTTGCCTATTCTGGTCCTCAAATATTTAGACGTGCATCCCACATATTGTTTGTGACAAGAAATATATTCCACAGCATAGATAATGTTGCTCGTGCCACAATTAATATACTCCCTAATTGAGAATTCTTTCCCAGTTGCACATGAAACAACCCCTCTATGCTGTTTGGAATGCTTGTCACAGAAAACAACAGGTATTTGCACCACAAATGTACGAACCAATAGTTTGCAACCAAGTTTTATATTGGTGTCTAGATTCATATAAACTGGGGGACAATATATTGCCCAATGTTTTAGCATGTCGGCTGGAAAATCTGTAGCCTGTTGAGATTAAAGGGGCCAGATATTTGTCTGTTGAAAGTAAACGTAAGTACTTAAGTATGATGTTTTTAGTTAAACCAAATTCTAATGAATAAGTGGTAACCAAAGTAACAGGATTTTTATCACTAAACATTGGCATTTGTTTAGTGTTGGTCTTATTTCTTTTTTATGTGTTGGTCACGACCAGAATTTCCTAAAAGGGATGTTCTGTCTCTTTCAGAGGCCAGGCGAAATGCACTGTTCATTATATTGTCTGTCTTTGAGTTTTGAAGTGATAATTTCACATTCATTCACAAACGCATCGTCACTTGAGCAATTACGCCTGGCCCTGATAAACTCTCCTATTGGTATGGAATGCATTGTTTGTGCTGGATGGCAACTGGAAGCCAGAAGTAAGGTATTTCCAGCACATTCCTTGCGATAAGTGTTAGTGAGGACAGTACCATGGGCATTGTCCCCTACTGCTATAGCTACTGGCCTCCAAACCTGACCCCTGATCATGACACTTGACAAGTGCCTGTGACAGGTCCAGCATGTGTATTAACTTTTTAACCCACTATGGGAGCAGCCAGCCATACCGTTGAATTGGTTCTTTGGCCAACCAGCAGAAACGGTTAGCCCAATAAACACCAGCAAGTGGCAGAGGGATGGGGGGGGGGGGGAACCGTTCCAGCGGCTTATAAGCCACTCAGACCGTTTTCAGGAGAAAAAGGTACTGCAGTTATGGCTGATATCTTCAGCCATAATCCTAGTAAACCACTTGCAACCCGCAACGTACATTATGTATACGTATTGTGGTCGGCAAGTGTTTAAGATGATCTGTTTTGGGGTTGGGCCATTATATTGTATGATTTAAGATAAAGACATCCTTCACTGCTTAACCAGTACAGGCAGGGATTACAAGCAAGATAGGTTCTGTAGGTTTGTGCAACTTCAGCCAAAAAAATAATTTTTACATTATTTGGATAGCATAGGGAAGGGTTAACACCTCTGCAATTTTTTTTTTTTTGCTGTCTGTGCCCCTTTTCAGAAGATTTCGCCTCCACTTTATGTTGTCTTTCTCTGTTTGTAAGTATGAGTCGTATGTAAATCAGATGTTTGTAACTCGGGGACTGCCTACACATGGTCTATTACTTGCAAACGTATTGGTGACCAGCTAATATATCAGCCTAAGGATAGATGAACATTGCCCTAATGTTTAACTGCTAGAGTTCTAGAAGGTGTAGAGGTCCTCCAGCGGTTCCCCATAAAACAATTGGGTCTCTCTCTGTATAGTTATTGTTCTCATTCCTTCACAAGCTGTGAGCCCTTATGATATTCAGTAAACAAAGAAGAAGCTTTCCCTTCACCTTCCTCCAATAGTGTAAATCTGAGCTAAGATCAAGGGTTGGAATTTGGCTGGAAATCCTTCCTTTACAGACCGCCACCGTCATCTCCTCCAGGAATAAAGTTATCCTTACCAAATTTTATTATAGGTCCTAATATACTCTCAGACTCCTTTATCATTTAAAGAGGGTGCCCTCCACTATTTGTTACAAATGCTCGTCGGCGGACAGCACTTTCTACCGCCCACTGCAGTGCCCACTGGTTAGAGCATTCTGATCTGATAATAAAAAAATGTGACCAGCGCTACGGACTATATGTTGGGAGAGTGGTAACAAAATTAGAGGTGTAAGCTGCCCCAATCAAACCTTAAGTGTAAGGTGCAAGTGTATAAAAGAATGTGAGGATTGGTGATGGCGCTACCTATAAAATAAAAACAACCATGTATAGTGCCCTTAGTGACGTGAAAGGGGGGTATACTGGTAGAGTGACCCACAAATAGTGCGATATCATAGATAAAAAATATATAATAAATGAAAAGTGGGATCAAAGATTTATTCAAATCAACCAAAAAATACAAGAAATATAGTGAACTTATATCGTGACAGAATACCCACAACCACAGGTATGTGAATAGTTTTCAAATAAACTATAAATGTGCTACATACATGTGTGTAAACATTGGTGAAAAAAAAAGAAAAAAAGAAAAAAAAAAGAAAAAAAGTGGATGGGTGAAATTCCACAAGTGGCCACTAAGTGGCGTTTGAAAGTTCGTACAACCTGTATGCTGTTATATGGGGAGAATCCTCTTCGTAATGGGCGAGCAGTCAAAGGGTCAGCGGCGGATGCCCTGAATGCTCACACGAAAAAAAGAAGCATACCCCATGATGAATAATAGAATGATACAGTCATACAATAGCGGCGTAGTAAACTCACTCGTTCAGTAGATCAGGATCAGAAGAATCGTGCACGCCGGGAAGCTTCCGCGTTCCACGGCCGACAACCGGAAGTGACGTTTGACGTCGAGGACTCCGCCCTATTCTGATCTGAAGTCACATCTTTTATTCATTTGATTAATCAAATCCCTTATATATATAACCCCTTGGGGTGTTTTCTTGGATATATTGATGATGAATCTTTAGCTAAGAATTCCCAAACTTTTTTACATTTAAATTTATTTAATGCCAATAAATCGGTCATGATGCACTGGAAATCCACAGCTCCCCCCCACTGTAGCTTTCTGGCTTACTCTTAACCACTTGCCGACCGCCGCAAGAAGATTTACTGCGGCGGTCAGCCCCTCACAGGCAAAGTGACGTAAATATACGTCACTAGCCTGTGAGGCTCTGGGGAGCGAGCGCGCGCCGCCGCCGGCGCGCTCCTGCTCCCGCGCGGTCACGGACCCCCCTGCACGTGTGACCGGCGGACCCGATGTCCGCCGCTCACTCTGCGATCGGCGGGGGAGAGGGAGAAAGTCAGGCAGTTTGTGTAAACAAGCTGTCTGTCATTCTCCCCTGTGTAGAAACACTGATCATACGGTTCTACTATGTAGGACCATTGATCAGTGTAACTACAGCTCAACAGACAGCCAATCACAGTTAGAATCACGCCCCTAGGGACACACACAGCCCCTCCCTCTCAAATAAAGTTAACCCCTTCACTGCCAGTGTATTTTTACAGTAACAGTGCATATATATAGCACTGATTACTGTAGAAATGTCACTGGTAACCCCAAAAGTGTCAAAAATGTCAGTCAAGGGTCCGATCTGTCCACCGCAATGTCGCAGTACTGCAAAAAAAATCGCAGATCGCCGCCATTACGCGTTAAAAATAAAACAACAAAAATGACAAAAATCTTTCCCTTTGTTAGTAAGCGCAATAACTTTTGCGCTAACCAATCAAAATACGCTTTTTGCAATTTTTTTTACCAAACATAGATAGCATAAAACAAATTGGCCGAAAATGTTAAAAAATTTTGATTTTTACTTTTTTTTGGGGGGGAATTTCATATAAAAAAATGTGAAAAATATTGTTATTTTTGCAAAATTGACGCTCTTTTTTTGTTTATAGCGCGTGATCAAAAAATCAAATCGCACAGGTGATCAAATACCACCAAAAGAAAGCTCTGTTTGTGGGAAAAAAGGACGTCAAATTAGTTTAGGTACAGCGTCGCACGACCGTGCAATTGTCTGTTAAAGTCACGCAGTGCCGAATCGCAAAATACCCCCTGGTCAGGAAGGGGGTAAAATCTTCCGGGGCTTAAGTGGTTAATAATCAGGCACATTTTTTAAATCCACTTCAACTTATAGGGGAATTGTGAGAGGAGAATGAATAATATTATGTAAAGTGATGTACATTGGTCTATATATAGCGATCCCCCCCCCCCTTTTTTTTTTTTTTCTTCTTTTCCCTTTCTTTATTTTCTATAAACTGAAGATAGTTTGGTACTGTTATTTATGGGAGTGAACTCCCAACATGGTTTATACTGAATTCAAAGATTATTTAATTTTCTCTTCTCATTTTCTTTTTGTGTATGCTCTTTTCACTAAAATAAATAAATAAAAATATATTAAACAAAAAAATAATCAGGCATACAGTATTCCCTTTATATTAATTGACAGATAAAGTGAGGGGTTGCCCTCGCAAATTTCATAAAATCTGCCATTTGTAGGTAAATTCAGACAGCACTATACCACCAGCTACTTAGGTACTAACTGGAGTTAGGGACTACTTGATGATTCTATACTGTTTCCTTTATACATGTTACTCATATATATTGAACTTTATTACTGCTCTGTATATTTTGTCTTGCCCATAAGTTGTATAAGCAGTCCTTTTATCACCCATTGTACACGTATAGAATGGACACTTAACTTATATTGTGTTGTGCTATCTGAGCAAGGTTTGCTCTGTTTGTCTTGCTTTTGTACTTACAATTGTACAATAAAGTTACCCTTTAAAAAAAAAAAAAAAAAGAAGATCAAGGGACGGTGAAGACAAATTATATGTTGAAGTACATATAAGTAACCTTTACAGTATTGCAGCATGAATTGTTCCTGTATTTCTTTAGTGATGATTACCAAACTTACCAAAACCACAATTGTGCTTGGAGCAACTTTGTTGAAGATTTGAAGAAGTTGTCGATGTTACAGCAAGGAAGTGACAATGCTGATCATTGCTGTTTCATGTATTCTTGTGAAATCATTTTCTCGTGCTATTCACTTAACTCCTTTGATGTTGGAACAGCTGGCTTGTTAAAAATAATATTTCCAGTTAGGGAAAGAGCTGTACTGTGCCATGGAGTATTTCAATGTATTATATATCTGTGGGATTGTAAATAGCCATATTATTCAGCAGATCACAGCAAAGTTTTTTCAGTTCTGTCACCTAAAGTGTATTTTCACTTTTGCAGCCAAATTGGGATAACACCTATTTTCAGGGATAGGCACGGGCAAAGGCTGTGGCGGACATTTTCCAAAGTACAGACCTTAGTGAAGGACACCAAGGTACATTTCATAATAAAACCACCAAAAAACATTACTCTCTACTAGGGTTAAGGCCCTTCTCTAAAGGTGGATCTATGGGGATCCTTCTCTAAAGGGGGATCTATGGGAACCCTGGCCTGCTTTAAAGGGGGATCTATGGGGACCCTGCTCTGAAGTCCCCATAGATCCCATTTAGAGCAGGCCAGGGTCCCCATAAATCCCTCCTTAGAGCAGGGTCCCCATAGATCCCCCTTTAGAGCAGGGTTCCCCCATAGAGCCGCCTTTAGAGCAGGCCAGGGTCCCCATAGATCCCCTTTTAGAGAAGGGTCCCCATAGATCCCTCTTTAGAGCAGAGTCCCCATAGTTGCCCCATTAGAGCAGGGTGCCCATAGATGCCCCTTTAGAGAAGGGTCCCCATAGAATCTATGGGGACCCTTCTCTAAAGGGGATCTATGGGGACCCTTGTCTGCTCTAAAGGGAATCTATGGGGAACCCTGCTCTAAAGGGGATCTATGGGGACCCTGGCCTAGCCTGCTCTAAAGGAGGATCTATGGGGACCCTGCTCTAAAGGGGTATCTATGGGGACCCTGCTCTAAAGGGGATCTATGCCATAGATCCCCCTTTAAAACAGGGTCCCCATAGATCCCCCTATAGAGCAGGCTAAAGTCCCCATAGATCCCCCTATAGAGCAGGCTAAAGTCCCCATACATACCCTTTAGAGAAGGGTCCCCATAGAACCCCCTTTAGAGAAGTGTCCGACCCTGCTCTAAAGGGGGTTCTATGAGGCCCCTTCTCTAAAGTGGATCTATGGGGACCTTGGCCTGCTCTAAAGGGGGATCTTTGGCATAAATCCCCTTTTAGAGCAGGGTCCCCATAGACCCCCCCTTTAGAACAGGACAGGGTCCCACTCCCATTATAGATCCCCTTAAAGCAGGGCAGGCCAGGGCAGGTACCCTCCTCCCCCATAGAATCCTCTTAATAAATCACTTGACTTTAATACAGTTCTTATTACTTTTCCTACCTTAGGCTGCCACTGTCTCGAGTCCTCCAGCCTCTCCAGTCCATTTCCCAGTACAGAATCAAGTCCCCCCTGCTTTAAGAAGATATATTCTGAATCCCAGAGTTCTCCCGCGCTGCACACAGTGCACAGAGAGACTCTCACAGACAGTCCCTCCCTCCCCCAGCCAGGGCCCAGACAGAGAGATCGCTCCGCAGCCGCGCAGGCAACAGGTGTCTCTCGCCAGCACCAATCCACTTGTGGGCGGCGCCGGCCAGAGATAGAGCCGAGCTGAAGGAGGGACTCGGCAGGACTCGGAAAAGGCAGAGCCGAGGGAGACCAGAGGCGGCGAGGCCCCCGCCCCCGAGCCATCGCATCGGGTCCGGGATTGGACTTGTGACTCCTGACATGAGTCTCCAAAAGTCAGCGGCGGTGCGGCTGACTCAGCAAGGACCGCTCACGGACACCAGTGTCCGTGAGCGGACACCTTGCCGACCCCTGCCTATTTTATATTTAAAAAAGAGAAGAAAGTTGGGACTTTGAATGAGGTGCATGTCAAACAGTTGGTGAATAGTAAATACATAAACATTTCATATATACAAACCCGATTCCAAAAAAGTTGGGACACTGAACAAATTGTGAATAAAAACAGAATGCAATGATGTGGAAGTTTCAAATTTCAATATTTTATTCAGAATACAACACAAATGGCATATCAAATGTTTAAACTGGGAAAATGTATAATTTTAAGTGAAAAATAAGTTGATTTTAAATTTCATGGCATCAACACATCTCAAAAAAGTTGGGAAAAGGCCATGTTTACCACTGTGTGGTATCCCTTCTTCTTTTTATAAAAGTCTGCAAATGTCTGGGGACTGAGGAGACAAGTTGTTCAAGTTTAGGAATAAGAATGTTGTCCCATTTTTGTCTAATACAGGCTTCTAGTTGCTCAACTGTCTTAGGTCTTCTTTGTTGCATCTTCCTCTTTATGATGCGCCAAATATTTTCTATGGGTGAAAGATCTGGACTGCAGGCTGGCCATTTCAGTACCTGGATCCTTCTTCTACGCAGCCATGATGTTGTAATTGATGCAGTAAGTGGGCTGGCATTGTCATGTTGGAAAATGCAAGGTCTTCCCTGAAAGAGACGACGTCTGGACGGGAGCATATGTTGTTCTAGAACTTGGATATACCTTTCAGCATTGATGGTGCCTTTCCAGATGTGTAAGCTGCTCATGCCACACGCACTCATGCCACCCCATACCATCAGAGATGCAGGCTTCTGAACTGAGCACTGAAAACAACTTGGGTTGTCCTTGTCCTCTTTAGTCCGGATGACAAGGCGTCCCAGTTTTCCAAAAATAACTTCAAATTTTGATTCGTCTGACCACAGAACAGTTTTCCACTTTACCACAGTCCATTATAAATGAGCCTTGGCCCAGAGAAAACGCCTGCGCTGCTGGATCATGTTTAGATATGGCTTCTTTTTTGGCATATAGCGTTTTAGCCGGCAACGGCGAATGGCACGGTGGATTTTGTTCACAGACAATGTTTTCTGGAAGTATTCCTGAGCCCATGTTGTGATTTCCATTATAGTAGCATTCCTGTATGTGATGCAGTGCTGTCTAAGGGCCCAAAGATGACGGGCATCCAGTATGGTTTTCCGGCCTTGACCCTTACGCACAGAGATTGTTCCAGATTCTCTGAATCTTTGGATGATATTATGCACTGTAGAATCTTCAAACTCTTTGCAATTTTTCTCTGAGAAACTCGTTTCTGATATTGCTCCACTATTTTTCGCCGTAGCATTGGGGGAATTGGTGATCCTCTGCCCATCTTCACTTCTGAGAGACACTGCCACTCTTAGAGGCTCTTTTTATACCCAATCATGTTGCCAATTGACCTAATGAGTTGCAAATTGGTCCTCCAGCTCTTCCATATATGTACATTTAACTTTTCCGGCCTCTTATTGCTACCCGTCCCAACTTTTTTGGAATGTGTAGCTCTCATGAAATCCAAAATGTGCCAATATTTGGCATGACATTTCAAAATGTCTCACTTTCAACATTTGATATGTTATCTATATTATATTGTGAATAAAATATACGTTTATGAGATTTGTAAATATATATATATACGGACTTGCAGGAACCGATTTAATTAAGAAACTTTATCAATAAATTATAAAAAATATACATTGTGACGGAAGTCACTTTGGGCAGGGGGGCTTGTGGAACCCAGATTACCTTAGAAAGGTCGGGAAACTCCTTGTCCAGCTTCCCCGGCCCCTCCTATGTGTAAGTCACCCTGTTTCTATTAGAGGCACAGGGTGACCGAGAACCCCAATCCAGTCTGCACTAACCAGACTCACAGTACAACCACACCGAACTTTGTGTTACCCTGGTTATCCTGGGTTATATATGTGTGGTTTGTGTTGAAAGAACGAAGGAGCCCTTTCACTTAGGGCAGTAATATGTATATGTGAACAATATCCCTCAAGGATAATATTATGATACATTGGTTTGACCTTTTCAGGCAGCTTGTAGGAGTTTATCTCATAGACCATTGCGAGATAGTTTGAAGAGGGGTGGGGTTTGTTATTGTTAAGTGCCTGTATCCCATTGTTCTATTGTTTCTGTCTGCCTTGGGATCAACCTATTATGGGATGTATATGTGTATGTGGATTAGCTGCTAAATGGGAGGGTGGGTAGTCCCAAGTGTATATCTCTTTGTGCCTGTATTTGAATAAACAGTCTAATGCTTCTTACCACCCTACACTGATGTCTCGACGAATGACTGGGTGGGCTAAGGGATCTTGAATCGTGCTGGTACCAGGCAAGGGAAGCGTATATGGTGGACATACTCTTCTTGAGTTTGGAGTCCGTCACATACATGATTACAGTAATACATACATCTGGTGAAATATGTTCATAAAAGATTGGATTGGCACATTATAACATATTGATGCCAGGTTAAAAAGGGATGGCAGTCTGCTTACATAATTTATAATAAAAAACATCTTTTTGCTATTCTGAAGCCTCCCTCTAACCACTTTGCATATTATTCTATATATACTGTGATTCTGTACTTGCCAAATATGCTGCAGAAATCTCCCTCCACTAAGTCTGTCTGCAGCCATTTTAACTGTGGGCAGCTGAAGCTGCTGACCGTTCATTTCCTGGATTTACACAGACACACAGAGGCACACAGACACACACACACACACACACACATACACAAATATATATATATATATATATATATATATATATATATATATATATATATATATATATAGATTATAGATTTTTTTTTTTAATTATTTTGGGTATGCAATGTGAAAAAAAAATGGAGTCAAATTTGAATCACATGGAATCACATTTTAATAGCACATTGCTATACAGAGATTGTGCTGCCATTGTCCATGCAAGTGTTGCTGCCCTTTGAAACAGGTTCCCATTTGCTTTGTCCTTACTGTTGCTCTGGAGGCTAGAAGAAACATAGACTGTTTATTAGATTGTACATTTCTGTTAATAGCCCCACCACTATCACCTTTCTGCGCTAATTACCAAATAATTTATGATACATATAACAAGTTCTAAATGTATTTGATATAAAGTATTTGAAAGAATCCAATACACATTTTCTTCAGTGTTCTGCTACCTCTATGACTGTCCTTTAATTTATGTTTTAGGGAACATACAGAAAGATTAATCTCACCAAAGCAGTAGCTTGTAAAATTAATTGCTCATGAAAAACAGAAATGCAATGCCTGTGCCCAGGCACCCCTGTGCTTTGAGCCTCATGGCTATCTGCAATGTGGGATCAACTAAGGCACTGTGCCTCTGAATGCTCATCTCCTAATGTTCAGAGCAATATTTAATGATGCTGTTACTGTGCTAATCACTGTTCTCCAAACTTTCCCCTGAGGCCCTGAGGACCTGTAGTCCAAGGAGCACCCTGCTCCTACCTTAAACTGTACATTTGGTGGATCTGTGCTTTCTGCACCCCTTTCACTACTTCTTGCATATTTGACCACTACATATCAGATCCAAAGTTATCAGGTGGCAGCTGTGACATGAAAAAGCAATGCCCTGCCTTTACCAAGATGGTCACATCCAAACAGAGATATGGTGCAGAACAAGGCATGAAAAGCCAGTAGTGGGGAATACTGTTGCCATACTGGTAATGAGTCACTTAACCTTTGACTGCCTTTTTTTGGGTACAACTTTCACAGCTTTAAACTCACCTTCTGTGTGCCTCATTCTCTTTCCATTAGCTGTCTCAATTTTAACTCCCAACCCCACTTCAGAATCAGCTCATATCATCGACATCCTTTCTAAATAATCTCCTTACCAGTCCAACAACTCGCATAAACCCTTCCTCCACCATCAGCTCCAATGCCCCTTTCAAACAGACTGTATTTTTGTGTATGTGTGGTATATCAAACAGCTTTTCTTCCATTTAATCTTTTCTGGCTTAGAGGGAAAAACATAAAATGTAAACTGTCTATAATAATGTATGACATTTAAATTAAATTACAATAAATAAGCAAATGCATGTAGCATGTAAAAATAATACAACATAAAAAAAGATGAAAAAATGGATGTGTTTGTGCAAATCTTAAGTAAGTTTTTATCACATATCAGCCTGGATGTCACATCACTTCCTCAAACTCAACCTATCCAAAACCAAGCTTGTGATATTTCCTCCCCCACGTTCTTCTTCCCCTGATTTCTCTGCCAACGTCAACGGCGCAACTATCAACCCGTCCACCCATGCCAAGGTCCTAGGTATAATCCTGGACGCTGAACTATCCTTTCGGCCACACATCCCGTCACTATCAAAAGCTTGACGACTCAACCTCTGCAACATCTCCAAGATACACCCCTTCTTAACCAATGATACCACAAAGCTTCTAATCCACTCCCTGATCATCTCTCGTCTCGATTACTGCAACTACCTTCTCATTGGCTTATCTTTAAAAAGGCTATTTACCTTCAGTCCATCATGAACGCTGCTGCCAGGATCATCCACCTGGCAAACCACTCTGTGTCTGCTACCCCTCTTTGCAAATCCCTGCATTGGCTGCCACTCAACCAACAAATTAAATTCAAGTTACTAACCATAACTTACATCACTAACCTGGTTATAAAATTCCAACCAACTTGTTCTCTTTGTTCCTCCCAGGACCTCCTGCTCTCTAGCTCCCTTGTAACCTCTTCCCATGCTCGCCTCCAGGACTTCTCCTAAACCTCTCCCATCCTCTGGAATGCTCTTCCCCAATCTGTCCGACTATTGTCCACTTTCAGACGATCCCTGAAAACGCATCTCTTCAGAGAAACCTATCTGGCAACCACCTAACAACTGTACTTTAATTTTCCCCATCAGCCCATTCCCCACAGTTATTACCTTTTTGTATCTCTGTATCTCTTGACCCTCCCTCTGAGATTGTAAGCTCTGACGAGCAGGGCCCTCTGATTCCTACTGATTCCTCACGTTGTAAAGCGCTGCATAAACTGTCGGTGCTATATAAATACTATATAATAATAATAATCACAGGAAGAACTGATCTGCAGATGTCTTAGAGAACAGGATTATAAAGAAACTGAACGTACACCCGAAGTTACTCTTAAACAGGCACATTGTGTGTGTGTGTGTGTGTGTGTGTGTGTGTATACTGTATATATGTATAAAACATTTTGTTTTACCTGCTTTCTTTTATTTATACATAAAATACTTTTTGAATATCTGCTAAAAAAAAGTTTAATCTTGTCTGCAAACTATTGCTGACAAACCTGTGAGAATGTGCTTTGGACATGCAAAAAGTAATCTATGCCCTCTTCAAACACATTCATGAAGTCTGCTTCTTTTCTCAGCCATCTGCTTGGGTGGCATCTTGCCCATTTCTCAGATGGTTACATTTTGCCTTGGGGTATAGGTGACAGTCAGTGATGGGACTAAACAAGCAGTCGGGAAATCTCTGCACATGTTTCGGACTCAGCAGGAGGTCTCTTTTTTGCCAGCTTTATAGCTTTGGCACATAAAACAGCAATCATAAAAAAATTAACTTGCCAACTGGATCAGTAATTACTATAAAAGACCAGTTTCATGAATCATATGAGTAAATCCCAAATCCTGTTGAGTAATTATAGTGCAGTTTTGGCAATTCAGAAAAAAAAACAGTTGTCTGAATGTTCTCAATGTTTACAGGGTAAAAAGAAAATGTTGCTGACAAATGCGCACAGCATGAATTATACTATTGAGATATATTGAAATACAATGCATTTATTACTTACAAACTCTAGTCTGGCTAGTCTGAACAAAAAAAAAAAAAAGAAAAGACCTTTTGTACACTAAAGAGGGTGCCATATAGCACCAGGATATACCATGCTTTAGGTCTTAGGCCATCCACAGAACCTGTGGAGAACCTATGGAGCTCTACTTGTTTAAAGCAGAACTAATGGCAAATAAAAAGAAGCTCTGTAATTTTTAATACATCAGTAAGTGTCATGTAATTTTAAAAGCAAGCACTTAAATACCCTAACTACCTGACCTCCAGAATATTTACCCCCCTTCATGACCAGACCATTTTTTTGCGATACGGCACTGTGTTATTTTTAACTGACAATTGTGCGATCATGTGATGCTGTACCCAAATAAAACGTATGTCCTTTTTTTCCCGACAAATAGAGCTTTCTTTTGGGGGTGTTTGATCACCTCTGCAGTTTTTATTTTTTGCACTATAAACAAAAAAAGACTGTCAGTTTTGAAAAAAAAAAAAAAACCTTTTTTTACTTTCTGCTATAAAATATCTCCAATAAAAAATTGAAAAAATCAAATTTCTTCATCAATTTATGCCAATATGCATTCTGCTACATATTTTTGGTAAAAAAAAAAAAAAAATCCTAATAAGCGTATATTGATTGGTTTGCACAAAAGTCATAGTGTATACAAACTTTGGGACATTTTTTTTATTTATTTACTAGTAATGGCAACAATCAGCAGGGCTGCGAAACTGTGGTGGACATTCTGACACTGACAGACACTTTTGACACTTTTTGGGGATCAGTGACACCAATACAGCATTCAAAGGGTTAACTGTATGCCTAGCCAGTGTTTCTGTGTACTGTGGGAAGTGCTTTTAACAGGGGGAGGCATGCATTCATGTCCCTTGCTTTGCAGAGATCCATGCCTTCCCTCCTAACAAAACGGCAATTTGCCTTGTTTATATAGGCAGATCGCTGTTCTGCCTCTGTACTGAACAATCGGCGGGTGCCAGCAGACACTGAGTCCGTGGTACCCGCTGATCAGCACCTGCTGTGTATAATCTACTTTCTGTTATGGAAAATATCCAATGAACTCAAATTTCGTCATAAGCTTGGGTCAAAATGCATTCTGCTACATGTCTTTGGTAAAATAGAAATCCAAATAAGTGTATATGACAAATTTTGTGTGAAAGTTAAAGCATTTACAAACTATGGTATACATACTGGAATTTACTCAGCTTTTACAGTATCTTACAAAAGTGAGTACACCTCCAACATTTTTGTAAATATTTTAATATATCTTTTCATGTGACAATACTGAACAAATGACACTTTGCTACAATGTAAAGTAGTGATTGTACAGCTTGTATAACAGTGTAAATCTGTTGTCCCCTCAAAATAACTCAACACACAGCCATTAAGGTCTAAATCGCTGGCAAAAAAAGTGAGTACACCCCTAAGTTAAAATGTCCAATTTGGGCCCAAGGTGTCAATATTTTGTGTGGCCACCATTATTTTACACCACTGCTTTAAACCAGTTGGGCATGGAGTTGTTCACAGAGCTTCACAGGTTGCCACTGGAGTCCTCTTCTACTCCTCCATGACGACATCACAGAGCTGGTGGATGTTGGATACCTTTACCCTCCTCCACCTTCTGTTTGAGGATGCCACACAAATGCTCAATAAGGTTTAGGTCTGGAGACATGCTTGGTCAATTCATCTTCTTTACCCTCAGCTTTTTTAGCAATGCAGTGGTCGTCTTAGAGGTGTGTTTGGAGTCTTTATCATGTTGGAATATTGCCCTGTGGCCCAGTCTCTGAAGGGAGAGGATCATGCTCTGCTTCAGTATGTCACAGTACATGTTGGCATTAATGGTTCCCTCAATGGACTGTAGCTCCCCAGTTCCTCGCAGCACTCATGCAGTGCCAGACCATTACACTTCCACCACTCTGCTTGAATGTAGGCAAAACATACTTGTCTTTGTACTCCTCACCTGGTTACCACCACACATGCTTGACCCTATCTGAACCAAATAAGTGTATCTTGGTCTCATCAGACCACAGGATATGGTTCCAGTAATCCATGTCCTTAGTCTGCTTGTCTTCAGCAAACTGGCTTTCTTGTGCATTATCTTTAGAGGAGGCTTCCTTCTGGGATGACAGCCATGCAGACCAATTTGATGCAGTGTGCGGCGTATGGTCTGAGCATTGACAGGCTGACTCCACACACCTTTAACCTCTGCAGCAATGCTGGCATCACTCTTACGTCTATTTCCCAAAGACAATCTCTGCATATGACGCTGAGCACGTGCACTCAACTTCTTTGGTCGACCATGGCAAGGCCTGTTCTGAGTGGAACCTGTCCTGTTAAACTGCTGTATGGTCTTGGTCACTGCTTCAGCTCAGTTTCAGGGTCTTGGCAATCTTCTTATAGCCTAGGCCAGTGATGGTGAACGTTGGCACCCCTGATGTTTTGGAACTACATTTCCCATGATGCTCATGTACTCTGCTGTGTAGCTGAGCATCATGGGAAATGTAGTTCCAAAACATCTGGGGTACCAAGGTTCGCCATCACTGGCCTAGGCCATCTTTATGTAGAGCAACAATTCTTTTTTCAGATCCTCAAAGAGTTCTTTGCCATGAGGTGCCATGATAAACTTCCAGTGACCAGTATAAGAGAGAGAGAGAGCGATAACACCTGATACCTTGTAACACTAACGAGTCGCATGACACCGGGGAGGAAAATGGCTAATTGGGCCCAAATTGGACATTTTCACTTAGGGGTATACTCACTTTTTTATTGTTAGCAGTTTAGACATTAATGGTTGTGTGTTGAGTTATTTTGAGGGGACAGCAAATTTAGACTGTTAGACAAGCTGTACACTCACTACTTTACATTGTAGCAAAGTGTCATTTGTTCAGTGTTGTCAAATGAAAAGATACAATAAAATATTTACAAAAATGTGAGGGGTGTACACACTTTTGTGAGATACTGTACATTCTGACAGCCAATAACATTTCTTGAGATGCTAATATGCCAAGGCAGTATAACCCCTTTTTGGAAAGTGGAAAGGAATTTGGTGAGAGGCATGTGTAGCCCATGGGAGATGTTATCCTATTTTTTGTCACAGTTTTTTAGTAAATGCCAAAAAAAATGTTTCCGTTTTTTTTTACACTAAGTTGTCAATTTAATAAGATATTTCTCACACATGCCACAGGCATATGTGAAACTACACCCCAAAACACATTCTGCTACTTCTCCTGAGTATGGGGATACCACGTGTGTGAGACTTCTTGTGAGACTAGTTGCACACGGGCCCCAAAAACCAATGCACACCTTCAGGCTTTCAAAGGGTGTAATTTCCTTATTTCTGACTACCTATCACAGTTTCAGCATCCATAAATGCCAGGATAGCACAAAACCCTCCAAATAACCCCATTCTTGGAAAGTAGATACCCCACATTATTTGTTGAGAGTTATGTTGAGTCCATGGAAGATTTTGTTTTTTGCCACAAGTTTTTGGAAAATGACAAAAAAAATGTATTTTGTTTTACACAAAGTTGTCATTTAAATTAAATATTGCTCACACATTGCATGGGTATATGTAGAATTTCCCCCCAAAATACATTCTGCTACTTCTCCCAAGTATAGGGACACCAAATGTGTGAGACTTTTTGCAAGCCTAGCCACAAAAAGGAGACTGAAATCAAAGGACCCCATTTGAAAGCCTGAAGTTGCGTAATTTCCTCATTTCACTTCCTCACTACCCATCACAGTTTCAAAGGCCCTGAAATGCCAGGCTAGCACCCCCCCCCCCAAATAAATGACCCCTTTTGGGAAAATAGACACCCACAAGCTATTTGCTGAAAGGCATGTTGAGTCAATGGAAGATTCCACTTTTTGCCACAAGTTTTTGAAATATGACAAAAAAAATATATATACAAAGTTGTAATTTCAATTATATATTGCTCACACATGCCATAGGTATATGTGGAAAAAAAAAGATACATGTTGCTACTTTTTCCAAGTATGGGGATACATATGTTATGAGACCGTTTTAGAGCTTAGCTGCATACAGGAGCCCAAAATCCAATGACCACCTTCAGGATTTCAAAGGGCATATTTCCTCATGTCTCTTTCTTACTACCTACCACAGTTTTGGAGACCCCCCCCCCCCCCCGGATAACCCCTTACTAGAAAATCTGAATGCAGTGCAGGTCAGGACCAGAGCTTAACCTAGTAGCTCTCCTCCATTTTGTGTCTGTTTGCCCCATGTTGGCATTGTGTTCACTGTAGCATTTGCATTGGTAGAGAAGAGTGGGACTGGCCGAAGGAGGTATTTGACACAGTTGGCCAGCTTAAGCATGTATCACAACATGTGTAAACTAAAAATCCATGTTTTTCATTGCAAAATTTGCTACAAAAGGGTATATAACAGTGTGCAGAGGGTTATCCAGAATTT
This sequence comes from Pelophylax lessonae, assembly GCF_965119305.1. NCBI lineage: Eukaryota > Metazoa > Chordata > Amphibia > Anura > Ranidae > Pelophylax > Pelophylax lessonae. The sequence goes on from NC_138772.1 coordinate 326,925,633, forward strand.
CTAGTGATAACATGTCATCACACCCCTTTAGCACCTGATAGATTATATGCATGTACAAACTATTGGGACTTGAGCACAGGTGTATCCTGTTTTTGTTTTTGAATGTAGACACCGAAAGGAATTTGATAAGAGGAATGGGAAGTATTTAGCAGATCTAATTTTTTGTCACAAGGTTTTGAAAACTAAAAAAAAGAAAAGAAAAAATAAATTTTCATTTACTTTCCTAATTTTCCAAAACCTTGTCATAACAAATAAGATCTGCAAAATACTCACCATGCCTTTTAGCAAATACCTTGGAGTGTCTACTTCATAAAAAGGGGTTATTAAGGGAAGTTTTGGACTATCCTGGCATTTCAGGGTCTCCAAAACTGTGATAGGTAGTCAGGAAGTGTAATGAGGAAATAACGCCCTTTAAAAGCCTAAGGCTAAGGGGTGTGGCGACGGCCGACGAACATGGCCGCTTAGCTGCAGAGCTCTGCTCCACTCAGGGACACATCAGCACATATTAAGCTTCCCTCACCCTCGCCTCCTACTGCAACTTAGTCACCGGACACCCCACACCCCCCTCCGCTCCGGGATATGCGGAGACGCCACCTGGATCCGCCGCCTGTCCAGAAATTATCGGCCTTCTTTCTCCACATGCAGTGCGGGCATCACCAGACAGGCTCCAGGCGCCGGCTGCGCATCCACATCCATCCATGGTGGGATCCCACCAGGAGCAACCGGATCCACATCAACAGGCAAGTGATCCAGCTTCCTGTTCTCCCTCGCACTCTGAGCCTTCCTCTCCCACATCTAGGAGCCCGGTTAAATCTAGGCTGCGGATTGATCATCCCCAGCATGAGGCCTTAATCTCCCCCATGGACACTATTGCGGCCCAATCTCTGGACCCCTTCCAGAACCAGCCCTTATCAGCTGCACTGATGAAGGAAATGCTTCAGTCCCTCAGGACATCCATCCACTATGACATGCAATCCTGCATTAGAAAATGTAAAGCAGAAATTGCTGAGCTGGGTGATAGGGTCAACCAGGTTGAACACAAGATGTGTGATTACACTTCCTCATTTAACTCTCTGGTGCACTCCTCTCATCACGATATCATTTCCTCTATGCAAGAAAAAATTGCTGATCTTTTTTTTTTTCATTCAATAAATTTTTATTGAGTTTTATATAAGAGAATATAAACATAACAAATAAAACAGAAAATTCAAATTTTCAACATGTTCCAATGCATGTACATAAGCATATAAAAAAGAGCAACAAATGAATGGTGCAGTATCAGACAATCAAAATTATTAGGAATCTCAGGAAGTATTCAGAGCATTACAGGTTATAGAACGGTATGGCAAATGGTGGGAAGGTGGCACAACGTAGTATAATACTGATAAAATATATTACCATGTTTAGATGTAATACGGGAGTGGGAGTCCTATTCACCCCAGACCTAGAACCCTAGGGAACAATGTCACCAGGTCCGGTTTGAAGGAGCTCCCTCCCCGCCACTCGGGTCAGTAGAAAGGTACAATTATTTCAAGAGAGCCTTAGTGCCGGATTCAGATAAGGCCAGCATTCCCAGGACTTTTGGAATATCTTGTATGACAGGGAGTTAATTGCTAGAGATTTCTCTAGGAGATAGTTGTCATTCACTAGAGCAATTACCTCGGACAGATTAGGAGTAATAGTGGATCTCCAATTACGGAGAATCAGGGTCTTTGCCGCTAACAATATGTGGGTTACCATTTGTCTATGGTTATGGGGGTAAAGATCAACGTTGATATTCATTATAGCCAGTTCTGGATTTGGGGGTGAGAGTACTCCTGTGCAGGAGGAGATACACCGGAAGATGCTATGCCAAAAACTCGTCAGTGATGCACATCCCCACAGAATATGGTGTAAGGTACCCGTTTTGCCACATTCCCTCCAGCACAGAGAGAATATTGATGGAGCCATCTTGGCCAACCTATAAGGAGTGTAATACCATCTATTGACAATTTTAACTGTAGTTTCCCAGTGGTTAGTGCATTTAGAAAATTTGTATATAGAGCGCAGTGCTGTATGCCACTGTTTAAAGGTGAAAGTTATTTTCAGGTCTTTCTCCCATTTGAGCATATTTACCGACTTCTGGGAGGATGTATCCCCAGATAGGATATTATAGAAGATAGATATGCCTTTATTAACTGGGGGGTTCAGTATCAGGAATTTCCATGTAGGTAAATTGACATAGGTGGAGGTTAGGGAGTGTTTTCCTAGAAGAAAGAGTATTTTTGATACAGTCAGCAATGTGTCGGGCAGTAATTTAAATTCTGTCATTATGTCTTCTCTATTCTTGGGACCTAAAGGTGACCGGAGTTGCAAGATGTTAGTTAGTCCCAGGTCCTTCAATTTGGAGATGTTAAGGTTGGTGTAAATAGTCGTGAGGATGGATAATGGTAGTTTGTTAAAGTCGGAAGGTATCACTCTAGGTTCCATTTTGTTGACCGTCCTCCAGGCTTGGAGGGAAGCTTTAACCGTAGGTGGGAGTTTAGCTAAGTTCCATGGGATCCAAAGATCTCTTAAGAGCATCAGATTAAGGTTAGAGGTAGGTACTAGATGTTTCTCGATTTGTGACCAGAGGGGTGCATCGTCATGGGGGGACCAATGTTTAAGCTGATCTAGTCTAGTGGCCCAGTAATAGGCGGAGATATCGGGTAGGCCCGCTCCTCCCAGGTATTTGTGGGTTGTGAGTATATTGTATGCAACTCTTGCTTTCTTACCCAGCCAAAGGAATTTCCTCAGTGTGGTTACTAGAGATTGTAGTTGTGCTTTGGTAAAAGGGACTGGGAGGGCTCTGAATAAATAGAGAATTTGCGGTAAGATATTCATCTTAATCGCCGAGATTCTAGCCCCCCATGATAGATTCAGGGAAGCTATCCTTTCTAATTCAGTCGTCAGTTTTTGTTTAAGGGGATCTAGATTTTTCTTGACGAGGTCTGTGGTTTTGGAGGTAATAAAAATCCCTAAGTATGCGATCTTATCCTCTGTCCAGGGGAAGGGGCAGTTGTTGATTAAATTCTGTTTAGTGTCTGGGGGTATTCCCAGGTCAAGGATCGTCGATTTTGTGGTATTAATTTTATAGAATGAAATTTTACTGAATTCATTCAAAATTTGATATGCAGTGGGTAATGAGATTTCGGGTTTTGTCAGCATTAATATAATGTCGTCAGCGAACAAATTTATCTTATGTTCATAACCGTCAGTGTTAAATCCATGAACATGTCTGTCAGAGCGTAGGGTTGCAGCAAGGGGTTCTATAATTAAATTGAAGACTGTTGGGGATAAGGGACACCCCTGTCTTGTGCCATTGGATATGGTGATCGGTTTGGATAACGCACCTGAAGCAAAGACCCTGGCGGAGGGATGTGAATAAAGGGCCATAATGGCAGAAAATATATTGCCTCGAAGGCCAAATTTGTGTAGGGTAGCCGTCATGTAATTCCAGTTGACCCTGTCAAACGCCTTCTCTGCATCCAGGGAGAGGAGGAGAGAAGGCGCTTGACTTTTTTTGGGCCATGTGTAATACATCCACTATACGTCTAGTGGCGTCTGACGTTTGGCGACCCGGTATGAAACCCATTTGGTCGTTTCCTATCAGGGAAGGAGCCATCTCCTGTAGGCACCCTGCAAGCATTTTGGCAAAAATTTTTATGTCTGTATTCAACAAAGATATAGGGCGGTAGTTGCCCGGAAGAGATGGATCCTTCCCTGGTTTTGGTATGGTAACAATGTATGCTCCCAGCATCTCTGCAGGAAAACTAGTCTCGGTTGTGGCTTTATTATAAACATCCAATAAATGCGGAATTAGAATATCACTGTATAGTTTATAATATTCGCTCGGGAATCCGTCAGGTCCCGGGGATTTACCATTGGGAAGTAAGTTTTTGTTTTTTTTAATTTCGTCTTGTGTAAATGGAGCATTAAGTGTAGACAATTAGTGCTCAGTAAGGAATGGTAGTTCTAATTTGTCCAAGAAGGCCGATATTTCAGATATGGTCGGGGTGTGGGTGGTGTTGTCTTGGTCAAGATTATACAGTGAATGATAGTAATTTGCAAATTCATTTGCTATATCTTGGGGATGGGAAAATGTAGTTTTGTCTGAGGGTTAGTCATGTGGGAGATTTTAGATTTGGTCTGTTTGGCTTTGATTCTGTTGGCTAGTGTTTTTCCTGGCCTGTTAGCATGGGCATAGTATGTTGTTTTAAGTTTACGGAAAATCTTGTCATGTTGTGTCAGAAGGAGTTGGCGTAGGTCATGTCTCAAGTTATGCAGGATATTACCTAGGGATGGGTCGGGTACCACCTTGTGTTTTTGTTCTAGGGTGTTGATTTGGGACAGTAAATTGGAGAGTTTTTGGTTGTATAATTTTTTCATTTTGGAGTTTTGTTGGATGCATATGCCCCTTATGAAAGCCTTATGGGCACCCCACAAGGACCATGGGCTGGAGACCGAGTTCTTATTAAGGCTAAAGAATTCCTGCAGGTGCTGGGATACATACTCACCAACCTGTTCAGTCTGAAGATTGCTGATCTTGAGGACAGATCCCGCAGAAACAATTTAAAGATCCGTGGTATCCCTGAAAATATCCTGCAGCAACAACTCCCATACTTTGTCAAAGATCTTTTTCTTGCAGTCCTCCCTTCTCTCTCCTCTGCGGATCTCACGATCGATACATAGAGTCCCCAAGCCTTCATTCCTTCCCACTGAAACTCCCAGAGATGTTCTGATGCGCATCCACTTTTTCATGTTAAGGAAAGCATCCTTGCTGCATTTCGCCAATGCAGTGATCTGCCCCACAAGCTGCCAATCTCCAGGTTCTACCGGATCTCTCACAATTCACCCTCCAGAGACGCCGCAACCTGTCATCCATCACAAAGGCCTTAAGAAATCACAAAGTTGTTTACCGCTGGAAATACCCAGCTAAGCTAGAAATAACCCACAATGGCTCAAAACACTTCCTCTCTTCCCTGAAGGAAGGTATTCGCCTCCTCCTCTCCTGGAACATCTTGCCTGAGGACCCAGAGAGGCGCAGAGATCCGGCTCCTCCGCCACCTGCCCACCTACAACAGGAATGGCACCAGGTCTCCTACAAGAAGACTACGGGAGGTTGGGAGAATCCACCACCTACTGCTTCCTCATACGCTCCCTGAGTGTGCTGCGGGTACACTCTGATGTACCCTCTACCCTCCAAAACCTGCAGTAATCACTGCTCTGGCCAGGGCCATTTTTCTTATTGTTGCATTGCAAATAATGATTTGGTAATAATGAATAATGAACAGGTACGTTGTTTCACGGGACAGAGCCAACCTGCCACAGTATAACTAGTGGGTAAAATCACAAAGGACTCTTTTAAAAAAGGGACCACGACTGTCCTGGACATGTGTGAACTGGCTCCATTGAAAGCCAGTCTGGTTCCCATGTTATGGTTTAAAATGCATCTGATTCACATATATGTGAACTGAGCCTTATTCTGTTCAGGAACACACAGATGGAAATTCAGTTGGTCCCTGCTGAAACAGCCGAAATTTGATACATGTGTACCCAAATTTATTTTTTACTACAAGTCTACCAGACAGAAAAAAAAAGGATACAAATTATTTTGATCTGAAACATCTAAAGCTCTCCTCATAGGCAGAGAACATCTTGGACCACACTATAGGTTACACAAATAGAACTATTCTATTTTACACGTCGGGAAAAGATACCAACTAAAAATAATAATAATGCGATTTGGCTATAGTGACATGTTTCGGGTTATTCATGTTATGTATTGTTTCAAGTTGTAATGAATGGTCAATTTCATGCCTACTTTGGCAACTAAAAGGATAGAAGAAAAGGAGCAGGAATGAGAAATACCATGACCAATTTGTGAGTTCTAAAGACAAAAATTCCACCTTAGGCCCCTTTTACACGGGCGATCCGATCCGCCTGTCAGTTTTTCAGGCGGACCTGATTGGATGCTCCATGCATCTCTATGGGGCATCGAATGTCAGCAGAGACATCTCCACTGACACCTGCTGCTATCCGATCCAATCCTGTCCGTGAAATCCATACAGATGGAAATCCTATTTTCCATCCGTCTGGAGGATCGGATTGGATCGAATGAGATCAGACGGGTGGTCACAGCACAGAGACAGAGCTGCCATCCGCCAGCTCAGGGGGATTGGCGGATCGATTCCTTAAGCAGTTAATTATATCAGGCATTTAAGTAGAGAAAACGAGTTGACAAAAAAGTGAGGGCATAGAAAAATGTGGTCTCAAGCTTGAGGCTAAAGCAACCATATAGCTGACACTGACAAAGGACATTCTACATGAAATTGTTTTTGTAAAACAAATATGCACTGTATTACTGGTAGGAGTAACCATAGGTGTGTGCACAGGGTGTGCCAGGTGTGCCTGGGCACACCCTAATCACCCCATGTGCATTAGCATTATCACTCTGTTTACCAGCTGAAAAATGGGACAGGTCTCCCTCTTACTGGCTCTGCCATAAGATAAGTGTTTACACACTCGTCTTTCACTGTGCCCGCAGGGAGATCAATGAGCTGGGGTCATATATATATATATATATATATATATATATATATATATATATATATATACAGTATATGTAGACATACACACACACACACACACACACACACGTGTTTGAGCTTTAGGGTGCACCACCTAAAACAATAGGCTGCACACACCTATGTGAGTGGCTATTATTTTTAAAGGGCTATTTTCTTATCTAATATTCTTTTGGCTGTCGTTTATCAACCTTCCTGTGATCAAAACTAGGCTAATGTGTGGCATGTAAATAATGAAATTTGCTTTGAGTTTCCAGTAATTATTTAAATGTTCAAATGGCAGCTCGTTAAATATATCACACCACCCAGAGCGTTTATTGCATAAATAAATTATATAATACCACCCTATGGTACCTTAATGTTTGAAAGGAGCATTCTAGCATATGCTGTATTGCTTTCAAACAATACTAAAATGCCACAACTACAACTTTATAACATACTCCTTGAAACCAATGTAGCTACAAGAGATACAAAATAAAAAATCAAAATCTTGCCCTGGATCATATTATATCTATTAGTATCAGATGTTCTAATGAGACATTTCTGATCTCTTTTTTTTTTCTAAGTACAAGCTATAAACTCAGCAGGATAATATGGGTTTCTGAATGCCTATAATATGGGGCATTCTAAGATCGTTATTCTAAGATTGTGGTTACTGCTTCCACATCAAATTTGAATGTGAGTACATAAAATCCTGGAAGAATGGTGACTTTTATATATTACAAGGGTTTTTACATTTAAAGTAATGCCTCCATGTATATTACTTGATATTGGTGAGGGGTATTTTAATAGGTTAAACACAGAAATAATTCTTAGAATATGCTCCTTAAAAGGTAACTCCACATTCGTGGGGAAAAAAATAACAAATAAAGGAAAAACAATAAAGCGTATACAATTGTGACACAAATCATATTGTAAAGGAATGTTATTAAAAGTGACCTTTCCTTTTCAATCTGCAGCCACTGTAATTTTCTGAAAATGCAATGCAATATGGCTACCTGGAGTTGTTCTGTACACAGAATGTGTACTGACCACACCCCAGAAACATCATTTCCTGCTTGTGTGATTGGCTCACCAATTTTCCCAGAAGTCTGCCTAAGATACAAGTCAGATTTCTGGCATCCCCTGCAACAAACATGTCATTTTTGGTGAGATACTCCCAATAGGAGCACGTCTAAAGGGATGCAGGCCCAGCAGCTTTCCTCATTAGAGCCCTGCAGCTGCCACAGCTGATAATTATGAAACCCCTCCCATTAGACCCACTCAGCACAGAGGCACAGAGGAACAAACAATGTTTTCTTCAAAATAACAAAAGGTAGGAATCTGCAAGAGAGTTGGTTAAAGACTTTGTAATGTACATAGATCAACCAGAGGGGAATGTTTTTTTCTCAACAAAAGTGAAGTTACGCTTTAATGAAAGTGGAACTACACTGCATCTGAGCCCCACAAAAACCCTAGTTAATTCATTTTTTAATATTCAAAGCAAACTTATCCATCCATCCATGTCTCCATGCTCTATTTTGCTGAGAGATCACTTTGAAAAATACCCTCTAGCATTTCTGGCTATGGCCATCTTGAGTATTGGCAGATAATAATGTAGTATTTACTGCCTGGAATCCACCTGCCCTTGGCTTAGGAATGCAGATGCAGACAGGAGGGCGAAAACCCTTCTTCCCCTCTTGAAGACTCCTGGATATGCCTGGAAACCAGAAAGTAACTAAAGAAAACCAAAAAATGGTATAATATACTTTTCTAACTATTTACTAATGCTAAGGATTAAAAATAATCAAAGTTAATGGAAAGAGTAAAGTTCTGCCTAAAGTATATTCTATTACCAGATTACTGTATACATTTTTGCCAATGATAAACAAGTTTTGTGAAGCAGCTACGGTAAAAGGCCACACTTAAGCCTAGTACACACGCAACGAATTTCCGCCGACCGGTCGTCCGTCTTTTGTCCAGAGCTGTGTTTTGTTGGTTGGAATGTGCTCTAGACTGCACTGGAATTTTGTCAACCGACAGAATTATACTTCAAAAGTGATGTCATGTGTTGGATTCCTTTCTTTGTGTTCTTTCATCTCTGAGCATGCCCAGTCTTGCTCATAAGATTTTTCCCTGTCGAAATCTGTACTGACTGCACGAAAATCGGATGTGTTTTGACGGTGGACAAAAATTTTATAGCCTGCACACCAGAATTTTTTCAGCCAAAAAGTCAGAGTCGGTTGTCGAGAGCACCATAGTAACAAGCCGAAAATCGGCAGATCGGTCGTCAGACGAAAATTCCCGGCCGAATTTCGACGCGTGTGTACGAGGCTTTAGAAAAAGATTGAAGTAGAAGGGTGTTATGTGTGGAGTAGTGGATGTGGTGGAGTGGTGAGATTTAGCTCCTTAGTCGCTTCAATAGCCACATGGAACTTGTGTGGCCCACTGTTGTGTTGCTGGATAACATTTCTTTTGCCCCTTCAAATCCTCCTTAATCATTGCTTCCCAGCCTTGAGCTGAAATCATCTAAAGAACCCAAAACTGACTTTCAGGTATCTAAGAATAGCAATAATGTGACCCACGCACTCTTGCAACATGTCTATTCTGTCGGAAAGTTCTCACTGAGCAATCTACAGATTAATCAGTTCATTAGCATGTTCCCTGTGAAGCTCATCAGATGCTCTCACAGGTTATCCACACCTTTGTCTGTCACACAATTCAGATATTCCCTTCTTGTCATCATTTTTTCTTTCAGCACAGTGACGCACAGTGCTCACACCAACACAGTTATCACCATAAACAGCTTACATACTTTCATGACTTTCAATTTGAGCAACACCTTTTGTTGTCAGGAACTCACTTCCAGCACATTATTACACTAAAAAGGTCCAGGATAGGGTTTCATTTCTGAGAGATCAATTATTTACTGTAATTACATAAAGTGGTTGTAAAGTCTTGTTTTTCTGTATTTTTAAATAAACATGTTATACTTTCCTCCTCTGTGCAGTTGGTTTGGCACAGGGCAGCAGGGATTCTTCTCTTCTCGGGTCCCTCGTTGCTGCTCTTAGCCCCTCCCTCCTGTCAAGTGACCCCACAGAGGACAGCTTGCTATGGGGGGCACTCAATCCGACCTGCAGCTCCGTGTGTGCATTTGAACACAGAGCTGCCATTCGGCTCTGCCCCCTCTCTCCTGATTGGCTAACTGATTTTGATTGACAGCCGTGGGAGCCAATGGTGCCACGGCTGTGTCTCAGCCAATCAAGAGAGAGAGTCCCGGACAGCCAAGGGACTCATGGACATCACTGGAAAGAGATGGAGCTCAGGTAGGTATTAGGGGTGCTGGGGAGGCTGCTACCCCCAGAAAGTTTTTTATCTTAATTCATAGAAAGCATTAGGATAAAAAAAAAAACCTTCTGACTTTTCAATCCCTTTAATGCCATTTAAAATAATATCGGATAATCTATACAATGTGCCAGTACTTGCTGCAAATTTGTCTGTTGAGCCATTCACTTCATTCAACCCTCATCACTCTTAAAAAAAAAAGCTCAAAGAGTGATTGGACAAATTTGTAGGTAAAGCCTAATATATACAGGCCGAATGTCTGCCGGCATCGGCCTGTTCAATAGAAACTGGCCGACATTCGCTCTGTGTGTACAGCTGAAAACTGGGCACAACACATATGTTGAGAGACCTGGACATACTGTAGCAACCCATTTAAACAATTACTTCTGTTCAGTCTTCTCAGAAACAAATTGCACTAACAATAACAAGTTGGGGAATCATATTAGCTCCAGGAATAATGGTTCATTTTTAGGATTTCTGGAGACAGAGGTAGCAGAGGAACTGGCTCGGTTGAAGCTTAATAAAGCAACGGGCCCTGATTGTATTCATCCCAGAGTTCTAAGAAAACTTTGAGATATAGTTGTTGAATCATTAACAGATCTTTTTAATCAATCTCTTCTAACAGGAGAAGTTCCCAATGACTGGCGGACAGCTAATATTGTACCTATCCACAAGAAGGGCAGCAAGGTATAAGCTGGTGATTACAGGCCAGTAAGTTTAACATCAGTTAATGGAATCACTCCTGAAAAGGAGGATCATTGATCACTTAAAAATACACAACTGGCTGGGCCCAAAGCAGCATGGCTTTACTGATGGCAGATCATGTCAGACTAATCTGATTAAATTTTTTGTTGGAGTATATTACCAGTGTTTTGGACTGAGGTGGTGCTGTAGACACGCAAATCGTAATTTCAGCAAGGCATTTGATACAACTCCACGTAATCTAATACAAAAGTTGTACAAGCTAGGACCTAACCCTTGGGTGGTTCAGTGGATATGCAGTTGACTAAAGGATAGATCCCAGAGTGTGGTTGTAAATGGGGTTCACTCAGAACAGAGACCAGTCACTAGTGGTGCACCACAAGGCTCTGTACTGGGTCCTGTTCTATCTAATCTATATGTAAGTGATATAACTAAAGAGTTGTTGGGCAAGGTATGTCTTTTTGCTGATGATACGAAGATGTGTAATAGAATTGATATCCCTGGAGGTGTCTGTAACATGGAACATGATTGGCATTGTTAGAAGATTGGTCAAAGCAGTGGAAACTGCAGTTCAATGTTTCTAAATGTAAAAATAATGAACCTAGGGAAAAATAATCTCCTGAGAGAGTACAACATTGAGGGTACAGTGGTAGCCAGCAATACAGAAGAAAAAGATTTGGGGGTACATTTTTCAGATGATTTCAAAATGAGTAAACAGTATGACCAGGCAGTGGGAAAAGCAAATAGAATTTTAGGATGCATCACTAGAGGGATCACCAGCAGGAGGAAGGAGGTCCTGATTCCCTGTAAGATTCTGGTACCCTTGGTACCCTTATTTCCCATTTCTACCTTAATATTGCGTCCCACCTTGCTAACTAGGTGGAACGCATACACCTTTAAGAACGATGACATCATCGCCGAGCGCCGCTATGAGCGGCTATTTCAATCGCCGGTTTTCTCTCACTCATTGCTCGTTCAAACCGCATGCTTGACCAGTCTTGTCCTATGCTGCCGGAGCTTCTAGCTATTCCTTTGCCTGAACAAAACAGGAACCTCGCTACCGATCCCGTATCTCGCTACCGGATCACTCTCTTGCTACTGGACCTTGCTACTACTAACCCAACTAATGATAAGTACCCCACAGGGGATTTCTTCCTAACTAACCTACACTATCTACCTCTGCATACTAAAGGACTGTTACTATGTAAGCACTATTTCTATCATCTGCATAACTTCATAGATTGCTAGCTCTTGAGCCTACCATCATCTACATCATTGCACTAGGTTACTCTCTCTTGTATACTTCATCTGCTGTCCCCTACCACCTGTTACTATACATGATTGCTAAACCTATCTGCATACTACCTATCATCACCTACCACTCTCCTGAATATTACTACTGAGTGCTCACCATTTCTAACGCCTGTCTCTCACCTCTATACTATCATATACATCCTATCACTCCAGGAACATCATATTGAGTGTATGTATATTTGCATAAAGCAGGCTGTGCACGGTGATGAGTCCTGAGAGTTGGATATGTTTGTTCAACACATCTCTACATGACTACTGAGTGTAATAATTCTGCAGCTGCAAATCCATTCACTAACAAAAAACGCAAGAGCGTTACATTCTCCTATATAGATCTTTGGTGAGACCTCATTTAGATAGTTACATAGTTAGCTAGGTTTAAAAAGACACAAGTCAGGAATACTGTGTCCTGTTCTGGAGACCTCACTTACAGAAGGATATTGATAAAATAGAACAAGTCCGTAAGAACAATGATGAAAGGTCTTGGGGATAAAACATATCGAGAGCGACTTCAGGAACTTAATATATATAGTCTGGAGGAAAAAAGGGAAAGGGGTGACATGATTGAAACCTTTAATTACATCAAGAACACGGGGGCATGATCTCAAACTAACTGGAGGAAAGTTCAAAGCTAATCTTAGAAAGTATTATTTTACTTAAAGGGTAATAATTGGAATGAACTACCAGGAGAGGTAGTGAGACAGTCAACAGTGAATGGCTTTAACCGGTTGCCGACTGCTCACAGTATATTTACTGCGGCAGTCAGCCCCGGCCAGGCAGAGTGACGTAGGTCTACGTCGCTCGCCTGTCACTCCTTTTAGAGCCAATAGCGCCCGCCTCGGCTCGTTCACAAAGGAGTGCAGGCGTGTGACCGGCGGACCCGATGTCCGCCGGTCACACTACGATCGCCGGTACAGCGGGAGAAAGACAGAGCAGCTTATGTAAACATGCCGCCTGTCATTCTCCCCTGTGTAAAAATGAAGATCAGATGGTTCTACTATGTAGAACCGTTGATCTTTGTTTTTACACTAGTAGACCTGTCCCCCTACAGTTAGAATCACGCCCCTAGGACACACTTAACCCCTCCCTGTCCAATACAGTTAACCCCTTCCCTGCCAGTGTCATTTTTGCAGTAACAGTGCATATATATAGCACTGATTACTGTAATGTCACTGGTACCCCCAAAAGTGTCAAAAATGTCAGTCAAGGGTCCGATCTGTCCGCCGCAATGTCACAGTACCGCAAAAAAAATCGCAGATCGCCGCCATTACTCGCTAAAAAAAAACCCACCAAAAAGGCAGAGTAATAATCAGAAAGGCAGCAATGTTAAAAGTACCTTATTAGATACCAAAAAAAGTACAGAAATAATACTACTTTTTAATGATTGCGAGCAAAAATTGTCTTTCTACTCCACCGATTTGCTGCTTTGCAACCACCACAGGTGTTTAACAATTTCAGGTGTGTCAAATGCCTGCTCTCCCCACCTCATGATGTGATTCCTTCCATTGGTTCATATGTTCTGTAGTGGTGTCTGAACCTGCAAAAGGAAATACCGTATGGCATGTGGTTGGAGAGCAGGTTTTCAAAAACCTAGAGGATTGGAATCAGGAAATCAGCATAAGTCACCAGAATGGTAAGTAAGTATAGATACCCTTTTATTACAGGCTAGAGTTAGTGGAGAAGTTAAGTGAATGGTGGTGAACGTAGGAGCATGTAACACACACCCTTCCTCTCATATAACAGAACTGGTGTTTGACGATGGGATCAGTAATGTCACATGGGGTAAGGGGACATCCCTTAGCCATGTGTAGGCATCAGCTAGAGCAGTGGTGTCCAAACTTTTTTCAAAGAGGGCCAGATTTGACAAAGTGAACATGCGTGAGGGCTGATCATTTTGTCTGACATTTGAACCATTAAAATTAAATATACACACACATATATATATATATATATATATATATACACACACACACACATACATACATACACACACACATACATACACACACACACAGGAAAAAGTAAGCATCAGTGCTTTATGAATACACTTACAGAAACAGGCAGTAGGATTGTAGAAGTGACACCTCCTCGGTCACCTACACAAGATCCTCTGTCGGCTCCTACAGGTGGCTGTGTGCGGTGAAGGCATGCAATTTTCAAATTCATTCTGCACTCCCGCGCAGTCCTGGGCGGCGCCGGGCAGATAGAGCCGAGCGGGGGGCGGAGCGAGACTCATCAGGACTCGGGAGCAGCCGAGCGAGGCCAGAGGCCCTGCCCCCGAGCCATAGCATTGGCATCAGGGCAGGGATGTGAGGGGTTTTAGAGAGAAAGGCATTGACAAAAGTTGGCTGTGTCTCAGGGGGCCGTATAAAACTAAAAGACGGGCCGCAACTGGCCCACGGGCCAGACTTTAGACACAACTGAGCTAGAGCTTTTAAAGGGCTCTCTTTCCTTGTTCCAGGTGATTAAAAGAAGAGGCAGGGAACTAAGAAAAAATGTGATTATGTCCTGCTTTTTGTGGGGTGGGGAGAGAAATTAAATTAAACCTCTTTGCTTTCCCTGCCAAAAAAGCCATATACCCATGGAGGGTTTGAAGCTTAAAAGCTGATGTATACAGCTGTCCGTAGATGTGAATGGTTGCATGTGGCTGTACTCATGTATACACAATGCTTTCATTCATTGACAAAAGCTTGGGCATATGTGTATGACAAGTTTAAAGAACAAAAAATTTCCACTTTCAAAGAATACATCATACATGCATGTGCACGTTTGCGCTGATGTGCTAACAGCCATTCACTTATTTATCCTGTGGCTCCCCAGGTAGGGAAAAACACAGGGATATTAAACTACAGCAAATATTTATACCTTACACCTTTTACATTGTATACATGAAGCTTAATAGGTTTGCTTTATCACTAATTATTTGTTTTGTGTCATTTTGATAAAATTATTTAAAGAGTTTAATTATAGATGGATACTGTGCAACAAGAATGCAACTTCAGCACCAAATATAATGCTTTAAGCACCAATATGTGCTTCATATGGCATGTGTTTATTATTGAAGAAATGCTATGCAGCAGCACCACATAGTTAGTTTTGTTTTTCGAAATAACAATGGTACTGATTCAGAGTTCTTTAACCTTCATTTCACCCAGCTGACTGCAGCTGCTGAATGAACATTAAGAAAAGTGTTCTGTCTAATCCTTGCTGAAGGAAATGCTGAAGAATTTATTCTACCCTGTGTGCCATCACTAGTCATATCCACTATGCCAAAAAATCCTGCCCGCCTAGGCACCTTGTGAAATTAAGCTAATTACAGTAGCTGAAGCACAATGAAACCAAATCTTTTCATATTGATCTCTTTTCCTCCTTGATAAAGATAAAGAGATGTAATGGAGCATTGTTTGTCAAGCTTTCAAACTGGTAATTTGCCTAATAACCGTCTGTGCAACGTGCAGACTGAAAGCTTGTATACAGTAGGTGGTTATGTTTATTTCTTAAGTAACAGGAAATCAGACAAGAAACTATGATAAGTCATCGGAAAGATCTTCCATTAACTACAAAGTGATGGTCAAAAACCTTTTTTGTATGGCTAGCTTAAAGGGCAACTAAGCTTTTATACAGTGTTTGTTTTTGGTTGGCGGTTTCAACGTGGATTAGATATTTACTCCCCTGTAAAAATGTATACCCCTCTGTATAACTTTTTTTTTTTGCTTTGGATAGAGTGGGGAAAGGATATGATCCATGTTAGGTTTTAGGCTGGCCATACATGAGTCATTTTCTTTTCATTTACCCAGCAGGTTGAACAAAAGAAAATTACTTGATTCCTCCATCCATACACTTGATGTGGATGATGGAATCCTCCCAGTATGTCATTGTATTCTGACAGCGGGGAAACTTCCCTGCCATCAGAAAACACTGATTAGCACCACTGGCTATAGCTGGCGGCACTGATCAAAATACATTTTTCCAACAGGCTGCTTGTACACAAGTCGATCGATAGATTGAAATGTATACAACCAGCCTGCTCATACATGGATCAAAATGTGGCCAGTCCCTGCTAAACCAACCACATTTTAATCCATGTTTGGCCAGCTTTATTGTTACCTGGAGCTCTGTGACAACAGTTTCACCAGACAGGAAGCTCTTGTTCTGGAATTGACTCCTAAAAAATATAGCATTAATTTCAGTCTCATTGACTGTTTCTGGATGAAATAGGACTTTTTCCTGCTTCTGATAATCCCTATTAAAAAAAAAAAAAATCAGTGCATCACATCTGTGCATATATTTTGAAAGTTTTAAGTAAAAAATTATTGTAATTTAATATTTCTTCGTGATGTATGTCTAATTGCTACTTCACAAATTGCCTCCTACTGTATGCAAAGGATGTGAATCTGTGCCTCTATTGTGCACAATTTTCATAAAGTATGGCTAGAAAATGTAATATTTTTCTCACATTATAATAATGTGATTCAGTCCACCTAACTGTTAGTGCTTTGTTCATAAAGTGCTTTCAAAAGCAATACAGTTTCATTTAATAGTTATGCCTGTAATGTCACTACTCTCTCTGCTCCCAAATGGTCTCCCATGAAGTTTTTTGTAATATTCCTGGTAGAAATAGGCCTATTTTCTTCCACAAATATTTCTTCTTTTTAATAGAATGTGATTTTCTACAGCAAATCTGGATCATGTCTATATTTATATGTCTCTGCAAAGATTTAATTTAATGTTATATTTGTTGCGAAAGTCTGGCTGTTCTCTCCCTCAGAATACTGGTTGTAAAGACACAAGGTTTATACCTTCATGCATTTTATGCATGAAGATAAAAAACCTTCTGTGTGCAGCAGCCCCCCCCCCCCCCAAATACTTGCCTGAGCCCCCTCTCGATCCAGGGATGTCCACGAGGGCCTTGCCTTTCCGGGGACTCACACTACTGATTGGCTTTTGGCAGCAGCAAGAGCAAATGGCTGCTTTCAATCACACCCAGTGAGCCAATCAGTAGATGGCCCCAGCTCCATGTGTGAATGGACACACAAAGCCTGACTCCTGAGCGTGCCTGCTTGGGTGCCCAGAGCAAGCTGCTTGCTGTGGGGGCACCTGGCAGGAGGAAGGAACCAGGAGCGCCGGACCCGAGAAGAGGAAGATTCGAGCTGCTCTCTGCAAAACCATTACATAGAGCAGGTAAGTAGAACATGTTTGTTATTTAAAAAAAAAACCAAGGCATTAATATCGGTTTAAAAGGTATACTTGAAATTACTAACAGTTTTTTTATGTTTCAAATATTCAAAATAGACTTTTTTTTTAATTTACAATCTGCCTGTTTTTGATTATTGGCCTTTCCAAAGGGTATAAAAGCTGTGCTGCAAATCAATATGTTTTTTTTCCTTTTCTGTCTGTGAAAAAATAATCCAACTTTGTTTTGCAGGATGCAGTTTGCTTGTTCTATAGCTGACATATAGTAGCCTGTACTGTATAAACAGGCCTAAAATCCCTGGTGCTAATCTGTAGCATAAATATCCTAAAAAAGCATTATGTTTTTTCTTCCAGGTGCCTTGTGCTTGTTTTCTCCCTCAGAAATTGTGGACTATCAAAGAAAGACTTAGAAAATGTGCTGCAAATCTGTTCAACTGATTTCTATTTCCAGATGCAATATGCCTGCTCAATCCATAAGAAACTGTGTCCTCTCTAAAAAAGGCTTAATAGTTGTTGTGCAAAACCTTTTCCTCTTTAGTTTTTGAATCAAAACACTGATTTTAATTTTATATTTCCAAATGTCATCTACCCACTCAATGGTACATATTTTGCATCAAGGTCACACATGTTTTATATCTATGGTGCAAAACAGTTTTCTTCAGTCTCTAATGAATCTGCCCATTCAATTTCTCAGAACTTGCGGCCTGTCCAAGAAAGGATTTAAATGTGTGCTGCAGATGTTTACAATTTTTCATCTTCATATTTCATCTTCAAAATAAACAATTATTTTTAGACATGAAATCTGCCTGCTCTCTCCCCCTGAAATAGTACACTATTAAAAAAGTTTCAAAAACTATGCTGCAAATATATCCAACTGTTTGGACTTCAGAGTCGGTTCACACTAGATGCGGTGCAAATTCACAGCGAATTGACTGCAAATTTGCACCGCATCAAAATCGCAACCTGTTCATGCAAACTGATTGCGAAATGTATGTTAAGTTAATGACACCCCGCAATCAGTTTGCAAAACGCAGCGTGAACAGCCATGCTATCCAATTCTGGCTGGACAAAAAAAGGGTCCTGCATGAGTTTGGTCCAAATGTGATGCAAATTCAGCCATACGGTTTTATGGCAGAATTTTCATCTCACAGACATCGCATTTGATCTGCACAGCAATGCGGTGCGAATCACTTGCAATGTCTGCCATCGCACTAGTGTGAGCTGGTCCTAAGTCTCAGAAAATATATAATGTAATTTGTTTTATCAAAATTACACCTGTGTGCTTTCTCCCTCTGACATTGCATCTTAGTAAAAAGGAGCACATACTGCCCAGCAAATCATTTTTGGTTTTCTTGCTTTTGGATCTGAAAAAATACTGTCTGATTTACTAACATAAATAGCCTTTCTTTTCCATTGTGGCCTACTACAAACACTTGCATGGTGTGCAATGTGCCCATGAAATGTTTCTTTTGACTGTGACATAAAAACTTTTTTTCACAATACCATTAGGGATGATCGAACTTTTGAAAAGTTCGGTTCGGCCAGAACATCCGAACTTCCCGAAAGTTCGGCCCGGATTTCAGAACCCCATTGAAATCAATGGGACCCAAACTTCGGTAATCAAAAAACACAATTTTTAAGCCCTAAAACCCAATACATGCCCCTAAAAAGTCCCTAGGGTTCTGGGTCATGCCCCATTAACTATTAATCACACAAAAAAAGTTCTTAAAAATTGTCATTTTTGATAAAAAAAGCCAATTATTGAAAAAAAAAAAAAAAGAGAGAGATTTTTTTGATTTTGACTTTGGATTTAGTATCTGGGGGGTCTAAAAAGTGTACATGTGAAGTTTCAGCTCTGTAGCATGTCCAGAAACATGAAAAAAAAAAAAGATAATTTTTCAGTAGAACAGGGATGTGGGACCCTCCTTTTACACCTATATGATCTTTTTTTTCTGGTTCTGGACATGCTACAGAGCTGTGTAATGTTCCGGTACCTTTGGTACCCTAAATTACACTTTCCACAAGTGTATGCGCCCTACCATTTACTTTTGGAAAGGTGCGCATACACCTTTAAGACTGGAGCTGTCATCACTCAGCGCCGGACTAGATGGCTATTTAAGGCGTCGGCTCTCACTCACATGTGTTCGTTCAAACACCCTTATCTGGATGCTAACCTTGCTTGAAGCTTCCATGCTTGCAAGCTTACTTCGCTGACGGAACCTCGCTGCGCTGATCCCTGTATCCCGCTACTGGATCATCCGCCTCTCCTGAACCACCCTTCGGCTGTATCGCTAATAGTGCTAAGTACCCCGCAGGGGAATTCTCTATAAACTTATACTAAGCTTACACTATCTAGCTCTGCATAGTAGAGACTGTTTATCACATCTGCATAAACTAGATTGCTAGCTCTTGAGACTACTGCTACTTTTCTGCACTGGGTTGATCTCTTTTGTATGTCCACCTGCTATTCTATCATCTGCTATCATACAACATTGTTAAACCTTCCTGCATCCATCTGCTACTGTCTCACCTTCAAGTGTCTACCACCTACCACCTCCACTCAACCTATCCCTCAAACCTTCATCATTGTGTTACCACATATATAAAGTCACTCTAGGAACCAGCTTGCTAATTGTGTGTATTTACTGGCTGAAATAAGACCTTCCACACATGATGAGTCATTGAGGTTGGGAATGGTATCTCAGCATATCTCTTACATGACAACTGACGTGGAACTATTTCTGCAGCTGAAAATCCACACCATATAAGAAACGCAGGAGCGTTACAGATTGAACGAACCTAAAAAATGGATTCAGCAGAAATAGCCACTCAGGTGACACAATTAAAACAGCAAGTATCTGCGTTATTACACGCACTTGCTGAATTAAAAGAAGACAATCAGGCTCTGTCGCAGCAGGTAATTAGACTGACACAACTTACCTCTGCTCAGTCCCCTG
Source organism: Pelophylax lessonae (assembly GCF_965119305.1). Taxonomy (NCBI): domain Eukaryota; kingdom Metazoa; phylum Chordata; class Amphibia; order Anura; family Ranidae; genus Pelophylax; species Pelophylax lessonae. The sequence goes on from NC_138772.1 coordinate 326,945,725, forward strand.
AACCCAAGATAAATCCCCCTTTGGTATTTACAGGCGATCGCAAAAAATTTTGCGAATTTAAAAACGCATGTGAGTTACTTTTTTTGCTAAAACCTCGTACCTACCTTACTGATCACATTAAGGTTTGTACTATTATTTCTTACCTATCAAGCGATCCTCGAGCCTGGGCAGATTCTCTTTTTGAGAAAAACGACCAGCTTCTCAACTCCTATGCCTTGTTCCTGGCAGAGCTCACTAGCCTATATAATGACCCCAATAGGCAGAGTACTGCTGATCTTCAGTTAAGATCCTTGAAACAAGGAAGGAGGCCTGTGGAAGACTTTGTCGCAGAGTTCAAGAGATGGACCCTTGATTCAGAATGGAATGATGCATCTCTGAAAACCCAATTTAGGCTTGGCCTATCAGAAGCCGTTAAGGACGAGCTCGCCCGAGCGGATCTGCCAAAAACCCTGGATGCATTAATACAACTCAGTATTACCATAGATAGAAGACTACGAGAAAGAAAGGCTGAAAAGATGGGAATGCCATTATCCGTTTCCTCTCGGAGTCTGGCCGTTGACCCCGTTCCTATGGAGATAGGAACCATACGCCCACCGCTATCAACTATGGAAAAAGCCAAAAGACGAAATGAAAATCTCTGCTTGTACTGTGCATCCCCGGATCACAAGATAAACGTCTGTCCCCTAGTCAACAAAAAGAAGGGTGAGTGTTCACATGTCTCTCTAGGAGGATTGACAACTTCATTCACTAACCCCTACATTTCTGTTTTTTTGACATTACAGTGGGACCAGAACAGGATTACTACTAAGGCCATGATTGACACAGGATCTTGTGGAAATTATATGGATATATGTTTTGCTGCTTTAAATAAAATTCCTATTATTTCTAAACTCAAACCTGTCTCAGTAAGTCTTATTACCGGTGTTCCGTTATCCTCTGGTCCGATCACCGATCAGACACAAGCACTTCTAGTCACTATTAACGAGTCTCATAGGGAGACTTCTACCTTCGATTTAATACCATCACCCCACTTTCCCATTGTGTTGGGACTTCCCTGGTTGCACACACACCAACCAACCATAGATTGGAAGAAACGGTCCTTGACCTTCCCTTCTTGTTATTGCGAGGAAACGTGTAACCTCCCGTCTTCCGGGAAGATTCTGTCTGTGGTGACAGATGAGATTGCACCACTATGTTATCAGGATCTTTCTGAGGTTTTTCTTGAGAAAAATGCTCAAGCATTACCTCCTCATCGAGACTATGATTGTAGCATTGATCTACTCCCAAATAGCAAATTGCCGTTCGGTCATGTTTATCCTCTTTCACAGGATGAACTTGCCCATCTCAAAACCTATTTGGATGAGAACTTGGAAAAAGGTTTTATTAGACCTTCCACTTCTTCCACAGCAGCAGGACTCTTTTTTGTTCGCAATAAAGATTCAAGTCTCAGACCTATCATCGACTACAGGAAATTGAATGCTATCACAATAAAAGATCGCTATCCTCTACCGCTTATCCCTGAGCTCATTGAGCAGGTGCGTGGAGCTACCTATTTTTCAAAATTAGACCTGAAAGGAGCATACAATCTCATTCGAATCCGTGATGGACACGAGTGGAAGACTGCGTTCAGAACTAGATACGGATTGTTCGAGTATCTTGTGATGCCATTCGGCCTATGCAATGCCCCTGCAGTTTTCCAACGATTTATAAACGATATTTTTAAAGACTTACTAGATGTCTGTGTTGTGGTATATCTGGACGATATACTTCTATATTCACGGACCCTGTCTGAACACATAAGACATGTAAGACTTGTATTATCGAGATTGCTTGCACATAATCTTTATGTGAAGCTGAAGAAATGCTTGTTCCATAAAGATGAGGTACTCTTTCTAGGCTACATCATATCCAAAACAGGAATCGAGATGGACATAAGTAAAATATCATGCATTCAGGATTGGCCTACACCAACTACACGCAAGGCGCTACAGCGATTCCTGGGATTTTCAAATTTCTACAGGAAGTTCATAAAAAACTTTTCTGCTATTGTGAGACCCCTCACACAGCTCACTAGCATAAAAATACCATTTAAATGGTCAGAAGAAGCAAATAAGGCTTTCCACTTGTTAAAGACAAGGTTTACTTCCGCTCCCATATTACGCCATTCAGACCCATCCCTCCAATACATTCTGGAGGTAGATGCGTCAAACCTGGCAGTAGGAGCAATACTCTCCCAACGACCTACCCCCACTTCACCACTTCATCCAGTCGCCTTTTTTTCTAAATCCCTGAGCAGTCCCGAGATAAATTACCCCGTGGGTGAGAAGGAACTGCTTGCTATAAAATTGGCTCTGGAGAATTGGCGACATTTACTCGAAGGCACCCAATTACCAATAATTATATACACGGACCATAAAAACCTCCAATATCTTCAGACTAGCAAAACTCTTTCGCATCGACAGGTACGATGGTCACTATTCTTTCTAAGGTTTAACTTCCTAGTGACCTACACACCTGCAGATAAGAACAAAAAGGCGGATGCACTATCACGACTAACTGAAGAAAATTACTTTGAAATTCCTTCTGTTCCTATAATACCTCACAAACGCATTATTGGAGTTGTCCGTTCCTTGAAGGAAGAGGTTCTGCATGGTATAAGGTTGGATTCACCCCCACCACAACTAAATACCGATGCAGAAGGCTTCCTCTACTACAACGACAAACTTTACATACCACCTACCCTACGCACCAAGATCTTGGAATTATTGCATGATGTGCCTATGGCAGGACATATGGGTATGACAAAGACTTTCAATTTGATTTCTCGGCAATTCTGGTGGCCTGACATGAAAACATCTATACAAAAATTCGTCTCTTCATGCAATGTCTGTGCCAGGTCCAAAATTGACACTACGAGACCATCCGGCCTACTATGCAGTCTACCAATACCCCAAACTCCATGGGAGGTTCTGTCATTGGACTTCATCGTAGAATTGCCTCCTTCCAAAGGATTTAATACCATCTTGGTGTCAGTGGACCATCTGACAAAGATGGCACATTTCATTGCTATTCGCAGACTACCTTCGTCCAAACAAACGGCAGAACTCCTGATGAAACATGTCTTCAGATTACATGGAATCCCAAAAACTCTTCTGTCTGACCATGGATCCCAATTTATTTCTAAATTCTGGCAAGAACTATGTCACATACTACGGATTGAGCGGAAGCTCACTTCTCCTTACCATCCGCAGACCAACGGACAGACTGAAAGAGTCAACCAATGCTTCGAGCAGTATTTACGTTGTTACACTTCTTACCAACAGGATGATTGATTGGATCTTCTCCCCCTGGCAGAATTTGCCTACAACAACGCAACTCGCAGTACAACCAAGCAGAGTCCGTTCTACTTGAACTATGGGTTCCATCCCTCTATTCTCCCTCCACGCATCCTTCCTTCAAATAACCCAGTAGCCTCAGACTATCTTTCCCAAATAAAGGATTCTCTGGGTTTACTAAATACTACCATTGCACACGCTCACAGTCAACAAAAGAAGTACTATGATCTTCGTAGAAGACCTTCTCCACAGTATACTATCGGGGACCTCGTTTGGCTCTCAACAAAAAACTTGAGACTGAAGATCCCTAGCAAAAAGCTTGGACCTCTGTTCTTGGGACCTTTCCCAATCAAGAAACTTATTGGAAAAGCTGCAGTGCAGCTTACATTGCCAATGGACCTAAAAATCCATCCCATTTTCCATGTGTCGCTACTAAAACCCCATGTTCCGGACCAAGGAATAAGGCCTAATATTCCACCTCCCCCTCCTGTACAAGTTGAAGGTGGAGAAGAATACGAGATAAAAGAGATTCTGGATTCTCGTATCTACAGAAGAAGACTTCAGTACTTGGTTAGATGGAAGAACTATGGGCCCCAAGACGACACCTGGCTAAACACCTCTGACATACATGCCCCTAGATTAATCCGCAATTTTCATGCGAGATACCCAGACAAACCAGCTCCAGAGGCCTTCAGGAGCAGGCCTTAAAGGGGGGGTATTGTAATGTTCCGGTACCTTTGGTACCCTAAATTACACTTTCCACAAGTGTATGCGCCCTACCATTTACTTTTGGAAAGGTGCGCATACACCTTTAAGACTGGAGCTGTCATCACTCAGCGCCGGACTAGATGGCTATTTAAGGCGTCGGCTCTCACTCACATGTGTTCGTTCAAACACCCTTATCTGGATGCTAACCTTGCTTGAAGCTTCCATGCTTGCAAGCTTACTTCGCTGACGGAACCTCGCTGCGCTGATCCCTGTATCCCGCTACTGGATCATCCGCCTCTCCTGAACCACCCTTCGGCTGTATCGCTAATAGTGCTAAGTACCCCGCAGGGGAATTCTCTATAAACTTATACTAAGCTTACACTATCTAGCTCTGCATAGTAGAGACTGTTTATCACATCTGCATAAACTAGATTGCTAGCTCTTGAGACTACTGCTACTTTTCTGCACTGGGTTGATCTCTTTTGTATGTCCACCTGCTATTCTATCATCTGCTATCATACAACATTGTTAAACCTTTCTGTATCCATCTGCTACTGTCTCACCTTCAAGTGTCTACCACCTACCACCTCCACTCAACCTATCCCTCAAACCTTCATCATTGTGTTACCACATATATAAAGTCACTCTAGGAACCAGCTTGCTAATTGTGTGTATTTACTGGCTGAAATAAGACCTTCCACACATGATGAGTCATTGAGGTTGGGAATGGTATCTCAGCATATCTCTTACATGACAACTGACGTGGAACTATTTCTGCAGCTGAAAATCCACACCATATAAGAAACGCAGGAGCGTTACAAGCTGAAACTTCTCAGGTACACCTTTTAGACCCCCCAGACACAAAATCACACAAAAAAAGTTCTTAAAAATTGTCATTTTTAATAAAAAAGGCAATTATTGAAAAATTTAAAAAAAAAAGAGAGATTTTTGGATTTCGTATCTGGGGGGTCTAAAAAGTGTACATGTGAAGTTTCAGCTCTGTAGCATGTCCAGAACCATAAAAAAAAGATCGTTTGTATTAGAAAACTTTCAGCACAGGAGTTTTCACACCTTGCCGGTTTAATAGCAGGCATTTTTTTGGGTTCTTTGCAGTCAGGAAAAACATCTGAACTTGTGTATAGTGGTACGGTGCACAAGTTCTGATGTTTTGTCTGCCTCCAAAAACCCCCAAAAAATGCCAGCAAAAACACACCTGGGCATCTTTTTTTTTTTTTTTGACGCTAGCGTTTTTTTTGGCATTTTTTTGGGCTCTTTTGAGGCAGGCAAAACATCTGAACTTGTGTATAGTGGTGTATATACACACAACATATATTTATATACACACCTAGACATATATAGGTGTGATAGTAGCAGAAATATATGCTTGCGCTAAGGAAATCATTTACAGTAATATATTTCTGCTACTATCACACCTATATATGGCTAGGTGTCTATATACATATAATTATGTGTGTATATATACCACTATACACAAGTTCAGATGTTTTGCCTGCCTCAGAAGAACCCCAAAAAAATGCCAAAAAAAACGCTAGCGTCAAAAAAAAATGCCCAGGTGTGTTTTTGCTGGCATTTTTTGGGAGTTTTTGGAGGCAGGCAAAACATCAGAACTTGTGCACAGTACCACTATACACAAGTTCAGATGTTTTTCCTGACTGCAAAGAACCCAAAAAAATGCCTGCTATTAAACCGGCAAGGTGTGAAATCCGAGAAGCCAACCCCCTGTGCTGAAAGTGTTCTAATACAAACAATCTTTTTTTTATGGTTCTGGACATGCTACAGAGCTGAAACTTCACATGTACACCTTTTAGACCCCCCAGATACAAAATCCAAAGTAAAAATCAAAAAATCTCTTTTTTTTTTTTTTTTTAATTTTTTCAATAATTGGCTTTTTTATCAAAAATTACAATTTTTAAGAACTTTTTTGTGTGATTTCGTATCTGGGGAGCCTAAAATGTGTACCTGTGAAGTTTCAGCTCTGTAGCATGTCAAGAACCATAAAAAAAAAGGATTGTTTGTATTAGAACACTTTCAGCACAGGGGGTTGGCTTCTCTTCTCGGTTTTCACACCTTGCCGGTTTAATAGCAGGCATTTTTTGGGGTTCTTTGCAGTCAGGAAAAACATCTGAACTTGTGTATAGTGGTACTGTGCACAAGTTCAGATGTTTTGCCTGCCTCCAAAACCCCCCAAAAAATGCCAGCAAAAACACACCTGGGCATTTTTTTTTTGACGCTAGCGTTTTCTTGGCATTTTTTTGGGTTCTTTTGAGGCAGGCAAAACATCTGAACTTGTGTATAGTGGTATATATACACACATAATTATATGTATATAGACACCTAGCCATATATAGGTGTGATAGTAGCAGAAATATATTACTGTAAATGATTTAATTAGCGCAAGCATACATTTCTGCTACTATCACACCTATATATGTCTAGGGGTAGATATACAGACATATATGTGTATATATACCCCCTATACACATGTTCAGATGTCATGTCTGACATCAAACATGTCCTCAAAAAAGCACTGGCAGTGGCAACCCCTGCAGCATGAAAAATGCTTGCTGGTGAGAAGCCATATTCCTGTCCCGAAGCAACTCAGAGAAATGATCATTTCTCTATAGCGGTCACCCTGCTATGGAAGGGTTTTGTCACCCTTCCATAGCAGTCACTGTCAGTTAACCCTACACTACACTACGGTCCCCTTACACTTAACACTTTCCCTACAGAAACTAAATTTTTGAAGCTAACTTAAGTGTAAAGGAGCAATCTAACTACACTAGATATCCCTTTCCTCACACTAATAAATGCTAAATGACACTTTTAAAGTAAAATTAACAGAACTGCTTCCACTCTCTTCCATGTCCAGTATAACAATGCTAGGAATATGGCGGGGGCTATCTTATATACTGGGGGGCGTATTCATTAATGATTGGTCTAGGGACCCCCTAGTCACTCCAATCACATTCCTAGCATTCTCCTGCCCCCTCAATTGGCTTTTGCTAATGGTTCTGGTCCAATCACGGGCTTTTAACCACTTGCCGACTGCCTAACGCCGATCTACGTCGGCAGTCAGCCCCTCACAGGCAAAGTGACGTAGGGCTATGTCACTAGCTTGTGAGGGTCTAGGGAGCGAGCGCGCGCCCCCGGAGGCGCGCTCCCACTCCCGCGTGGTCACGGACCCCCCCGTGCGTGTGACCAGCGGACCCGATGTCCGCCGGTCACTCGGCGATCGGCGGGGGAGAGGGAGAATGTCAGGCAGCTTGTGTAAACAAGCTGCCTGTCATTCTCCTCGCTGTAAAGACACTGATAAAACGGATCTAGTATGTAGATCCGTTGATCAGTGTCCTTACAGCTCAAGCCACAGCCAATCACAGTAGAAAGCACGCCCCTAGGGATACACACAGCCCCTCCCTTCCAAATAAAGTTAACCCCTTCACAACCAGTGTATTTTTACAGTAACAGTGCATATGTATAGCACTGATTACTGTAGAAATGTCACTGGTAACCCCAAAAGTGTCACAAATGTCAGTCAAGGGTCCGATCTGTCCGCCCCAATGTCGCAGTACCGCAAAAAAAAAATCGCAGATCGCCGCCATTACGCGTTAAAAAAAAAACCAACAAAAATGACAAAAATCTTTCCCTTTGTTAGTAAACGCGATAACTTTTGCGCAAACCAATCAAAATACGCTTTTTGCGATTTTTTTTTTACCAAACATATGTAGCATAAAACAAATTGGCCGAAAATTTTAAAAAATTTTGATTTTTACTTTTTTTTTGGGGGGGAATTTCATATAAAAAAATGTGAAAAATATTGTTATTTTTGCAAAATTGACGCTCTTTTTTTGTTTATAGCGCGTGATCAAAAAAATCGCACAGGTGATCAAATACCACCAAAAGAAAGCTCTGTTTGTGGGAAAAAAAGGACGTCAAATTCGTTTAGGTACAGCGTCGCATGACCGCGCAATTGTCCGTTAAAGTCATGCAGTGCCGAATCGCAAAATACCCCCTGGTCAGGAAGGGGGTAAAATCTTCCGGGGCTTAAGTGGTTAAAGCCCATTTCCTGAAGCATTGCATTTTGGTCGGTTCTGGTTGTCGAATTCCGAACTTTTTGGGCAAAAAGTTCTAAATTCGGCCGAACCTCGAACACCCAATGTTCGGGCCGAACCGATGGTGGACCCGAACCGTTCGATCATCCCTAAATACCATATGCCTTATCTTTTTATCTAACATACTAATACATGACACACAATGAGTCTATACAAGATTTAGACCGGCTGTCTTAACACACATACACACACACAAACACACACTGACATAACACACAATAGTTGTTTTTTTAGGAAGAAAAATTGAATACTTTCTCCCACTTAGATTGCCTGCCAGGCCCATAATCAAACTTCTTTCGTATTCTCCAGTCTCTGCGATTTATGTTTGGCTACTGTTTCTGAAACATAGCAATGTCATTTTTTAGTTTGACATAATAACTGCCTTAGCTCTGGAATATGTGTTTGTGCTTTAGAAGTATCTTGGTGCAGTCTGGGTTCACGTTTTGTAAAATGATGTATTAAATACAGACCGGTACTAGAAAGAAGATCACAAGCTATGCTAAGTTACTTGTTTTGCCACCATTTGATCATTTTATATAAACTTGATTGCTTTAGCTTAATTTTTTAAGTATAACTTTTATAAGATTTTAGGCATATTGTCTCTGCTACTTCAACTGATCAATGATGGCCTATTACTGCTAAACAAAAAAAGTTATCTGTCAGGACTATTGGGACTAAAGTGAAGTCATATAAGGCACATACATATTATTTTATACATATTGTAATTCTGGGCAGCCTAGCAGCCATTTTGTCATGAGGTGACTGAAAGTTCATTTTCTTTAAGTAAGATTTCTTTACAGACAATTTTCACATCTTCCCAGATAAGATTCCAGCCATAATGGCACCAGATACTAATGAGGGTGATATTTGAAGCCTTGTCTGAGTTTCACAATGAATAATGATCAGTATATTTTTTAAGGCTCATTTAAAATATGCATGAGGAAACATTATTATTAATTATAGTGATTGTTTTAGCAACAATATTATTACATTATGTGAAGCATATATATATATATATATATATATATATATATATATATATATATATATATATAATTTCTAGGAATGCTTTGTATACTATTGTTTTGTTTTTGTGTGTAAAAAGCTAAGTCTTAATTCCACTTAAGTTGCTTCACTTATTCACTTATATAAAAATTCCCTAGAAGGTTTGTTTTATGTTTTGTCTTGGTCATATTAATCCTACACACCAGACACTATTCTTGACAGAATATGACATGGAGATGAGAATTAGGTTTCTTTCCTAGACTTAGGTCAAAAGGTTATCTTTGGGAAAATAATTAAATTAAATTCAATGTCCCAAATCGATCGTAATCCAACAGTGCCCCCTGGTGATTGTTCAAAGTTGTGTCCGAGTTATAGAAACTTAGCAAATAGGCCCCTTTTTAAGGTATTTTTCATATCGAAAACAAGATCCCCGCCTACATTTCCTATAGGATAAAAGTTTCATGTCAGTTAGAGACAGGGGAGAATTGAACAGACCAAGAATGGAATAAAAAGCTTTGAAGGAGGTTCTGGGACACTGATGGGTGATATTTGAAGCTGAAGCTACACACGTGACATCCCAGGCAACAGAAATAGAAGTTTGTTTGGTAAAGTATATATTTCTATTTTTCCTACAGGCCATTAATTTGACTTGTACACCTAACTGAACCATTCTTACACTTAAACTTGTAGCATCAAGCTTTTAATTTAGAACATTCTAACTGCAGTATGATTGGTTAAATGTTTCTTATCTTGGAATTTTGGCTAATTTTAGCCATAGAAAATGGGTCAGTTGTGATGTATTTTAAATAATAGATTAACTTAATAGAAGTTTATTTTACCAAAACGATCTGGACTTTTAACAAGTCTTGAGGCATGGTGTAACAAGTTTTGTCCATGCATTTTTTTTTTAAACATTGTGTTGTGAACATCTGTTGGCTGAGAGAAGTCACGTGTCAAATCTGTTAGATTGGTTGCCATCTTTTGTGTACTCTTGGAAGGCTATTAATCACATTCTAGAAGTCAATGGTTTTGGTTACCTTGATATTATGTAATAATATTCTTTGATTACATTTCTCACATTACCTGTGTGATACATTTTATTGAATTTGTTCCACATGTTATGTTTATTACCAATTATATTTTTGACATTTATTCTGCACTGAAGTATTTAATAAATATATATATTTTTGCACAAAATTGTATTCTTATCTTCAGGTTAGTGCCACTTAAAACGATCTTGTATTTTTGTTGAAATAAGTTAAGAATATCCTTACTTACAGATCTTTGCTTATTTGCATAAATAGACACTGTTTATCAGAGCAGTATAAACATTCTGACATATCTTTACAAAAACTAAAAAATTATTTTTTGAGGGTATATCAATCATATTGGCTTAATGCAGTTGTTTGTAACCCAAGGATTAATGCAAAAGTAAACTAAATTATTACACATACAATGTATGTGATGACACAATACTGTGTCAAGGATGATGTTCCTGAGCAATATAATGTTTTGCAAAGGTATCCCCCAAGCATGTATTTTGAAGGATTTTTGGTGTTACCCTTTAAGCCACTTGAAAAAAACCATCTCCCCACTGAATAATATATTTTTTCTTTGGTTCATATTCCCCAGGCCACTGGCCAGCTCCCCATGCTGTTTGTTTACCAACCAATTAACCTAGAAATTGGCCTTTTCTGATATCAAAATTTTGGCTCCATTGATTTCAAACGGAATTCGAGATCTGAACTTCGATAACCTTGGCCAATTCTGAACACAGGTACATTTAGCTCATCTTTAGTCAGAAATAGGTCTGGGGAAACATAACATAACCTCTAACAAATCTCTAATACAAGCAGAATCATCTGAAAACATTCCAAAATGTACATGCCTCAATAAAATGCATGGACTGAATGAAGATATGTATGATGTCTAAGGACTAAGTAGAAGCTGCATTAACACTATTATAGACCAAAACATGTCCACAACACATTTTAGCGATGCAGGGCAGCACATAGTACTGCATGTACATTGTGATGTGCTGCTTTCTATTTGTGTTGGCCGCTGCTGCATAGTGCTGTAATGTAACAGAACTGTCTGTTTTTCTGCATGTTCTGCTGTCCTGTATGTGTACAGCTAACCAGGCGGTGGGGGAGCATCTTTAACCCATTTCCACCTGGACAAAGTATGGTTCCTTATTCTACAAAAGTGCTATGGACATGAGATGCTCCCCAGAGTACTTACTGGAGCCTACCAGTACATGGACACACTCTGGAAGACTTCTGGTCTGGTCAAACCAGCACCCTTAGTACTCCATCCCAAATCTGCATAAGGCCTTATGGCAATGGATTCCAATAGTAGGTTCACCCAGCACTGTCCATTTCCAGAGGACATCCATATGTTCAGGTTAGGAGAAAGAAAAAGACAAACAACTAAATCCTTTGCACTGTTTGCTGAGCACAGTTAATTTCATACATCAGTCTTCCTTGCAGTGGTGGATTTGTAACACCATAAGTTAAAAATGATAGAGAGAACATAGGAGAGAGAAGCGAATACCTTTCTAGGGAGGGTTTGCCAGAGTCCAGCATTCCATTCAAAGGGGGCAAAGCATTTCCATTACTAATTATGGGGACACCTCATGACTATACCAGGTACCCACATGCCCCTACCCTAGACTTTATTGAGGTGCCATTATTAATAATGAATGGTACTGCAATATACAGTTCTGAAATAGTGTCAAAACCAGTATTAAACCTTATGTTTCTGGTTTCAGTGTTAGTCTATAATATTATTAGCCTCTGGTGTCTGTAAAACTTATGCTGCCAGCCTCTGATGCCATTAAAGTTGAGCTCCAAGCAAGCTGTTAAATCCTCAGAAGATATATATATATATATATATATATATTGTGGCAGGGCACATGGATCCGTGGTCGACGGAAGATACGTGTCACCGAGGTTACTGGCCTCGGTGAGATAAGAGCCGGTAATTCTGTGTCAGCAGCAGCTAGTGCTGTTTGACATTTTTCTATTTTAGTGTGGCTGCAAAGCAGAATCCGGGCCGGCTCTTATTGGGAGCAGTTAAGGTATGGGTGGGTGGCTGCTCCCCACGCTCCAGGCCAGGTCTTGCCTGGGGTTTATAAGGCAGACAGCCTAACAGGTGATTGAGAATTATCTCCAGGCACCAGAAGGCTGTGGAAGTGAGTGCTGAGGCTGGAAAAGTTACAAGCAGGTGAACTGATCCGTTGCTGTGTGTGAACAGCACCAAAGAGACACAGGTGAATGGACTTGTTGCTGTGTTTAAACCTGCCTTAAAAGACTGTCGTTTTCCTTTTTGTTGGGTGTGAGTTAATACCAAAAAAGACTGTTACTTTTGTGTTCCTGAAGTGTAAATAAAACACTCCTGATTTACTTAAAGAATCATCTGTTTTTTCCTCTGTACTGCACCCGCAAATCCTACCTACAAGAGCAAATCCCCACAATATATATATATATATATATATATATATATATATATATATATGTAAATATATATGTGAGGCATAGCCAGGATGTGAGAGCAAACAGAAGCACTCAGCAGCAGCTCCCGCCAGTAATTATCCTGCTATCATTCTGCACAGTAAGCCTCTCCCTCCTGGTTGGGGAACTAACCTCATTCTCCCCTCGCTGTACAAAGTCCATTCAGGCAAAAAGCAAGCCTCCTCTGGGCAGCAGAGCTCCTTCCTGGATACACATGTGATGACCATCTTATCTGTTGCTTTGCCTCCTGCCTTGTCTGTGACTGTGCAAACAAAGCAGCTGATTAACCCCTTCCGTACCGCGTCATGTAAAATGACGTCGGCACAAATCCTTTCTCGATCCGGGCGGACGTCATATGACGGCGCCCGGATCTCCCCGCTACTGCGCGCCCCCGGGGGCGCGCAGCGCGGCGATCGGGGGTGAGGCTCGTCCCTCGGACTGAGCCCAACCCCGATCAAGGTAAACAGCCAATGAAATTGGCTGTTTACCACGTGATCGGCTGTGTCAATCACAGCCGATCACATGAGCGGCTCCAGCGCGAGCCGCTCGTTCCTTCCTTAATGCGCGCCCCCGGGGGCGCGCAGCGCGGCGATCGGGGACGAGGCTCGTCCCTCGGACAGAGCCCATCCCCGATCTAGGTAAAGAGCCAATGAAATTGGCTCTTTACCACGTGATCGGCTGTGTCCAATCACAGCCGGTCACAAATGTCATCAGAGAACACGGTAACTAGCTGTCACCGTGTTCTACTCCTCACACACTGATCCTGTGTGAGGAGGAGATTGTGGTAACAGCTAGTTACCAAGTACAGTGCACCCCAACCACACTGATTGCCCCCCCCCAATAAAGAGCACCTGTCACTAGCCCATCAAAGTACCCGAGTACCTGTCACCAGCCCATCAGGTACTCTGATGACAGGTACTCGGGTACTCTGATGACAGGTACTCTGATGACAGGTACTCGGGTACTCTGATGACAGGTACTCTGATGACAGGTACTCGGGTACTCTGATGACAGGTACTCTGATGGGCTGGTGACAGGTACTCTGATGACAGGTACTCGGGTACTCTGATGACAGGTACTCTGATGGGCTGGTGACAGGTACTCTGATGGGCTGGTGACAGGTACTCTGATGGGCTGGTGACAGGTACTCGGGTACTCTGATGATGGGTACTCGGGTACTCTGATGATGGGTACTCGGGTACTCTGATGACAGGTACTCGGGTACTCGGGTACTCTGATGACAGGTACTCGGGTACGCTGATGACGGGTACTCGGGTACTCTGATGACAGGTACTCGGGTACTCTGATGACAGGTACTCTGGTACTTTGAGTACCCGTCACCGGAGTACCCAAGTACCCGTCATCGGAGTACCCGAGTACCTTCCACCTGCTCATCAGAGTACCTGACACCTGAAGTACCCGAGTACTTGCCACCTGCTCATCATTACCCATCACTACTCATCAGTACTCATCAGTACCCATCAGTACCTATCACCTATTAGTATCAGTACTGATCATCCGTACCCATCATCAGTACAGTATCAGTATCACCTATCAGTATCAGTACTACTCATCAGTACCTATCACCTGCCTGTCACCTGCCCATAAGAGTACCCGAGTACCTGTCACCTGCCTATCGGAGTACTCGAGTACCTGCCACTTGCTCATCAGTACCAGAGTACCTGTCACCTGCCCAGCAAAGTACCCGAGTACCTGTCACCCTTCATACAGCCACCATGTCCAAGTCCAAAAAGGTTTATATACGTCGTTCGTTTAAACCTAAATACCGGTGTTATGGCAGCAGATAGCTGCCATAACCCTGGTATTTTTTTAAACGGACGGTTGGCTTTCCGATAAGGGTGGTCCCAGCGGCGGATTCGCCGCGGGATCACCCTTCCGGGGTGGCGGAAGAGGTGCCCCCCCCCCTCCCGCTGCGATCCGGTCCCAGATCCTCACAGACAGGATGTCGAGTGAGGGCAAGCTTGCCCTCACTCGACTCTATGGTCTTGGAGGACCGGAGCTACGGCAAACGTCGTTGCCTAGCAACCAGTTTAAAGGTCCCTTTTTTTTTTTCATTTTATTTAATTTTTTTTTAATTTTTTTTTTTTATTTTTTCTATCTTTTAGTGTACTTGTGAGATCTGAGGACTTTTTGACCCCAGATCTCACAAAAAAGAGGTCCTGTCGTGCCTTTTTCTATTACAAGTAATGTTTACATTTCTTGTAATAGAAATAAAAATGATAAAAATGATCAATTTTTTTTTTTAAAAAAAAACAGTGTAAAAATAAAAAATAATAAATAAAATAAATAGTAAAAAAAAAAAAAATTAAAGCGCCCTGTCCCCGCGAGCTCGCGCGCAGAAGCGAACGCATACGGAAACCCCGCCCACATATGTAAACAGTGTTCAAACTACACATGTGAGGTATCGTCGCGATCGTTAGAGCAAGAGCAATAATTTGAGCCCTAGACCTCCTCTGTAACTCTAAGATAGCAACCTGTAGAAATTTTTAAAATGTCGCCTATGGGGATTTTTAAGTACCAAAGTTTGTCACCATTCTGTGAGCGTGCGCAATTTTGAAGCATGACATGTTGGGTATCTATTTACTCGGCGTAACATTATCTTTCACATTATGGAAAACAATTGGGCTAACTTTACTGGTTTCTTATTTTTTAATTAAAAAAAGTGATTTTTTTGGTGCAGCTGTGCATGTTAGCCAGTTAGCTTCTAACTTCAGCTTTTTCAATTAGGCTTTCCAATAAAACCTGGAAGATGAATGGTTTCTATACACAGTTGCACCCTCTAGCTTTAGTAAATAACCCCCATAGTCCGAAATGGGACTTTTTTGACCTTTGATAATCTTAAATCAGTATCACTTGCCAAATACTCACCTGTTTAGATAATTAAAACTTTACCAGATTAGTATCAAATTCTTCTTAAAAATTTCTACACAGAATATACTTTACACTGGCTAGACTAGCAAGGATATATAGAAATCAATCCTCTTCGTGCTGGCATTGCTCCTCCATATATACCAATTTTTTCCACATTTTTTAAGAATGCCTAGCTATTCAGTTATATTGGAATTAGGTCCTGACTTCGGTCACCACTATACCCATATTACCTTAAGCCCCGTACACACGTACCGATGGTCGGCTTACAAATGTTCCTCTTTTCTCCCCGGGATGTCGGTGTCTGCTGAAAAGTGCAAAGACAGCACAAGGACAGCACAAGAATTTTGTCCGCCGACTGCAGAAGTGATGTCATGTAATGGTTAACTTTCCCTGTGTTTTCTATTTTCTGAGCATGCCCAGTCTTGCAAATCTGCGGTCTGTCGGCCGAATTGTGTACTGACAGGCGAACAATCGTCCGTTCTGGTGTCGGCATACAAATATTTTCATGTTTGCACGAAAGACTTTTGTCCGCGGATTGTGCGCAGACATCTGTCGGAGGCACCATACTAACACGCGTACAATCGGCAGATCCTTCGTCCACCGACGTTTGTATGCCGACAATCGGTACGTGTGTACGGGCCTTTAGATTAAGGTTTGTCTTCTGAACTTGGTGGACTCCCTAGCTCCCACAAATGTTATTCGCTCTGCTAGGCTTACTATTATTTTATGCTAGAAAGCTGACTATCCTGTCTTGGATAAAGACCACAGTGCCAACACTGACAGCTTGAAAATCTCTGGGGAACCAGGCTCCTCTCCTTTGAAACGCCACCTTTTTCAATATAGGTGCACCTCTCAAATTTGACAAGGTTTGTGTCTGCCTCTGTGTGTCACAAGACACACAGACACACAGAGAGCTGCTCTGCCCTGCTCCCTCCTCTCTGGATGTGATTGACAGCAGCAGGAGCCAATGGCTTCTGCTGCTGTGTCTCAACCAATGAGGAGGCAAAGACCACAGAGAGCTGCTGCTCTCATGCACATCGCTGGTTCCAGATGGGGATTGGGTAAGTATTAGGGGGACTATGGGGGGGAAGCATCACACAGGAGGTTTTTACATTTATACATAGAACTTTCCACCTGTACAAACATTTTAATTTTGTATGTAGAATTTTACTAAAATGACAATAAAAATATTTTGACACTTCTGACATTGCCGCTGTCACAATGAAGGGGATTGGTGGTGCAGGGTGCAGGGGGAGGTTGCTGAACATGTTAAATGTTACACCCTAAATAAAGGTGTAACCTGTAACATGTTCAGAAAGGTGAACTTATCCTTTAACTCGGACCGCCGCAGAAAAACTGCGGCAGGCTGGCCCTCCTGTGCGAACCGCCATAGGTATACGTCGGTCGCGCGCCTGCAGCTAGGGGGCGAGTGCGCGCCGCAGCCGGTGCGCTCCCGCCCCCACTCGGGGACTCCGATGCACGGGGCAGGCCGCTCCGATTGCAGCCTGACACCTGCGATCGTTCCCCGCTGAGAGAGAAGAACAGTCAGTTGTAAACACAGCTGAACGTTCTTCTCCCTGGAATGATCCCTCTATATAGGAACACAGGTCTCTGTGATCATTTCACAAGCCCCGCCCTCATACAGATAGAAACATGCCCCTAGGTACACATTTAACCCTTTGATCACCCCTGGCTTAACCCCCTCCCTGCCAATGGCATTAATACATTAACAGTGCATATTTTTAGCACTAATTATTGTAGTAATGTCACTGGTACCCACAAAAGTGTCAAAAATGTCAGTTAGGGGTCTGATCTGTCCGGCACAATGTCACAGCCCCGCAAAAAATTGCAGATCGCCGCCATTACTAGTAAAAAAAAAAAAAAAACAATAAAAATGACATAAATCTTTCCCGTAGTTAGTAGACGCGATAACTTTTGCGCAAACTAATCAAAATACACTTATTGCGATTTATTTTTTTTACCAAAAAATATGCAGCAGACAACAAATTGGCCTAAAATGTTAAAAAAATTTGATTTTTTTTTTTTTGGGAATGTTATATAGCAGAATGTGAAAATTATTATTTTTTTTTTTTTTTTCAGAATTGTTGCTCTATTTTTGTTTATAGCGCAAAAAATAAAAAAATCGCAGAGTTGATCAAATATCACCAAAAGAAAGCTCTATTTGTGGGGAACAAAATTACATCAATTTTATTTAGATACAATGTTGCACGACCGCGCAATTGTCCGTTAAAATAACGCAGTGCAGAATTGCAAAAATGGCCTAGTTATTAAGGGGGCAAATCCTTCCAGTCCAGGAGTGGTTAAATAAGGTCTATTTCTAATGCTTGGGGAAATCATGGCAACATATGATGTTAAAATATACGTGAAACACCAGTCTTTGATGCCTATTAAACTGTTATCTCAAGCTCTATAAATCATAAGGGAAAGCCACAATTACACAGTCAAACAACTCATGTTCCCCATGCTATCAGTTGCTCAGTACTATACACACTGCACAACAAATAACATTTTGTGACACCTGCATCATTCATATTGTATCATACCTTTGTCTTTTACAACAGGTTTCACTAGCAGGAAATTCTCAAAAATTAGGAAGTCACAGCTATTGTAGAACTATACAAAAGAACAGGTCTAACAATAAAATGCATAATTATAAATATCTTTGTGACATTTTTATAGATCCTGTGCATTTTATTATTCTTGAGACTCCAACTTTATTATCTGTATTTATTTCCTTTATGTGCTTTTTTCCATTTGCATTTTTCATCTTGGCAACAATTTTTTCTACATTTACAACAGTATATTTTAATTAACATATCCTTTTTTGGAGTTGACAGCAAATAAGCTTATGTTTATATAACCCTTTTAGTGTCACTATGGCATGAAAGTAAAATTAATTATTTCATTATTACAAAAAGAAGATAATCATCCATGTGGGTTTCAAAGTTTAGTTGTTACTAATTAGGTAATTATTCGTTTTAAGATTCTTTTTTTTTTCTTTGTTTCATAAATCTTTATTGTCTGGATACACCAATTGCAGTATAATTTAGAACACTGTTAAATGAATAATGCAAATGTTTTAACAAAGCAAGAGAAAAACTATGGCATATAGAAAGATACAGTATAATTTACCAACATAAACATACAGTGTAAAATACCAGAAAGTTACAGCGGAGCTCCAGTCGTTTTTGTGTTTATTAAAAGTCAGCAGCTACTCGAAGAGTAGCATTTTCTGGCACTCTTTGTAAAAGTCAGGTTTTTTTTTTGCCAGAAAATTGGTTAGAACCCTCAAACATGTTATACGGTATTTTTTTTTTTTTTTTAAAAAGCTGTGCAATATTTTATATTATTTGCGCATCGGTTTTTGAGGAAAAAAAATACACTTTTTATAATTTTAATGCACAACAACACAATACATAACCCAGTTTTTTTTGTAAAAAAAATAAAAGATGACGTCACGCCGAATAAATAGATACCAAACATGTCACAGTTTAAAGTTGCGCACGCCCGCACAAAGACAACGCTTTAAAAGCTTTCACAGGTTACCAATTTAGATGTACAGAGGAGGTCTAGTACTAGGATACTGCCCATGATCCGATGTTCATGGCAGTATGCACGCGTCTCCCTTTGTGCGCTAGCTCTGGGGGACGGGGGCATTTTACATTTTTTTAATTTTAATTATACATTTTTTTTTTTTACACTTGCTTATTTTTTTTTATTTGATCACTTTTATTGCTGTCACAAGCAATGTAAACATCCTTGTGTCAGTAATAGGCTTGTGACAGGTAGTCTTTATGGAAAGATGTGGGGTCTATAAGACCCCATATCCCTCCTTGCACTTAAAAGCATTCAAAATGCCAAGTTCTGTGTTTTTGAATACTTTTGATTTTTAAAAAAATGGCTCTGTTAAGATGCTGGTAAACCGGAAGTGATGTCATGTCATCGCTTAAGGTTTACCTTTGGTGTCTTTCCACTTTCTCACAATATAATTGGGTATGTCTGTTACCCTGTGCTGAATTTGCCTACAATAACTCAGTTCACGCTGCCACCAACCAGACTCCATTCTAGGCCAACTTTGGGTACCATAGTGTATGTGAGTACCTGCGCTTAGGAATGTGTGCTGCACAATACAATTGTTTGTACAATTATCTCTGTATGGAAACAAGCTGCTGCTGAGAAAAAGGAAAATCCTTTCTGGAGTAATTTATATATGTGTATCAGCGCTGCTCAATCAATAATTGTGCAAAGTGTTCTCTATATATAAAAATGTGACTATCTTAATGGTGAATTGCCATACACCTAAATGAATGCCTAATATTTGTGACCAAAATATTTATAAAACATAAATATTGCAATTATATATGAAAATATAAAGTGCAATCATATAACTGTGCAAAAAAAATCCTCTCTGTATAAAGTGCCAAATATAAAAACCAGTGACAGGTAATAATTGTATACAATATAAAGTGCCAAGTGATAATATACTTATAATTAATCAATGTAATAATGGCAATAGGTGCTGGTGCTGACAGCAGTCCCACAAAGTTCTTGTGCAATATACAAAGAGCTAAGTGTTCCACTATTATAAAGAATGGTGCAATCTGTGCTATCAAGAGTCCCACACAAAGTCCTTTGTGCACACAACAATAGTGGTCAGTGCCAGGTGATTTCACTGCGTGCTCCCCTCTTGGTCCCTCACTCACCGGATCAACAGAGTATGAACACCCATAAGTCACAATGCCCCTGACTGGCCAGGACTCCTCTGTTAGTATACTCCGGATATGCAGTGGGTGGACGCACACAGTGATCTAGCAAGGGTTGCGTATCTCCTGGATTCTGGGAACTTTACCGCAATATTCCCCATTGAGTATTGCCATAGTACTACTCCATAGTATAGTAAATTGAAGTATCACTTTATTAAATAAAATACATTGCACTTACAATTCTGCAATGCAAAAAAACTCTCTTGTTCCACTTGGTGGACGCCACTCTCACCGCTTGCCTTCCGGTTCCAGTGGTTGGAACGCAAGCGGTGAAAGCGGTGAGAGGGTCCACAATAATTGGCATGTCCACCACTGGTGCTCTGTGCTGAGAGCAGGTTCACCCTAAGCACATGTTACAGACATAAAAGGGTCTGGAGAAGCCGTTGAGAATGTTATTCTGCTTGTAACATCATTCAGCATGACTGGTTTGGTGGTGGATAAGTGATGGTCTGGGGAGGCATGTCCATGGGGGGATGCACAGACCTCTACAGGTGTCACATACCTGATCCTGAAGCCGAAATCCTGAGAGGGCTCTCTTTGCTGCTGAGTGCTCAGTGTCCCTGAAGTGGAAACAGGGAACACAAAGCCTAGAGAAGCAGGGATTGCCGGCTGTGCCACAGATGAGAGATACAGGTGTGGAGATCTCTCCTTAGGTTGATACCAGATGAGGTGAGCAATAGGACCCAGTGGAGCTGAAGATGGTGCCAACTGCACACAGTAGGAAACAGGTATTTCAGGCTGGAGCTACAGGTAAGTATTCAGGTAGGTACAGCAAGCTGGGTATTGCAGGTAGGCACCAGGACGGATCACAGCAGACAGGGTGAAGCAGGAAGCATGGTCAGGGAAGGATGCAGAGGTCGGTAAGACAGTGGTCAGCAGACAGAAGAACAGGGGCGTGGTCAGCAAGCCGAAGTCATAAACAGAACAGGAGACAAGAGCAGATATGTCGGGCAATCCGAGGTCAGAGCTGGGGGAGAGACAAGAGGTATCCAAGGGCAGGCCAGGTCAGTAACAAGTGATCAGAAACATAAGCACACACACAGGAAGCAGGAAGCTGAAGACCAGTCAGCAATGTCCATGGGCTGCAGACACTCTTTTAAAGTCCAGAGTGCACCAGGATCAGACAAGCATTGCGTGTGTAAGCACACACACGTGTTTGCCATGGCAACGTGCATTCGCAATACGTGTGTAAACAGGTATTTCAGGCTGGAGCTACAGGTAAGTATTCAGGTAGGTACAGCAAGCTGGGTATTGCAGGTAGGCACCAGGATGGATCACAGCAGACAGGGTGAAGCAGGAAGCATGGTCAGGGAAGGATGCAGAGGTCGGTAAGACAACGTGCATTCGCAATACGTGTGTGCATATTTGTGCGGGTGCAGCCACACTGGAAATTGGCCACTGTGCCTGGCCTATATGCAACTCTACTCCTGACAGTGCCCCCCCCCCCGCGGAAGCCTCGGGATCCCCAAACGTTATATCTTTTCAGAGTTTCTGTTGAAGGTTTCACGCCGCAATCTGGGAGCATGAATATTCCCTTTGCGCTTCCAGGAAATCTCTTCAAGGGGTAACCTTTCCTTTGACAGGATATTGAGTTTGCCTTACTTGTTTCCTGCAATCAAGAATTGCTTATACCTCAAATTCAGTCTCCTCGCTCACTGTAACAGGTGGTGGATCTTCTCTTCCTGGAAAAAAGTCTGAAGAGGCAGGTTTCAGAAGACACATGAAAGACCGGGTGGATTTTGTAAAATTGGGGAAGTGTCAATTCAAAGGCCACAGGGTTTATCACTCTCCTTATCTCAATTGGCCCAATGAATCTTGGACCAAGCTTCCGCGAAAGGCAAGGGAGTTTCAAATTAGCCGTAGATAGCCAAACCCTGTCTCCAACTTTCAAAACTGGATTTTCCCTCCTCTTCTTATCGTAGTGCCTTTTATAATCCTCTTGAGCCTTTGAAATGGCCTCCTTAAGACCTGATAGTTGGTTAGGATGGAGGTTAATCTGTCTTGAACTGCGGGCACAGAAGTTTAAGGCAACACATCAGGTAGAAAGGATGGATGGTACCCAAAGTTGTTTATATATGTGTATCAATGCTGTTCAATCAAAAATTGTGCAAAGTGTTCTCTATATATAAAAATGTAACTATCTTAATGGTGAATTGCCATTCATCTACATGAATGCCTAATATTTGTGACCAAAATATTCATAAAACATAAATATTGCAATCGTATATGAATATATAAGGTGCAATCATATAACTGTGCAAAAAAACTCCTCTCTGTATAAAGTGCCAAATATAAGAACCAGTAACAGGTAATAAATGTATACAATATAAAGTGCCAAGTGAGTCGTCGACCCGTTTCACCCGCCTACAAGGGGCGTATTCAAAGGTGCGTCAATGCACTTCCAGTAACGGCAACCATACAACGCCGCTTCCTGGAGTCTGTGGAACGCACGCCGGCTGTGTTTCCGGAAGGACTGTGTGATTACTCGTTCCTTATATGTGGACATCTATATTTCCTATATGTTAACACCTGTTTTTATCCTTTGTGAGTATTTTTATCTAATAATTAATAAACTTATATATGCAGGCTTCACCATGCTGGTCCATCTTTTCTTTTGCGTGGCACAGGAGAAGGGGATCTACTGTTTTTCTTCTTGGAGTCCAGTCCATTTGATTATAATGCTCATTTGACCTTTTTTGAAAGGTCCATCGGCTCTGGTAAGTGGATTCCCTAAGGGATTCGTGGCACCTTTGCACCGTGTGGAGCACTTAGGTGTGGAACACCTTTTGGCAGCAGCACTTTTGAGCACGTTGCACTCAGTAATGGACATTCATTTTGGGCAGTTACTTTGGACTGTCACACCAGTGTGCATTTGTATTTATGACCTTTGTTGCACTAAGCATTGTTGCACTCAGCACTATTGCACCTTGTATTTTTTGCACCGTTTATATTGTAATATCATTATTGCACTTTTGTGATCAATTATTGTAGTATTTATTTTGGATGTAGCACGATTGCACTTTATGATCCTTATCACGTTAGTGACTTACACTCATTTAATTTCACATTTTTGCAAGCGCTGTTTTTCAATACGTCACATGCCAATTATGGTGTTCAATGGCAAATGCCAATCGAGCTCCATGGGGCCAGGCAGTGAGCACGACTATGTGCCACTTTCTATTAGTCTATCACATGAAATCCCAATAAAATACATTTATGTTTTTGGTTTTAACATGACAAAATGTGGAAAATTTCAAGGCGTATGAATACTTTTTCAAGGCACTGTGTATGTATATGTAAATGTACAGTATATATATATATATACACAGTGGGGATCGAAAGTTTGGGCACCCCAGGTAAAATTTGTATTAATGTGCATAAAGAAGCCAAGGAAAGATGGAAAAATCTCCAAAAGGCATCAAATTACAGATTAGACATTCTTATAATATGTCAACAAAAGTTAGATTTTATTTCCATCATTGACACTTTCAAGATTACAGAAAACAAAAAAATGGCATCTGCAAAAGTTTGGGCACCCTGCAGAATTTATAGCATGCAATGCCCCCTTTGCAAGGCTGAGACCTGCCAGTGTCATGGATTGTTCTCAATCATCGTCTGGGAAGACCAGGTGATGTCAATCTCACAGATTTTAAATACCCAGACTCATCTGACCTTGCCCCATCAATCAGCACCATGGAATCTTCTAAGCAGTTGTCTAGAAAACTGAAACTGAAAATAGTTGACATTCACAAAGCTGGAGAAGGCTATAAGAAGATAGCAAAGCGTTTTCAGATGTCAATATCCTCTGTTCGGAATGTAATTAAGAAATGGCAGTCATCAGGAACAGTGGAAGTTAAAGCAAGATCTGGAAGACGAAGAATAATATCAGACAGAACAGCTCACAGGATTGTGAGAAAAACAATTCAAAACCCACGTTTGACTGCACGATCCCTCCAGAAAGATCTGGCGGGCACTGGAGTTGTGGTACACTATTCCACTATGAAGAGATACTTGTACAAATATGGTCTTCATGGAAGAGTCATCAGAAGAAAACCTCTTCTACGTCCTCACCACAAAAATCAGCATTTGAACTTTGCAAATTAACATATAGACAAGTCTGATGCAAGTTCTGTGGACCGATGAGGTTAAAATTTAACTTTTTGGCTAGAATGAGCAAAGCTATGTTTGGAGAAGAAGGGGCACAGAATTTAATGAAAAGAACCTCTGTCCAACTGTTAAGCATGGGGGTGGATCAATCATGCTTTGGGGTTGTATTGCAGCCAGTGGCACAGGGAACATCTCACGAGTAGAAGGAAAAATGGATTCAATAAAACTTCAGCAAATTTTGGAATGGTAACTTGATGCTATCTGTGAAAAAGCTGAAGTTAAAGAGAGGATGGCTTCTACAAATGGATAATGATCCTAAACTGAAGGTTTTGCCATGGCCTTCACAATCTCCTGACCTCAACATAATTGAAAATCTATGGATAGACCTTAAAAGAGCAGTGCGAGACAGATAGCCCAGAAATCTCAAAGAACTGGAAGACTTTTGTAAGGAAGAATGGGCAAAGATACCTCAAACAAGAATTGAAAGACTCTTGGCTGGCTACAAAAAGCGTTTACAAGCTGTGATACTTGTCAAAGGGGGCAGTACAAGATAATAACTCTGCAGGGTGCCCAAACTTTTGCAGACACCATTTTTTTGTTTTCTGTCATTTTGAAAGTGTAAATGATGGAAATAAAATCTAACTTTTGTTGACATAGACAAGAATGTCTAATCTGTAATTTGATGCCTTTTGGAGATTTTTCCATCTTTCCTTGGCTTCTTTATGCACATTAATACAAATTTTTACCTGGGGTGCCCAAACTTTCGATCCCCACTGTGTGTATATATATAGATATATATATATATATTGTGACAGGAAGTCAGGAAAATCTATGGGTGTTGTCACTGACGGGAGATATATTTCTGCTTGGTTTAGACAATTCACTAATTGCTATCAGGTGTCGGCTGCAGAGGTAGGCAGGAAGGTGTACGGAAGTTGAGAACACTTTCAGCTGTTCAGAATGAGGCAATTAAGATCTCTATAACTTGTCCAAAGGGAGTCTATTGATTGCTGTCTCCTGAGGCTGTGTAAGCTGGGGAGAGCAGTCAGATGAGAGACTTCTAAAGGTGAGGTGTTGAATTTTTTTCTGTGTAAAGAAAACACAAATGGACATTTGAGTGTCTGCTGTAGAACCAGCAGGGTCTGCCCAAAGAGTAGGTTGGGAAGACTCCTTAGATAGGTTCCGGTGTGTGAGAAGGTAGACGCCCACAGTGGCCAGGATTTATTTTGTGTTTTGTTTTGTTTTGATGTTTTTGCTGCATGCACTGTTTTGAAGAAATTGGACGAATAAACCATAAACTGTTGTTTTCAACCACTCCTCGGCTATCTCCCTGTGTGACGAACCCCCCCCAAAAGGGGTTATCCACACCCGCTACCGAGCTAATCCCTCACATATGGTGGAGTGCCGCGGGCAGTTAAAGTAAACCCAAAAAAATGGAGGAAATACTGAAACAACTGATTATATCGAATGCAGCCCAACAGCAGGCAAATGCAGCTCAACAGCAGGCAAATGCGGATTTTCAGCGGAGCTTTGCAGCTCAACAACAAGCTCACCGAGAGGCCATTGAAGGCGTGGAACAGAGACACCAGCAGCAAATGGAGGCCATTGTGAAACAGCTTCAGAGACAGCAGACCGAGGTTGGGAGTCAGGCCAGTAACATACCGACTTTTCGGGTAAACCACTTATTGCCAAAGATGACTACAGATGAGGACCCTGAGATGTTTCTGACCACGTTTGAAAGAACAGCGGAGAAAGAGAGTTGGCCTAAAGAACAGTGGGCTGGACTAGTGGCCCCCCTATTAGCTGGAGAAGCCCAAAAGGCATATTTTGACTTGGAACTTGCAGATGCAAAAAACTATGATCGATTAAAAGTGGAAATATTGGCACGTTTTGGGGTAACCTTGGATGTCCGTGCTCAGCGGGTCCACAATTGGAGTTATCAGCTGAAGAAACCACCCCGGTCGCAGATGTATGACCTCATCCATTTGGCTAAGAAATGGCTGCAGCCAGAAATTCTGTCCGGACCAGAAATTTTGGAGCGAGTAGTCATGGACAAATTTCTTAGGTCTCTTCCTAACACCCTGCAGAAATGGGTAAGCCATGGTGGTCCGGAAACCGCAGACAAATTAGTAGACCTGGTCGAAAGGTACCTAACAACTGAGAATTTGACCTCTTTTTCCAGAGATGCACAGACTTTTCACCCCAAGACCAGACCCTCCCCACCTATAAGTAAGACTGCGTCAGGGGATGGGGGTGGAGAGAGGATCCAAAGAGCAACTCGAGGTGTTAGTAGGACTACTACTAATGTTTGGCGAGAGCGACCTGGAAGACCCATCCCACAGGAGAGGACTGGAAGGTTGATTTGTTACCGTTGCCGGGAAGAGGGACATGTAGCAGCAGTTTGCCCAGCGGTTTGCCCAGTGGATGATGAACCCATGCATTGTGACTTTCTGACAGAGAGACGACAGTCCTTTTTTGCAACCACATACACTGCAGTAAAGGGGAATGAGAAACCTTTATATAGAATGTGTTTAGATGGTAAAGATGTTGTGGTATTGTTGGATTCAGGTAGCCTGGTTACCTTAGTGAGAAGTGATCTAGTGGTGAAAAAAAACGTACATCCTAGGAAAATGGCGGTAGTTTGTGTACATGGGGACACTCGAGAATATCCGGTGACTACAGTTTCCTTTGAAACCTCCCTCGGTAACTTGTGTCACCAAGTGGGTTTAGTTCCCAAACTGCCACATGACGCCATTGTGGGAAGGGATTTCCCAAAATTCTGGGAACTCTGGGATTGCCCAGATTCCCCAGTAGGTGGTTCTTCTGAGCCTGAACCATCTACTCCAGAATCCTCTAACTGTGAGGATTATCCTGAGTTTCCGTGCTCAGTCTTAGCCGGGGAAACACCAGTCCCTAGGGAGGAGCCTGCTACCTCAGAAGAGGAACAGCGGCCGTTAGGGTTGGATGACCTTAAAGTGCACCGAGAAAATTTTATCACTGAGCAATTGAGGGACCCCACATTGCTAAGAGCCCGGGAGAATGTAGTGAAGATAGATGGGGAGCTAGTTAACCCTGACGAGAGGATTGCCCTCCCTTACTTCATTATTGAGAGGGACCTCTTATATCGAGTGTCACAGAGGATAGAGGACACTGTTGAGCAACTGGTAGTGCCTAAACCGTACCGCAAGATGGTTTTGGAACTGGCCCATGGGCACATTCTTGGGGGACATTTGGGAGCAGAAAAAACCCGGGAGAGAATCACCCAGAGGTTTTATTGGCCTGGGATCACTAAGGAAGTGGAATTGTACTGCTCTTCCTGTCCAGTGTGTCAGATTAATGCACCCATGCCCCATTTCCGTAGTCCTTTGGTACCCCTGCCCATTATCGAGGTTCCTTTTGAGAGGATCGCCATGGATTTGGTTGGGCCCTTACTGAAGTCCACAAGAGGGCACCAGCACATCTTGGTGATAATGGATTATGCCACCCGTTACCCAGAAGCGATTCCTCTCCGAAATACCTCTGCTAAAACCATAGCCAAGGAGTTATTTCAAGTTGTCACCCGGGTGGGTCTACCTAAGGAAATCCTAACTGACCAGGGCACCCCGTTTATGTCCAGGGTGACAAGAGAACTTTGTAAACTCCTGAAAGTGACCCAGTTACGTACCTCAGTATATCACCCTCAAACAGATGGGTTAGTGGAGAGGTTTAATAAAACGTTAAAACAAATGTTGAGGAAGGTGGTGGATAAAGACGGAAAGAATTGGGATTATCTGCTCCCTTATCTGATGTTTGCCATAAGAGAGGTTCCCCAATCATCCACAGGGTTCTCTCCGTTTGAGTTGCTGTATGGGAGGCACCCCCGGGGCCTACTTGACATTGCCAGGGAAACATGGGAGAGTGAGAGTTCCCCTCATCGAAGTGTGATTGAGCATGTTGCCCAAATGCAAGATAGAATTGCCCAAGTGATGCCGATTGTGAAGGCACATTTAGCCCAAGCCCAGTTGGCTCAACAAAGGATTTACAATCGTGGGGCCCAGGTCCGTTCTTTTGCACCTGGTGATAGGGTGTTGGTGTTGGTCCCCACGGTCGAAAGTAAATTCCTAGCCAAATGGCAGGGGCCCTATGAAGTATTGGAGAAAATAGGGATGGTGAATTATAAAATTAGCCAACCAGGAAGACGAAAACCTGAGCAGCTCTATCACGTGAACTTGTTAAAACCATGGAAGGATAGAGAGTCCTTGGTCGCTGAGACTACCCGAGTTTCTGCTCCAGTTCACCTGGCTGTCCCTGAAGTTGGGATAGCAGAGACTCTGTCCAAACTTCAGAAACAGGAGGTTAAAGAATTTGTGCTCCGTAATAGGGAGAAGTTTTCAGACCTGCCAGGTTGGGTCTCGGGAGTTAAACATGACATTATCACCACCCCAGGGGATAAGGTCAAGTTAAAGCCTTATAGAATTCCAGAAGCCCGGCGAGATGCCATTCGCCAGGAAGTAAAAAAAATGCTTGAGTTGGGGGTGATAGAAGAGTCAAATAGTGATTGGTCCAGTCCCATTGTCTTAGTGCCCAAACCAGATGGAAGTTGGCGGTTTTGTAATGATTTTCGCCGCCTGAATAAAATCACTAAGTTTGACACCTATCCTATGCCCCGCATAGATGAACTAATTGATCGCCTAGGCACTGCCCGGTACATGACCACGTTAGACCTTACCAAGGGTTATTGGCAAATTCCTCTCTCGGGGTCGGCCAGGGAAAAAACAGCATTTGTAACTCCAGACGGATCTTTCCAATATCGGAGGATGCCTTTTGGGTTACAGAATGCTCCTGCCACATTCCAACGCACCATGGATAAGACCCTTCGGCCTCATCTAGCCTATGCTGCTGCATACCTCGATGACGTGGTCATTCACAGTGAGGATTGGGACTCACACTTACCAAAAGTTCAGGCTGTGTTGGATTCCATCTGGAAAGCTGGGTTTACAGCCAATCCAAAAAAATGTACCATTGGGCTAGAAGAGGCGAAGTATCTGGGGTATACCATTGGTAGAGGTCTAATCAAGCCCCAAATAAACAAAGTTGAAGCTATTAAGGATTGGCCACGTCCCACCAGCAAGAAACAGGTTCGTGCATTTTTGGGGATTGCAGGTTATTATCGCCGTTTTATTCCCCATTTTGCCTCACAGGCTGCTTCCCTGACCAATCTGACCAAAGGGAAGGAGTCTGTCATGATCAAATGGACTCCCGAGGCAGAAACAGCTTTTCAGGCTTTAAAACAGGCCTTATGTAGCCAGCCAGTTTTAAAGTCGCCTGATTTTTCACGAGACTTTGTGGTCCAGACAGATGCATCAAATGTGGGTTTAGGA
This sequence comes from Pelophylax lessonae, assembly GCF_965119305.1. Lineage (NCBI taxonomy): Eukaryota > Metazoa > Chordata > Amphibia > Anura > Ranidae > Pelophylax > Pelophylax lessonae. The sequence continues at coordinate 326,975,558 of NC_138772.1, forward strand.
GCTGTACTGTCCCAGATTATCAATGGGGAAGAACACCCTGTTATGTACCTCAGCCGAAAGTTGAAGGCCCATGAAGAGAATTATGCCACCATTGAGAAAGAGTGTTTGGCGGTGAAATGGGCCTTGGATTCTCTCCGATACTACCTCCTGGGTAGACAGTTTGAACTGGTGACGGATCACGCCCCATTGAAGTGGATGGCACAGAACAAGGAGACCAATAGGAGAATAAATAGGTGGTTTCTGGCCCTTCAGGAATTTAGTTTTGTGGTAACGCATCGCCCCGGTGTTCAAATGGGGAATGCAGATGGTTTGTCCCGTGCACATGCGTGCCTGTCAACCTGTGTCCCAACCCTAGGGTTGAAACAAGAGGGGGGGGTATGTGACAGGAAGTCAGGAAAATCTATGGGTGTTGTCACTGACGGGAGATATATTTCTGCTTGGTTTAGACAATTCACTAATTGCTATCAGGTGTCGGCTGCAGAGGTAGGCAGGAAGGTGTACGGAAGTTGAGAACACTTTCAGCTGTTCAGAATGAGGCAATTAAGATCTCTATAACTTGTCCAAAGGGAGTCTATTGATTGCTGTCTCCTGAGGCTGTGTAAGCTGGGGAGAGCAGTCAGATGAGAGACTTCTAAAGGTGAGGTGTTGAATTTTTTTCTGTGTAAAGAAAACACAATTGGACATTTGAGTGTCTGCTGTAGAACCAGCAGGGTCTGCCCAAAGAGTAGGTTGGGAAGACTCCTTAGATAGGTTCCGGTGTGTGAGAAGGTAGACGCCCACAGTGGCCAGGATTTATTTTGTGTTTTGTTTTGTTTTGATGTTTTTGCTGCATGCACTGTTTTGAAGAAATTGGACGAATAAACCATAAACTGTTGTTTTCAACCACTCCTCGGCTATCTCCCTGTGTGACGAACCCCCCCCAAAAGGGGTTATCCACACCCGCTACCGAGCTAATCCCTCACAATATATATATATATATATATATATATATATATATATATATATATATATATATATATATATATATAAATAATCTCCTCCTGTAGTATCACAATATATACTATATGAAAGTTTCTACGTTTTTAGATTTTCAATAAGTCATGGTTTATATACTTAATTATTTATCATGCTATAATTATTTTAATATCATTCCTTTCATTGAAGAAATGTTCTGCACTATTTGTGCTCTTTTTGTTTTGCACAGATATAATTTCCCAGAAGGTGCCCTGAAGTTTCTTAATGAACTCCAAAACCAATATTTCAAGACGAAAGCTTTAATTTCCAGAATGGTCTCTAGTGTTCAGTGTGTTAATGTCAGAACACTTCCCAGTAGACAAAGTTGTGGTAGAACAAAGAGATTGTTTTATATTGTTTACACATGAAGATATCAGAAACTTAACGGCATTGCTAACTAGCTAAAAAAAATAGGCATTAGGGACCAGTAATGAATTTGGAGAAATGTGAGTCACCATTCACTTATGGTCTGTTTTTCTTTTTTTATATTATGCTTTCTCACAAATTATCCCTACAAATACTTTCAAATGTGGGATAAGCCAAAAAGCCCTAAGGAACACAAATGGTTATAGCTGTTTATTGGCAGTATATACTTCACAAATTAATGGGTAATGAGTTTTAAAATTTGCTTACAGCTTTATAGAAATTAAGTAGTTAAAGTGTTTGAAACTTTTTTAGCATCTTTAAAATACTTGCACTTTAAGTGCAAACTATTTATTAATGTTTTCTACACAGAGTGCTGATTGTCAAAGGCATGCTATAGAAAACATCAACATTTTAGCAAGTCTGCAGGACCCCTAAGGTGATGCTGAACGCTAGTGTTAATTACGGCAGCAAATTTCAATTTAGTTTTAGTCATGATCTTTTGACTAAAATGCCATTTTTGTTTTAGTCATATTTTAGACTTTGGACTAAAATGCTATTTTAATTTAAGTCGTATTTTGGTCATCGGAATTGTTTTAGTTCTAGTCATATTTTAGTCGACTAAAATCTCCAGTACATTTTAGTTGACTAAAATCTCATACATTTTAGTCAACTGCAAATCGAATGGGTTTAGGTAAATTGTAATGCATTATTTAAGCATTTCTCTAACATTTTCAAACTACTTATATACTCCTGAAGTAAAAATCTAAAAACATGGTAATATTTATGGTATTAAGGTTTGAACATGCACTACAGACAGAGATTTTGCCATTGTGATATATAAGGTCTTTATAAAAAAAGTTTCATAAGCAAACAAAAATATTGCTTTTTGACAAAGAGAAGTCCAACTTTAAAATGCAAAAACCTCAAAAACTATAAACTCTATTGGCTGTACTGTCATTGCACATATTACCTGAATATATTACCAACATTAAATATTTCAGAAAAGAATAATAGAAAAGCCTTTTTCTGATTTTTTTTCTCTTTCAGCAGCTTAGTAGATGCCCCCTACTTATGTTTATGTGGTAGTACAATACATGTTTAAACTTTAATGTGCTATTACAGGCTTTGGATGAAACTGTGTTGCCGATTTAGAAATGGCCAGCAGAGTAGTGTTAATTTTGATGACAATGTTTAGTCGTAATGATCTTTTTACTAAAATGTCATTTTAGTTTTAGTTGCATTTAGTCATCTGAATTGTTTTAGTAGACTTAAATAGTGTTAATTTAGTCAACGAAAATATTTTAGTCGACAAAGTTAACACTGCTGAACATGCTACAACATAAAGGTGCAGGAAATTTGAGGACGTTCTAATCTTCAAATTACCCTCTAAACCCCAGATAGGACAGGAGCATTAGTAGGCATTGTAGTGGTATAGCCCTGTTCAGTACTATTAAGGTAATAAAAGGTTAATTCAAACCCATTTAACCTCCCTAGTGGTATTCCCGAGTGTGGCTCGGGGTTACATTGCAGTGTGCTAGGGGGGGGGGGGGGGTTTGATCACATATAGTTCAGTAGGTTTTGCCACCGTTCCGGTATGAATATTGTGGGGGTTGTTGGTGCCTCAGGCCAAAAAGTGGATGGGACTTTACGGGCAAGTAAATATATACAAAAGAATATATAAGAAAGAATTTATTACATAATAATAATAATAATGTGGTTACAACAGAACAATGGGTGACATAAGTGCTTGGGTAAAGAACCCAAGTGTGAAGAAAGATAAAGAAGATTCAAAAGAATCTGTGACAGATGTGAATCTGGTGACATAAAATATGGATTTTTCTCTGTATTTCCTGTAGGTGTTCTTAGGAAAACATTTTTCCAGAGATGAATCCAGAGTTGCTGATGCGTTTCGGCTCTATCATAAGCCTTTTTCAAAGCGTTTAGTCACACAGTCTGTGATCTATAATATTAACATCTAGGTTATTGAAAATGATCTCAAAGAGAATAATTAGGTGGAAATATATCTGTAATGATATTGTGGATACATACATGGGTATAGCCTCTATCTCTGCGAATATGCTCCTGTGTCCATTAGCAGTCACAGCGGGAATCATGTGGTGCGTGTAGCCTAAAGTTATATACATAAAGGGATAATGGGTACTTTTTGTTTTCAGGAAGGTGCTTTTCAATTTATTTAAGAGAGAGTTCCTTCACTTACAGTAAATATTGGCTGGTAGGGTGGTATTATTATTATTATTATTATTATGTAATAAATTCTTTCTTATATATTTTTTTGTATATATTTACTTGCCCGTAAAGTCCCATCCAATTTTTGGCCTGAGGCACCAACAACCCCCACAACATTGCAGTGTGCGGCAGCCGGATCTTCCTCCTGAGATGCTCAATTGGGTTTAAGTCAGGGCTGTCCACCAACGTTTACCATCCAACCTGACAGAACTGGAGAGGATCTGCAAGTAGGAATGGCAGAGGATCCCCAAATCCAGGTGTGGAAGACTTGTTGCATCTTTCCCAAAAAGACTCCTGGCTGTATTAGATCAAAAGGGGGCTTCTACTAAATACTGAGCAAAGGGTCTGAATACTTAGGACCATGTGATATTTCAGTTTTTCTTTTTTAATAAATCTGCAACAATGTCAACAATTCTGTGTTTTTCCGTCAATATGGGGAGCTGTGTGTACATTCATGAGGAAGAAGAATGAACTTAAATGATTTTAGCAAATGGCTGCAATATAACAAAGAGTGAAAAATTTAAGGGGGTCTGAATACTTTCCGTACCCACTGTATATACATTCATACTTTAACTTATTTATAGTTATTTATTATATTATAATTTATGATTTTGTGTTTCAAACTTTATCATACCCGAGATGTTATAAAGAAGAACGCACAGTAAAAACAAAAATCATATGTAAGTAGTTGGTTTGGGCTGCTCATTCTTAAGAATTACATGCAAAATAATGGTACCACTTTATGTAGTGCCAGAGCAATACACAGTGGCTTTAATGCAGGGTCATTGGTGTCAGTTATAGGAGCCAACATACAATGTCACCACCACCAGCTCTGGCACTACATAATTAAAGACTTTTGAAGGACTCTGTTCTTGCTTAGTTGGATGTTTTGGATTATTTATGCAATTTATACACTTTATGTATTTGTGATGTATTTTAATTTATGTATCGTTGTCACTGAGGCTTTATCAACTGTGCAATGTTAAAATCACCTGCAAGACGCACACTGCTATGCAACCCAAAGTTGTCGCTAAATAAAGCAGATGTGTGTGATGCAGAGTAGCAAAGCCTTTTGCAGTGGACTTAATGCTTACAACAAGAACAGCCGTTAAATTGTCACTGAGGCTTTGGCAACTCTGCATGGTGAAATTCACCTGCAAAATGCACACTGCTATGCGACCCAAAGTTATCGCTAAATACAGCAGATGTGTGTGACGCAGAGTAGCAAAGCCTTTTGCACAGGCGTTAACTTGTCACTGAGGCTTTGGCAACTCTGCGCGGTGAAATTCACCTGCAAAACGCACACTGCTATGCGACCCAAAGTTGTTGCTAAATACAACAGATGTGTGTATCGCTGAAATGTATTTTGCACAATAGCTGACTAGCAAGCATGTATACCTGCTGTAGATATATCAGCAGTGCAACGTGCTCACTAGACGGAACCCTGACACTTAAAAGTATCCCTACAAAAACTAGATTATTGAATCTAACTATAGTGGTATATAGTCCCCTAACTACACTGCATATCCCTTTCCTCACACTAAAAGAACAGCTCCATACAGCAGAAGATAATTTCTAACTGACACTGTCCCTTTAAATTTTTTTTTTCTAACTCAAACAGCACAATCGCTGTATTTCTAACTACACTGACAATCTTTCTGTAAGCTGACTGCTCTTCTGCTGATATGGAGCTTTACAAGCAATCGGCTATGCAGCAACTTTGTTTAACACAGCAGAAGAAACACAAATGCTTCCACTCTCTTCCAAAGCCTCTGTATTACAGTGCTAGGGGTTAGGCGGGGCTATGTTATATACTGGGGGCGTATTCACTCCTGATTGGCCTCTGGTCCCCGTAGTCACTCCAATCACGTTCCTAGCAGACTCCTGCCCCCTCATTGGCTTTTACTGACGTTTCTGGGCCAATCACGGACTTTTAAAGTCCACTTCCTGTCCCATTGCATTTTGGGCAGTTCTGGTTATTGAATTCCAAACTTTTACAGCAAAAAGTTCAGAATTCGGACGAATTTCGAACACCCAATGTTTGGGTCGAACCGATGGTCGACCCGAACCGTGCGATCATCCCTAGTTCTAGCCACTAGAATGAAAATATGTGCAAATGCCTTACACATATGGATCCAGGGTAAATGTGATTATTTTAATAATGTGCATGCAGCCTTACACTGAAATTTGCAGTTACAAAATTTTCATGTAACATCTGACAATTTATTGTTTACCTTTGCACCATTTTAGGTTGTTTAAGTTGCAATTAGCACTTTTCTAACTTGGATGATCATCATTCTTCACCATTGTGAACATACCTTCATTTCCTCAAATATAGAGGTGAGATTATTGTCTAGTACGCCTAATATTATGCTGTGCCAAAGACATTCATATTTCACATTGGAAACGTCAGTGTTTCTGTAAGGAAAACTAGGCAAGCAAAAAAATAATGGAGAGGAAACCCTGAGTACCTACCACGTTGCAGTGAAAGGACAGGCCGAGTCCCAGCTATCTACATAGGCTTAGGAACACCAGCATATCCCAGATCCGGATGATTGTGTCAAGGTAAATTACCCATAGTCTTTAACTCTAAAAACAAAAAGACAGCAGTTATCTTGAGTTTTGAGATCACCGGAGGCATAAACAATTGATTCACTAATGTGGCAACAGTAATTGTTGTGAAATATTTTCTCTATTGATTTTCTATTCAACATACGCTTACACAAGCAGGATGGATGGTACAACTGAGCTTTGTGCTTCAATGAGCGTTTATTGTTCATTTGTTATTACCTAATTAAGTTCTACAGATAATCATTCAAAATTATGTTCGCAGTGCTAACATCGTAATACTGTTATGTGATGGACAATACAAAAGTTGATGAATCAGCATCATTTTAACAAGTCATTTGAACATGAGTGTTTCTTCCTCTGATGTAGTTCCATAGTTAACTAAGTGGAGAAATGGCACATGTTCATAATAATTAACCACTCAAATTAGGCGGTCTAATGTAAAGTAAAATAAAACATTACCCCACTGATAAAACAAAAATTATTTTCTGACCCTACAAATAGAGTCAGATGAACTCCCTGGATTCAAATATATACTTTTTATCCTTTAGAAATTATTACTGAATATATTATAGTGTAAGAATATAATCAAATAAAGAAAAATATTCAGCGCTGGACTCTTGTACACACCACTAATAAATGGACCAGCAGCTAAGCACTCAAGGGCAATATCTCCAAAACACCTTCTGAATACATAATAGAAAAATACTGCAGCGCAATCCTAGTGGTAAATTAATAAATCATATAATCATGCAGAGTCCCAATGTTAATAGGTGTCCATATAAACAGATAAAAGTCTCCAGTGTAAAGTGGTCCTAGGGCAATTCCATAAGGTGCTTGTCTCCACGAGTGCTCATGCAATCCCACCACCTGTTCACACTGCCGCTCACCTTTAACAAAGAGACCCTACAGGGTCAACCAGCATGTCATCTCAAAATCAAAGCATCCTCACACTTTCTTCCTTAAGCGTAGTAAATGATTACACCTCCGATGCACTGTCAGCTCCTCAAACAATGTTACCAATATGTGTAGGAGAAAAGAAAGAACGATCTAATGCTCTCTGTATGCAATCAAGCACTCTTTAATCCATATAAGTAAACAACTCACATTTTTGAAGAAAATAACAGCGCATATCTGCAGAGTTTGCAAGCAGGCGTGCATCAGGTCCACCAACCCGGAAGAGTGAGAGGCGGCCGCGGGTCACGTGACGTCCCCAGTACGCGTTGCGTCCGTAAAAGTAGGCGGGACTTCTTCAGCGAGAGTCCAGTGTAAGAATATAATCTGATCCTTTTTAGAATTCCACCAGCAAAAGGTTGTTCAGTGGTGATGGATAAAAAATACATAAAACATTTGTATAGTCACAAATTAGTTTACTAATATGCCTCAGCACATAAGATACAGTAGTTCATCGCAAACGTTTTACTTACACAAAACCTCACATTTTTCTGCATTCTGACTACACTGCTAAATTTAAAGGATGAGAATTTTTTCAATGCAAAAATGTGAAAACATAAGGCATATGAGTATTTTTCTTGATAAAAGCTTTGTGTGACTTTGTGATCATCAGTGCAGGGAGTGTAGTGTTGTAGTGGAATGTAATTGTGTACATTTAGGAGGGTGTGACCAGGCTAGAGGGTGTAAGGCTGCCCATGGGTTGTTATTTTTTCTTTTTTTTTTATCAGTCTGGGGGCTGATCGAAAAACTCATTCCGCATACAAACAAGCGAGGTGCATGGAGGAATCCTCCGCGCTGTGCTATTGTATTCTGACAGCGAGGACTGTCAGAATACACTGATCAGCACTGGAACCAACTGGCTGCAGCTACTGATCAAAAGAAAATTTTCTGTTGAGTGGGAATGGCCATAAATGTATTGAAATTAGAATGGTCTCTGCTGGACTGGTCAAATTTCAATCCATCTATGTCCAGCTTAAGATCTCTCCATTATGACAGTGAATTTAATGCGACTAGTAGCTACACAGAAGCATTCTAAAACTTTTAGTTCTATTGATCCATGGGAAAAAGCCTATTAGAAAAAAGTATAACCTTGTATAAAAAACAATGCATATATAAAAAAATTACAAATAAAAAACAAGGCATGCTGAATAGACAGTTTCGACAAAACGAAATAAAGAGGACATATTTTGCACATTATGGGCATTTATAGTTTCCTTTTTTTATACAATAGCAAATGCATTCTGGTTCTGAATATGAAAGGGCATGTCACTGCAACAGCGGGGAACACAGAAGTGTGCATTGGTACAGTGGTAGCAAGCAAAGTGGCAGGTGGAGAGTAAAGTGCCTGGAAATGTGGTGGGGACAGGGGAGGATGAGGATCAGGCACAATGTCGATAGTGGGGGTATGTGTGCAGTTGTAGTGTGGGTGAGCGAATTGGTGGCATAGTGGTGGTGGGTAGTGATGTCGCGAACATAAAATTCGCCGTTCGCGAACGGCGAACGCGAACATCGGCAAATGTTCGCGAACCGGCGAACATTGCGAACCGCCATAGACTTTAATAGGCAGGCGAATTTTAAAACCCACAGGGACTCTTTCTGGCCACAATAGTAATGGAAAAGTTGTTTCAAGGGGACTAACACCTGGACTGTGGCATGGCGGAGGGGGATCCATGGCAAAACTCCATGAAAATTACGTAGTTGACGCAGAGTCGGGTTTTATTCCATAAAGGGCATAAATCACCTAACATTCCTAAATTGTTTGGAATAACGTGCTTTAAAACATCCAGTGTGTGTATACGATCAGGTATGATGTTGTATCGATCAGGTAGTGTAAGGGTTACGCCCGCTTCACAGTGACAGACCAAACTCCCCGTTTAACGCACCGCAAACAACCGCAAACAGACCAGAACCGACCAAAATGGGACAGGAACTGGGCTTTAAGGGTTAAGGTTAGGTTTAGTGTTAGGGGCTAGGGTTAGGGTTACGGTGAGATACTTAGGGTTAGAGTTAGTAACCCTACCCCTATGCCTCTAACCCTAACCGTCTAACCCTAAGCACTAAAAATAACCCTAACCCTAAACCTAACCCTAGCCCTAACCCTAGCCCTAACCCTAACCCTAGCCCTAACACTAGCCCTAAGCCTAACCCTAGCCCTAACCCTAATTCGTAATTTTTTCTGGTTCCGGACATGCTACAGAGCTGAAACTTCACAGGTACACTTTTTAGACCCCCAGACACTGAATCACACAAAAAAAGATCTTAAAAATTGTAATTTTTTGATAGAGAGCCAATTATTGGAAAAATTAAAAAAAAAAAAAATTTCTTTGGATTTAGCGTCTGGGGGGTCTAAAGAGTGTACCTGTGAAGTTTCAGCTCTGTAGCATGTCCAGAACCAGAAAAAATTACGAATTAGGGTTAGGGCTAGGGTTAGGCTTAGGGCTAGGGTTAGGGTTAGGGCTAGGGTTAGGTTTAGGGTTAGGGTTATTTTTATGGCTAGGCTTAGAGGGTTAGGGTTAAGGTTAGAGGGTTAGGGTTATGGTTAGAGGGTTAGGGTTAGGTTTAGTGTTAGGGGCTAGGGTTAGGGTTACGGTGAGATACTTAGGGTTAGAGTTAGTAGCCCTACCCCTACCCCTCTAACTCTAACCCTCTAACCCTAAGCACTAAAAATAACCCTAACCTTAGCCCTGACCCTAACCCTAGCCCTAACCCTAATTCTATTTTTTTTCTGGTTCTGGACATGCTACAGAGCTGAAACTTCACAGGTACACTTTTTAGACCCCCCAGACAATAAATCCAAAGAAATTTTTTTTTTTTTTAAGTTTTTTTTTAAATTTTTCCAATAATTGGCTCTCTATCAAAAATGACAATTTTTAAGAACTTTTTTGTGATTTAGTGTCTAGGGGGTCTAAAAAGTGTACCTGTGAAGTTTCAGCTCTGTAGCATGTCCAGAACCAGAAAAAAAGATCATTTTTCAGTAGAGCAGGGATGGTGGGAACCCCTTTTACACCTATATGATCTTTTTTTTCTGGTTCTGGACATGCTACAGAGCTGAAACTTCACAGGTACACTTTTAGACCCCCCCAGACAATAAATCCAAAGAATTATTTTTTTTTAAGTTTTTTTTTTTTTCAATTTTTCCAATAATTGGCTCTCTATCAAAAATGACAAATTTTAACAACTTTTTTGTGTGATTTAGTGTCTAGGGGGTCTAAAAAGTGTACCTGTGAAGTTTCAGCTCTGTAGCATGTCCAGAACCAGAAAAAAAGATAATTTTTCAGTAGAGCAGGGATGGTGGGAACCCCTTTTACACCTATATGATCTTTTTTTTCTGGTTCTGGACATGCTACAGAGCTGAAACTTCACAGGTACGCTTTTTAGACCCCCCAGACACTAATCCAAAAAAAGTCATGCCTGCCACCGTATATATCAGTGGTGGGTGGGCAGTGGCACTGCAGTGGGCACAGTACACTCTGTGGACCTGACAGTCACTGGCAGCCCAGGCAACTGCAATAATAAAAAATATATATATTTTTTTCAATTTGCAACAAGATGCTGTGCCACCGTATATATATATCAGTGGTGGGCAGTGCACTGCAGTGGGTACAGTACACTCTGTGGACCTGACATAGCACTCACTGCAATTATGACAGAGGAAAAGAAAAAATATTTTTTAAAATGCAAGGTATTGTGCCTGTGCCACCCGAAATGAGTGTGGTGTGCACACAGTACAGTCTGTGGTGGGTCTGTGGCCTCTCACACACAGCGGGCAGGTAACTGCAGTGCACAATAGATATATATATATATATATATATATATATAAAAAATACTCAAATACCAGCCCTCAAAAGGGCTTTTGGGAACAATAGATATATATATATATATATATATATATATATATATATATATATATATATATATATCACAGAACAAAAAAAATTACACAAATACCAGCCCTCAAAAGGGCTTTTGGGGACAATAGATATATATATATATATATATATATATATATATATATATCACAGAACAAAAAAAGTTACACAAATACCAGCCCTCAAAAGGGCTTTTTGGGGACAATAGATATATATATATATCCAAAAAAAAACCTCAAATACCAGCCCTAGGAAGGGCTTTTTGGGGTGCTGTCCTTACAGCAGGAGTGTACCAAGAACACTGGCTAACAAGACCGGGAACAATGACTAACTGTCCCTAGCTATAACAGCAGCAGCAGCAGCACTCTCACTGCTCTCAGTAACACAGAAATTATCTAAGATGGATGCTGCCCTTGCTTATTTATAGAAGGTGGGAGGGTGTGGGAGAGAGGTATGCTGATTGGCCTGGAATGTGTCTGCTGACTGTGAGATTCAGGGTCAAAGTTTGCCTCAATGATGATGTATAGGAGGCGGACCAAACATCGCATATGTTCGCCCGCATCGGCGAACGCGAACATGCGAAGTTCGCCGGGAACTGTTCGCCGGCGAACAGTTCGGGACATCTCTAGTGGTGGGGAAGATGGGGGGTGTTTGCAGGCATGGTGGTAAGTGGTGAGAGCAGTTATTCTAAACTAGTGGCATATACAAAAGTAGAATTTAGTAATGGCAGCATCCATATTTTCTCATGAAAGGTTTCCTATAAATTGCTTTTCATAAGTATTGGAAGTTTTAGCAGCAGATACAATATTTTTTTTTAATTAAAAAAAAATAAAACATTGAAAAGTGTTGAACTCTTAAGTATTGTAGGGTATTTTGGATTAGGGAAGTAGGTTATGTTTGAGTATAAAGTCTAGACAGATTGAATTAGATAATTTATTGCATTATTTTTTTTTTTTTTTATCTATACTAGCTATGTTAAAATATGAAAACTTCTAAAGTATTGATGTTTATTTTGAAGCCCCAATTTTTTCCAAATTCCAATACCTCTTGTAAATTATGGTGGATAGTGGCCTTCAAGTTGTCTATCAAATGCAATAAATCATTCACAAAGTCCAATATTTTAGTGATAACAGACTTGTACATATGAGTGTCAAATGCTTTTGCTAAATCCAAATTTATAACATCAGTAGCTATTCTATTTACCACCTCATTCATCTTTCATAAATCCATAGTGATTCTTTGTTTTTGAATTATTCCCTAATATATATATTGCTACCATATTTTGAAATACTTTCAAATAATTAGAAAAGAGTTTAGAATACAAAATGATGGAACATAGTTGAAAATACTTTGCTTATCCATTTTTGTCATCGAGGAACTGTAATGATTTATAAAAGCTTTTTTTTTTTTTTTTTTTTAAATCAAGTTTGCTAACTACTATGTTTGATTCCACTATGCTTTATACTGTGCAATAAAAGGCAGCATTGGATTGCAGAATTGTAATGCAAGGCTCTCCCTCTACTTCCAAATATGTTTGGCAACCATTTAGCCCGTTTTTTTCCAAAGATGTGGTACTTTTCTTTTAACGTTAACTATTTTCCTAGTTGACCTGCTTGCAAACCACTGATTTATAAATCCCTGGAAAATGTCACCAACCTACAAACTCAATTCATTTTGCAGTTTCTCTATAAATAAGTCCAAATTTTGGGTCTTCTCAATTCATAATGTAGTGCAGAAGCCGCTTGAATAATTGTGCCTGGGTAGATCACTGATTACTCCACAGCCAGCCACAGGGTATTTTCACACAGCCAGGTGCACATACTCTTCTGCTCGCTGTCTCCAAAAACCAGTCTCGGGGATGTGTTTTTATGTCTGAGTTGGAGAACTTGGATAGGAGAAGGGAATTAGTAAGATACTCCAAATTAACCATTCACAAGCAAGGACAATTTCTTCAATAGAACTGTGTAGCAGACTGTCAGTAGCACTATGCAGTAGGCTGTGCAGAATTAAGCAAGTCCCTTTGTAGTAGAAGGAATTTAGTGGACCTTGCTTCTTTAAGACACTAGCCAGGGTCCCCGTTAGCTTACACCCAGTATGCTGACTTCTAGCAAAAAGAGGGGGATTTTTAGCAACAGTCCCTTTAGGGGGTCTGTACTCACAAGGGCCTGGCTGCAGGTCACCTTCCTCTGTGATACCAGACAGGATCCATGGACATCCTCCCTCAATCGTCTTGCAAGAGAACCATGGGTTTCATCTTCAGTGGTTCAAGCCCTCAAGTTCCCCACCTGAGGCCACATGGCAGCCTGTGCTGGGGAGAGGCAGACGCCATCTCCCTACCTGGACCTCTCCCTGTAGAGGTAGGCTGGACTGGACTGAACCACAAGCCCATATGCTTCTCAGATATAAATACAGTCACCCAGCATGCCTTGGGGCTCAACCCCTCCTAATTGACCAGGGCTGTAAAAACATACTATGCTCTCATCTGCCCGGTTTCCACCCACTATCCAATATACTCAATAGCTATTGGATCAGTGTGAAACATCCAGACAGCAGCATGAGGAGCACCGTAGCACCAGAGCACTGACAAGCCTCAATAAACAATAACAGCTCTCTGTTAAGCAGACAGCAAATACACTTGCCTGACTGTCTCCCTGTTGGTGTATTTTCAGTTGTCCATATCATGTATATTTCAAGATTCTTGTCTTTTATTGATGATTTATTAAAAAATAACTGTTTTTTAATTTATCTGTTATGTGTTTGAAGTGCATATAAAATCCCACAACATCTATGTCTATATTCATATCTAGGGATGTGGCACACTCTGGAGTCTAATCACAAATACCCCCAAAATACCTCTAATTTAAAGGCCAGCTATAGCCCACATTTTTGTTTTTAATTTTAGATAGAGATGGGAATAGTCACAACTGTTGAGTTTTTATCACTGTCTTAGAAATTTACTCTAGATTCCTGTCTCGTTGATAGGTCACAAGAATGCCAGGCATAGCAGTAAAAAAAACAGTTTGTTTATCCAAATGGTATAGTCAATACATTGCACATAAAAAGTTAAAAAGTATTGCCAGCTTGGCAAATCAGAACAAAGCAATTACATACCGAGGGCATGTGATTGCTTAGTTCTGGTTTTGTAAGCTATCAATACTTTTTAATCTTGTATGTGCAATATATTAAATATAAACCATATACCATTTGGATAAATAAACTGTGTTTTTTACCACTATAGCTGGCTTTCTTGTGACCTTGGAGACAACATGTGGCGCTCCAGAATGACTTTGTTTTGTGGATTCCTCATACACGTTCATATGGGTATTGAGCTGTCTGTTGTGGATCTTCTCATAAATCATCATTCAATGTGTGACTCTAGCGCCCCTGCCATGTGTTTGCTTTGTCCTGCACTTTTATTTAGCAAAGCAGTAAACAAACAAAGTTCAATGGAGGACGACGTTGTCCATAGATAAAACATACAAAACATCTGCACATCTTAGCCACTAGCTAAACTTTTGTTGGTTACTGACTAACAGGATGCACCCTAATGGGTTCCCTAAAACAAACAGGCAGCAAATGAACCTGTTTAGTGCTCTGTCAACAGTCAACCTTTTCACCCAGTAGCAGGCTTTCACAGTAGAGAGTGTAAGAGAGAGAGTCTCTAGCACAGTGATGGGCACCCCAGATGTTTTGGAACTATATTTCTCATGATGCTCAACTACACTGCAGAGTGCATGAGCATCATGGGAAATGTAGTTCCAAAACATCTGGGGTGCCAAGGTTCGCCACCACTGCTCTAGCATAACTCAGCTCAGATATAAAAATGCATGTGGACATGTGACTAATTATTGAGGTCTGACTAACAATTAAAACAGAAACCAAGGAATGGGGGAAATATCCTACCCAAAGCTCTACAAAGACTCAGGGTTCCAAGAGTAAATCCAGAACTTATTAAATCTGAGAAAACAACAAACTTTGTTCCCTCCTTAGTGTACAAAATCCCTAGAGCCCCTCGCAATGTATAAGTGAGAAACCTAGGTGGCAGATACACACCTTTAACAATCCTGTCAGCCAATGCCTCACATGCACTCCTCTGCTACTCAGACCTGTGGGAAGGAGCACATTTTCCCACCAGTACAGAATCCAAGTTGCATGAGGTCCAGTGTAAAGTTTCTATGGTCAGGTTTATTGCATACTATACTGTACATGGACATACTTTTCAGTAAGCCAACAATTCTTTTTTTTATTGGTCTCATGTAATATTCTAATATTCTGAGATACTGAATTTCGGGGTTTTCACTAGCTGTAGGGCACAATCATCAACATTAAAAGAAAGAAATGCTTGAAATATATCAGTCTCTGTGTAAGGAATCTATATAAAATATATTTAACTTTTACTTTTTGAATTGAATTACTGAAATAAATTAACTTTTTGATGATATTCTAATTTTATGAAATGTACCTGTAAATGTGGGCCTAGTACTGGAGGCTTTATCTCTCCCAAACCACCACAAAGCTTTGGGGCTCCAAGAACCAGATTGGATCTATTAAGATCTGAGAAAACAACAAACTTGGTTTCCCCTATAGCGGACACAATAGAATACATGTATATACAAGGCTTTTTTTGTGCCGGAATGTGCCGGAACGCCTTTACGGTACCTCCACCAGAGCACTCCCATGTCCAAATCTGTGTAGCCTGCTGCTGCCTGTAATAAAGCACTGGCAGCCGTGGAGGGATCAAACATCAAATGTCGAGACACCTCCATCGTGGCACTCCCCGCCGCCACCAACCAACCCCTATCCCCCTGGTGACCTAATCTGTGTGTACTGCTTTGATGCCTGAGTATCAGAGCACTGGCAGTCATTGAGGGATAAAACGTCTGAGTGGAAGGCGGATTGATCTCCACTCTGCTCCAACTCTCAATGCAGAGTGACAGGAAGCTCATTTTGTGTGTGAGAGTGAGGTCCGGTGTGGCCGCGTGTTACTATCATTGGATGGTTGGTGTGGGTAGGTAGCCTGTCCTCCTCCTCACTAGTCTCCTGTTAAGTGTTGTGTACTGGAGACTGTGGTAAAAATGAAAGTTTTTAGTTTCCGATGGTGACAATGCTGCTGAATTGGGCTGTGCCTCTTTTCTGGACTAGGCTGTGGCTGTCTCTTGCTGGACTGGGCTGCGGCTGTCTCTTTGTTGGACTGGGCTGTGGCTGTCTTTTGCTGGACTGGGCTGTCTCTTTGCTGGACTGGGCTGCTGCTGTCTCTCTGCTGGACTGGGCTGCTGCTGTCTCTCTACTGGACTGCAGCTGTCTCATTGCTGGACTGCAGTGGTCTCTTTGCTGGACCGGGCTGTCTCTTTGCTGGACTAGTCTCCAACTGTTTCTTTGCTGGACTGGGCTGTCTATTTTCTGGACTGGGCTGTGGCTGTCTCTTTGCTGGACTGGGCTGTGGCTGTCTCTTTGCTGGACTGGGGTGCAGCTGTCTCTTTGCTGGACTGGGCTGTGGCTGTCTTTTCGCTGGACTGGGCTGCTGCTGTCTCTTTTCTGGGCTGGGCTGGACTGCAGCTGTCTCTATGCTGCACTGGAGTGTGGCTGTCTGTTTGCTGGACTGGGCAGTCTCTTTGCTGGACTGGGCTGCAACTGTCTCTTTGCTGGACTGGGCTGTCTCTTTGCTTGACTGGGCTGTCTCTTTGCTGGACTAGGTTGCAACTGTCTCTTTGCTGGACTGGGCTGTCTCTTTGCTGGACTGGGATGTCTCTTTGTTGGGCTGTGGCTGTCTCTGCTGGACTGAGCTGCGGCTGTCTCTTTGATGGACTGGGCTGCGGCTGTCTCTTTGCTAGACTGGACTGCAGCTGTCTCTTTACTGGACTGGTTTGAATAGGAGGAATGCACTACCAGATGGCGGTCCTCTGAGTGAATATATATTATAGAAAAGTGCCACGTCCTAACATTTAGACTAGAAAATTGGATCAGAAAACATGGACTTTGACGGCACAGAGGTATATATAAAAAATATACATTTTATTGTTATACAATTTAAAAACAGAGACATGGCCTATGAGGCAACAATATGCAATTCTGTGATTGATGAAAAGCAACAAACAAGAACAACAGAAAAAAAGAAAAAACACAAATAATAATACACTAGCGCATAAAAGTATATAAAGATTAACTATTTATCTGTGACGTAATCCACATCAGAAAGATCCATCAAAGGGGACAGGCGGATACCACTGTCCTCCGAGGGGATCTGTAGGTGTGGTCAGTACAGGTAAATGTAATTGGTGGAGTGTGAGCTAAATAACTCAACATGTTTCGCATATGTGCTTCATCTGGAGCTAAAGTTCATCACTCTGTATTTTGCTTGTAAACCGTGTAAAGGTGAAAACGGGAGGAGCATAAGATGACTAGGAATCGTAGAGCACTAATTCCTGTCAGTTAAATGATGATTCATATGAGTCACAAATCATATAGACCCTCAAATATATTGTACCAATGGCCCGAATGCCATAGAGGCAGCCCAATAGTGGTGGTCCCCCATCCATGGGGAGGTGAATTTTACCAATAGGAGCCAGTGTTAGGCCCTATACTGTTTACAATTGTTTTACTTTATATACCTGGATTACTGGCCCAAACTTCATCTGCCCTTTCCTCCTTTTAAACGGGCTGCCTCTATGGCATTCGGGCCATTGGTATTCACAGGCTTAGAATATATTTAGGGGCTATATGATTTTTGACTCGTATGATTCATCATTTAACTGACAGGAATTAGTGCTCTATGATTCCTAGTCATCTTATCCCCCTCCCAACTCCATTGGTTTCTGCTCCCTTGCTTTTTTACACTGTTTACAAGCAAAATACAGAGTGATGAACTTAAGGTCCAGATGAAGCTCATATGCGAAACATGTTGTACATATATATATATACTTTTGTGTGACACTGTGTATATACACATTAAGCTAAAGACACAGTGGTGCATTGGGGGCGCAGGGGTGCCGCCCCCCCCTATCCATGCGTCCGGCCCCCTAATCTGCCAGACGCATGGAGCTCAATGGGGCTTTTTTTTTTTAGTCATCTGATTCGAGCCAGAGGCTCTAATAGGCTTCAGCAAAAGGTGGACCCGAGGCGCAGAGCAGTGTGCCCCGAGCCCACCCATTGTGTGACAATAGCGAATGAAAATTCGCTATTGTCACACGGATCCTACTCCTGGCCAATCAGGAAGCGGGTCCTCCCGCTTTCTGATTGGCCGAAAAGGCAAACCCCATGCCATTGGCCGAGGAGGAGGCGGGAGGACTGAGGACTCGAGGAGTCGCCGGGGGACTGAGGAGAAGCGGCCGCTGCCAGGCTGAGGTAAGTGCACTGGTCTCGCGGGGGGGGGGGCACGCTTGCGCTGGTCACTCTGCATTGAAAGGGGGCACGATGATCTCTCTGCATTGAAAGGGGGCACGCTGGGATCTCTGCATTGAAAAGGGGCACGCTGGTATCTCTGCATTGAAAGGGGGCACGCTGGTGATTCTGCATTAAAAGGGGGCACGCTGGTGATTCTGCATTGAAAGGGGGCACGCTGGTATCTCTGCATTGAAAGGGGGCACGCTGGTATCTCTGCATTGAAAGGGGGCACGCTGGTATCTCTGCATTGAAAGGGGGCACGCTGGTGATTCTGCATTAAAAGGGGGCACGCTGGTGATTCTGCATTGAAAGGGGGCACGCTGGTGATTCTGCATTGAAAGGGAGCACGCTGGTCTCTGTGCATTGGAAGAGAGCACGCTGGTCTCTGTGCATTGAAAGGGAGCACGCTGGTCTCTGTGCACTGAAAGGGGGCACACTGGCATCTCTGCATTGAAAGGGGGCACGATGATCTCTGCATTGAAAGGGGGCACGCTGGTATCTCTGCATTGAAAGGGGGCACGATGAGCTCTGCATTGAAAAGGGGCACGCTGGTATCTCTGCATTGAAAGGGGGCACACTGGCATCTCTGCATTGAAAGGGGGCATGATGATCTCTGTGCATTGAAAGGGGGCACACTGGTCTCTGTGCATTGAAAGGGGGCACGCTGGTCTCTGTGCATTGAAAGGGGGCACGCTGGTCACTGTGCATTGAAAGGGGGCATGCTATACCATAATTACTGAAGGCCCCTTTCACACTTTTGTGACCTCAAAGTCACGCAATTTTTTATAGCGTTTTTTGCCGCAAAGCAATGCCTATTACATTTTTCTGTTTGTGCCCCCACCCCCCACCCCAAAAAAAAGTTTTGAGCACCAGCCGCCACTGTATAGACATGTATACTGTACACATATGTTCACAGCGTTCTTTAAAACAGACATTTTAAACAAACTTGATTAAAATGAAATATTCATTTTGTAAATGAAATGCTTTAACTCAGGACCTATGATAGCACAATTCAGCTGTAGCAATGATTTTCATTTCAGAGGAAATCCAAAAAAATGTGTATCAGTTTTTACTCTTTTTTTAATTCAAAAACTTGTCCTCGTGTAACCTTCAATTCAGTGTTCAGTTCCTGGTGTGATAAAATTCTGTCCTCAAGCAATCTCATGAAATGAAGGACACAATAATAATATATACAGTTAAACTGCAACCAGTGATCCCCAGCAAATAGCATATGAACAATATGTGACTTTTTTCCATCTGATGTTGCTTTTAGCATCCTCTCAACAGGTTCTCAGCTTTTAAGTTTTTGTTTTGGTGTGATCACAAGCTGCGTTATACATTTCTCATATGCTTAAAGCAAAGCAAATGACATCTGTTTTGATTCAATTCAATAATGTGCTTTAAAGCTATTATTAAATTATTAATATGCTAATTTTTTATATGTAACAGACCTATTTTAATGATAATAGAGTGCAGTGGCTATGTGCAAGGTGCTGTGAGGCCCATATCACATGAGTAATCTGTTGCTGATGACAACTTGCCAGTGACCGGTGTGCCATCAGAATACCGCTACCTATCGGATTCTGCAACCGGAAGTGACGCTCGGAAGAGAACAGGTTTCCTAATGTGACAGAACACGAAGCAGGAGCGGACATTTTCTTACACCCCTGCAAGTCTTGAATTTTAAATTTTTTTAGCAGTAAACTCACCTTATATACTGAAATTGACTATTTCACCGCGACCGAGTGACATAGTCTATTTTATGATATAATCAGTTTGTCGCTGAGAAGTGCGGGGTGTACCACAATGGCCATCGCCACCTTCTACCTGCAGGTTTCTCGCTATATTTATTATATTACAATTAGAGTTGAGCGGACACCTGGATGTCCGTGTTCGGCGGGTTCAGCCGAACTTTAAAAAAAAGTCCGGGTCCGTGTCCCGGACTTTTGCCGAACTTTTCCCGGACACCGAACCCCATTGAAGTCAATGGGGACCCGAACTTTCAGGCACTAAAATGGCTCTAAAACACCAAAGGAAAGGGCTAGAGTGCTGCAAATGGCAGCAAAACGTAGTTAAGAGCATGGCAAGTGCTCTGCAAACAAATGTGGATAGGGAAATAACTTAAAACAACAAAAAAAAAAACAGAAAAATAAAACAATGTTCTTCATCTCTGAAGGACGAGGCCCATATGGAGTAGGAGGGAGGTTGAGGTGGTGGTGGATGTGGCGGTGTCATAGGCGTGCGCACAGGGTGTGCCGGGTGTACCTGGGCACACCCTAATCACCTAGGGCACATTAGCATTATCGCTCTGTTTGCCAGTGAGGAGATGGGAAAGATCTCCCTCGGACCTGCTCTGCTCTATTTCTCTTTGCCAGCAGGGAGAGTAATGTATCGGGGCCATGTACATGTAGGCAAACACATGCATGTGTATTTAAACTTTGGGGTGCACACCCTAATGCAATAGGCTGCGCACACCTATGGGCGGTGTAGGTGGAAGCGGCGGTGGAGGAGGACCAGGGCCCGGATTAAGAGCATCATGGGCTTGGTGCTGAGGATTTTGAAGGGCCTTAAGGGCCGTGCCTTGGCATGCACCCAGAGGAGGAAGGGTGCAGCCATCCATGCCTAATTCAACATGGGATGCTGTCTCTGAAGCCCATAAACACATCCATGCATCGGCAACTGTCCCTCCTTGTCCGGCCTTCGTGCTGTGTGGGGAGGTTCTGAGGGAGCTGCCTGGGGAAGCGAGCATAGAAGCCAGACTTCTGTGTTTACAAGTGACAGAAGAGCGGTAACAGTGAATATGGCCAACCCGTGGCCTATATAAAAGGTAGGGGCCTGGAGCTGCAGCTCCAATAGCCCCTACGTTAATCTGGCCCTGAGAAGGACGAGGTAGCCAACACTGCTTCTTTTCAAGAATTTTAAATGAGGGTACACCCCAAAAGAGTGAGAAAGAGCAAAAATGGAACAATAGGTGGGTAAGGTCGGTATCCATCGCTATTCTGCACAAGGTACGGAAAAGTCCCGTGGGATCCATGCCTGGTTCATTTTAATGAACGTGAGCTTGTCCACATTGTCTCTGGACAGGCGGCTGCGCTTGTCTGTTATAACGCCCCCAGCCGTGCTAAATACCCGTTCAGATAATACACTGGCTGCAGGACATGCCAGCACCTCCAAGGTGTAAAGGGCAAGCTCAGGCCATGTGCCCAATTTGGAGACCCAGAAGTTGAAGGGGGCAGACCCATCATTCACTACATGTAGGCGTGTGCACACATACTGCTCCACCATGTTGGTAAAATGCTGCCTCCTGCTAAGACGTTCCAAATGAGCTGCTGGTGCTGCTGTTTGTTGTGGCGTGCTGACAAAGCTTTTCCACATTTCGGCCATGCTAACCCTGCCTTCTGAGGTGCTGGCGGTGCCCTGGTTGCATTGGCGACCTCTTCCTCCTCCTCCTCCTCCTCTGCCTTGTGCTTCCACTGTGGCCCCGCTGTAAGGTGGGAATGCCAGCAGCATCGCGTCTACCAGCGTGCGCTTATACTCACGCATCTTGCGATCGCGCTCCAGTGAGTGAATTAAGGACGGTACGTTGTCCTTGTAATGGGGATCCAGCAGCGTGGCCACCCAGTAATCAGCACAAGTTAGAATGTGGGCAACTCGGCGGTTGTTGTGGAGACACTGCAGCATGTAATCGCTCATGTGTGCCAGGCTGCCCAGAGGCAACGAAAGGCTGTCCTCTGTGGGAGGTGTATCGTCCGTGTCCTCTGTATCCCCCCAGCCACGCACCAGTGATGGCCATGAGCTGGCCTGGGTGCCACCCTGCTGTGAACATGGTTCCATCTCCTCCTCCAGTTCCTCCTCCTCATCCTCCTCATCCTCCAGAACTGTGCCCCTGCTGGACAATTGTGTCCCTGGCGTTTGTGTGTGTAGGAACCCACCCTCGGAGCCCCTTGCGAATGACTGCCCTGAAAGCCTTGGAAATGTTACCTCTTCATCCTCCTCCTCCTCCTCCTCCTCCTCATCCTGTGCCACATCCTCTTCCATCATCGCCGGAATTGTTTTTTCAAGGAGGCATAGAAGTGGGATAGTTAAGCTGAGAACGGCGTCATCGGCACTGGCCATGTTGGTGGAGTACTCAAAACAGCGCAACAAGGCACACAGGTCTCGCATGGAGGCCCAGTTATTGGTGGTGAAGTGGTGCTGTTCCGCAGAGCGACTCACGCGTGCGTGCTGCAGCTGAAACTCCAATATGGCCTGCTGCTGCTCGCACAGTCTTTCCAGCATGTGCAAGGTGGAGTTCCACCTTGTGGGCACGTCACATATGAGGCGGTGAGCGGGAAGGCCAAAGTTACGCTGCAGCGCTGACAGGCGTGCAGCAGCAGGGTGAGAACGCCGAAAGTGCGCACAGACGGCCCGCACTTTCGGCAGCAGCTCTGACATATCGGGGTAGTTTTTAAGGAACCTCTGCACCACCAAATTCAGCACATGCGCCAGGCAAGGGATGTGCGTCAAACCGGCTAGGCCCAGAGCTGCTATGAGATTTCGCCCGTTATGGCACACCACTAGGCCGGGCTTGAGGCTCACTGGCAGCAACCACTCATTTGTCTGCTGTTCCATGCTCCTCCACAACTCCTGTGCGGTGTGTGGTTTGTCCCCCAAACAGGCAAGTTTTAAAACTGCCTGCTGTCGTTTACCCCTGGCCGTGGTGAAGTTGGTGGTGAAGGTGTTACGCTGTCCAGATGAGGAGGCGGTAGAGGATGAAGCGGAGTAGGAGGAGTTAGGAACAGGAGGCAAACTGAAGCGCCCTGCAATCCTCGGTGTTTGAAGGACATGCGCCAAATTGCTATCCGCCTCAGGCCCATCCGCCACTGCATTTACCCAGTGTGCCGTTAGGGAGATATAACACCCCTGACCGTGCTTACTGGTCCACGTATTGGTAGTTAGGTGGACCTTGGCACAGATGGCGTTGCGCAGTGCACATCTGATTTTTTCCCCCACTTGGTTGTGCAGGGAAGGGATGGCTTGCCTGGAAAAGTAGTGGCGGCTGGGCACGACGTACTGTGGGACAGCCACCGACATAAGGTTTTTAAAACTGTGCGTCTCCACCAGACGGAATGACAGCATTTCAAAGGCCAAGAATTTTGAAATGCTGGCATTCAGGGCCAGGGATCGCGGGTGGGTAGGGGGGTACTTCCTCTTCCTCTCAAGTGTTTGGGAGATGGAAAGCTGAACGCTTCCACGGGACATTGTGGAGATGGTTGGTGACCCAGGTGGTGGTGTTGCTGACAGATCCTCTGTTCGCTGGGTGGCAGGTGCCGGTATCACTACAGATGTGGCTGGAGCGGCCGAGACTGCAGCAGAAGAGGAAGCAGGATGAGCCAGAGACGTTTCTTGGTTTTGAAGGTGTCTACTCCACTGCAGCTCGTGCTTTGCACTTAGATGCCTGATCATGCAGGTTGTGCTCAGGTTGAGAAGGTTTATGCCTCGCTTCAGGCTCTGATTGCACAGGGTGCAAACCACTCGTGTCCTGTCATCAGCATATTTTCTAAAGAACTTCCACGCTAGAGAACTCCTTTGAGCTGACTTTGGTGCGCTCGTTCCCTTGCTGCGTTGGGCAGTAGCAGGCGTAGTGTCTAGGGCACGGGCGCTCCGCTTCTGCACCCTGCTCCCTCTTCTGCTGTGCTGGTGGCTCTGTGCGACCACCGCCTCTTCCTCCAAGCTAATCAGGTCACCTGCATGACGTTCATTCCATGTGAGGTCGAGGACCTCATCGTCCTCCACATCATCTTCCACCCAGTCTTCACCCCTGCCCTCCTTGTCGGTCTCCACAATGCTGAACGCCGCAGCAGTTGGCACCTGCGTTTCGTCATCATCGGAGACGTGCTGCGATGATCCTTGCATGTACTCATCTTGAGAAATAAGTGGTTGGACAATGCTGCACTCAATCTCTTCCACTTCTGGGGCAGGGCTAGGTGGATGGCCCTGGGAAACCCTGCTGACAGAGTCATCAAAAAGAAGAAGAGACTGCTGTATGGCTTGGGGCTCAGACTGCTTGCCTGATTTGCAAGGGGGTGAGGTGAAAGACGGTTGGACATCGGCTGCAGGTGCCAACTCTGACCTTTCTGCAGTAGACTGGGTGGGAGACAATGTGAAGGAACTGGAGGCACTGTCAGCAGCAAACCAATCTACTATCGCCTCTACTTGTTCTGGCCTCATCACTTCTAGAGGCGTATGATGCCCTACCAAATACTGATGCAGGTTCTGTCGCCTACTCACACTTGAGGAAGGTGTTTCACTTGTGCGTGTAGCTGGCACAGATCGACCACGTCCTCTCCTTGCAACAGGAGCTCAACCAGCAGCACCACGACCCAGGCCACGGCCCCTATTTGACGGTCTCCTCATATTTCTGTAATTTAAGATCTTGCCCTAGAAAGGTGTTTATTGAATAGCGGAACAAAACAACAACAGTGTCGCACGGGTGTATCTCACAGTCAAATATGCAAACTATGCCGCAATTTAATGTTTTTTACCCCAAAAGGGTGTATATTGAATAGCAGAATAGGATAAAAAACGGTGTATCTCACACGTACAAACACAGACTAGGCCCGATTAAATTTTTTTGTACCCTAAAGGGAGGATGAGGAAGAGGAGTAGGAGGAGTTGGGAACAGGAGGCAAACTGAAGCGCCCTGCAATCCTTGGCGGGGGAAGGAGATGCGCCAAACTAATTTAAAAGGTGTATCTCACATGTACCGATACAGACTATGCCGTAATTTAATTTTTTACACTCCAAAAGGGTGTGTATTGAATAGCGGAATAGGAAAAATTTTATAATACGGTGTATCTCACACGTACAAACACAGACTAGGCCCCGATTACAATTTTTTGTACCCTAAAGGCAGGATGAGGAAGAGGAGTAGGAGGAGTTGGTAACAGGAGGCAAACTGAAGCGCCCTGCAATCCTTGGCGGGGGAAGGAGATGCGCCAAACAAATTTAAAAGGTGTATCTCACACGTACCGATACAGACTATGCCGTAATTTAATTTTTTACACTCCAAAAGGGTGTATATTGAATAGCGGAATAGGAAAAATTTTATAATACGGTGTATCTCACACGTACAAACACAGACTAGGCCCCGATTACAATTTTTTGTACCCTAAAGGCAGGATGAGGAAGAGGAGTAGGAGGAGTTGGGAACAGGAGGCAAACTGAAGCGCCCTGCAATCCTCGGCGGTAGAAGGAGATGCGCCAAACAAATTTAAAAAGGTGTATCTCACATGTACCGATACAGACTATCCCGCAATTTAATTTTTTACACTCAAAGAGGGTGTATATTGAATAGCGGAATAGGACAAATTTTACAAAACGGTGTATCTCACACGTACAAACACAAACTAGGCCCCGATTACAATTTTTTCTACCCTAAAGGCAGGATGAGGAGTAGGAGGAGTTCGGAACAGGCAGGAGGCAGACTGAAGCACCCTCAAATCCTCGGCAGTATGAGATGCGCCCAAAAAATTGGAAAGGTGTATCTCACACGTACCGACACAGACTATCACGCAATTTAATTTTTCCCCAAAGGTTTTTATTGAATAGCGGAATAGGAAATATGATCAAAAAAAGTGTATGTATATCACACGTACACAACCACACTAGGCCCAAATTACTATTGTTTGTACCCCTAAAAGGCTGGATGAGGAGTAGGAGGAGTATGGAACAGGCAGCACCCTCAAATCTTCAGAAGTATGAGATGAGCCCCAAAAACTTGGAAAGGTGGATCTCACACGTACCAACACAGACTATCCCGCAATTTAATTGATCCCCAAAGGTTTTTATTGAATAGCGGAATAGGAAATATTATCAAAAAAAGTGTATGTATCTCACACGTACAGAAGCACACTAGGCCCCAATTACTATTGTTTGTACCCCTAAAGGCAGGATGAGGAGTAGGAGGAGTTTGGAACAGGCAGCACCCTCAAATCTTCAGAAGTATGAGATGAACCCCAAAAACTTGGAAAGGTGGATCTCACACGTACCAACACAGACTATCCCGCAATTTAACTGATCCCCAAAGGTTTTGATTAAATAGCGGAATAAAAAATATGATCAAAAAAAGTGTATGTATATCACACGTACACCACCACACTAGGCCCCAATTACTATTGTTTGTACCCCTAAAAGGCTGGATGAGGAGTAGGAGTATGGAACAGGCAGCACCCTCAAATCTTCAGAAGTATGAGATGAACCCCAAAAACTTGGAAAGGTGGATCTCACACGTACCAACACAGACTATCCCGCAATTTAACTGATCCCCAAAGGTTTTGATTAAATAGCGGAATAGGAAATATGATCAAAAAAGTGTATGTATCTCACACATACAGAAGCACACTAGGCCCCAATTACTATTGTTTGTACCCCTAAAGGCAGGATGAGGAGTAGGAGGAGTTTGGAACAGGCAGCACCCTCAAATCTTCAGAAGTATGAGATGAACCCAAAAACTTGGAAAGGTGGATCTCACACGTACCAACACAGACTATCCCGCAATTTAACTGATCCCCAAAGGTTTTGATTAAATAGCGGAATAGAAAATATGATCAAAAAAAGTGTATGTATATCACACGTACACAACCACACTAGGCCCCAATTACTATTGTTTGTACCCCTAAAAGGCTGGATGAGGAGTAGGAGGAGTATGGAACAGGCAGCACCCTCAAATCTTCAGAAGTATGAGATGAACCCCAAAAACTTGGAAAGGTGGATCTCACACGTACCAACACAGACTATCCCGCAATTTAATTGATCCCCAAAGGTTTTTATTGAATAGCGGAATAGGAAATATTATCAAAAAAAGTGTATGTATCTCACACGTACAGAAGCACACTAGGCCCCA
This sequence comes from Pelophylax lessonae, assembly GCF_965119305.1. Lineage (NCBI taxonomy): Eukaryota > Metazoa > Chordata > Amphibia > Anura > Ranidae > Pelophylax > Pelophylax lessonae. The sequence continues at coordinate 327,002,840 of NC_138772.1, forward strand.
ATTACTATTGTTTGTACCCCTAAAGGCAGGATGAGGAGTAGGAGGAGTTTGGAACAGGCAGCACCCTCAAATCTTCAGAAGTATGAGATGAACCCCAAAAACTTGGAAAGGTGGATCTCACACGTACCAACACAGACTATCCCGCAATTTAACTGATCCCCAAAGGTTTTGATTAAATAGCGGAATAGAAAATATGATAAAAAAAGTGTATGTATATCACACGTACACAACCACACTAGGCCCCAATTACTATTGTTTGTACCCCTAAAAGGCTGGATGAGGAGTAGGAGGAGTTTGGAACAGGCAGCACCCTCAAATCTTCAGAAGTATGAGATGAGCCCCAAAAACCCCAAATATCATTCAGCTCTGCTGCAGGCCACAATTTAATTTTTTTTAACCCAAGGCTGTATATTGAATAGTGAAATAGAAAAAAAGTGTATGATTTTTGAAACCACTCAATATTAGCACATGTGAACTGAACACAGCAGTGGGCAAAAAAGATTGTGTTCACTGCACCCCAAAAAGATTGTGTTCACTGCACCCCAAAAAGATTGTGTTCACTGCACCCCAAAAAGATTGTGTTCACTGCACCCCAAAAAGATTGTGTTCACTGTACCCCAAAAAGATTGTGTTCACTGCACCCCAAAAAGATTGTGTTCACTGCAGCCCACACACAGCAAAATGGATGTGGACCACTGACACCTGCCTATCTCCTATCCCACCCCACACAGCAATATCGATTGTAGTTTGTAGAACACACTGTCTGACCCTAAAAATCAGCAGACTCTGTCCCTAACAGGATTGATAAGATCGTAGATCGGGTGACTGCAAACTCCCCCCCCCCCCCCCCCCCCCACACAGCAATATCGATTGTAGTTTGTAGAACGCACTGTCTGACCCTAAAAATCAGCAGACTCTGTCCCTAACAGGATTGATAAGATCGTAGATCGGGACTGCAAACCCCCCCCCCCCCCACACACAGCAATATCGATTGTAGTTTGTAGAACGCACTGTCTGACCCTAAAAATCAGCAGACTCTGTCCCTAACAGGATTGATAAGATCGTAGATCGGGACTGCAAACCCCACCCCACACAGCAATGTCGATTGTAGTTTGTAGAACACACTGACCCTAAAAATCAGCAGACTCTGTCCCTAACAGGATTGATAAGATCGTAGATCGGGACTGCAAACCCCACCCCACACAGCAATGTCGATTGTAGTTTGTAGAACACACTGACCCTAAAAATCAGCAGACTCTGTCCCTAACAGGATTGATAAGATCTTAGATCGGGACTGCAAACCCCACCCCACACAGCAATGTCGATTGTAGTTTGTAGAACACACTGACCCTAAAAATCAGCAGACTCTGTCCCTAACAGGATTGATAAGATCGTAGATCGGGACTGCAAACCCCACCCCACACAGCAATGTCGATTGTAGTTTGTAGAACACACTGACCCTAAAAATCAGCAGACTCTGTCCCTAACAGGATTGATAAGATCGTAGATCGGGACTGCAAACCCCACCCCACACAGCAATGTCGATTGTAGTTTGTAGAACGCACTGTCCCTAAAAATCAGCAAACTCTCTCCCTAAAATGCCTACAACTCGCCCTGCCTAACACACTCCGACCTGTCCCTCAATTCTATCCGGACACAAATGGTTTTTGTTTCCTGTCTGTCCCTAATCAGCAGCCAGAACGTTGATGTGTGCTCTCTCCCTGAACTAAACAGCAGAATGACGCCGCAGCGGAGCTGCCTCGAACTTAAAAAGACTTGGTCACATGCTTCAGACGGCCAATCACAGCTACTGATACATTTGTAGGCATGGCTGGGATGGCTTAGGCACACCAGTTAAACGCTTGTTGATTGGCTGTTGAAAGCCCGCCATGAAAAGCGCGCCAAAGCATGCAAAACCCGGAAATAAAACGACGGAACACAGATTTTTACCCGAATATACAGTAAAGTGTTTGTGTCCGTGTTCGGGTAACAAAAATCCAATTATTCGGTACGAACACGAATAATACAGTCCGTGTTCGCTCAACCCTAATTACAATAATAATAGAAATGTAATACTGTTATTTAGTCTATAAGTTGAGTTTACTGCTAAAATAAATGCCAAATTCAAGACTTGTGTGGGTGTAAGAAGAAGTCCGCTGCTGCTTTGTGTTCTGTCATATTAGAAAACCTATTGGAACGCATATTGGCCATGTTGGAACGCATAGCGCATGCACAGTATGTTTTCTCGTCCGAACATCACTTCCGGTTGCAGAATCTGATAGGTAGCGGTATTCTGTTAGAACACCGGACGTTTTACAAACCACTTAATTGTTTTTTTATGGAGTTGCACTAGCTAGATCAACTAATTGTCGCTTACTCACTAGTGAGAGAAATCCGGGCCAATGAAGGAGTAGTTCTGCTGTTACTTAACTGGAAGTCTCGCCTCATTTACTCTGCTGCCAGAAATGGGTCAACAGCCACAGAATTACCCATGTGATATCAGCCTAACCTATAGCAGTTAATCAGGTTTTTTTAAAGGTGGCTTGGCATGGCAAAATGAGATTGATTGACTGCTAACGCTTAATGTAAAATGCACATCCCCACTGCCATTTCATTGCTATTTTGCACAGGGCTATTAATGAGATGTTGTCTTTCTTGTTATATTTGTATTAGGTTTACAATCTAATGCAAGCTGATAACCTATACTGGAGTCCACTGCCAGGGCCGGGACAAGGGGTGGGCAGGAGGGACGGTTGCCCTGGGCGCAATGGTTTATTACAGGGATGGGGGGGCACCTTGACCCTAACCCTAAGGGAAGGGGGGCGCAGTTTGGCATCCTTGCCCTGGGCGCTGGATGACCTTGTCCCGGCACTGTCCACTGCAGTTCATCCTCATTCAGCCTGTCTTTAGGGAGAGATCATCAACCATTGTAGCTCAATAGACACAATTATGTCAAATGATTTAAAAAAAAAAAAAAAACACTAAACAAACCCTAGTTAATCAAAGTAATAATGGCAGACCTAAGACTGCTTTGTGATCATGAGATATTTACAACAGTTGTACACTTAAAGCTTTGTTACCCCAACACTTCATATTCCTGATATGTGCCTGCTGTATCATGTACTTGTATGAGAAAGTATCCTGTTCTCTTTGTATTGCTTCCTTTGTGTGAAATCCCTGGTAGTCCTGCTAGCCCCCTTGCTTTCCTATTAAAAACTGACCACACTAAACAGGAGAGCACACCATGATCAGTTATCTAGCTATGCTGGGAATTCAGCCTGCTCTCCTTCTATGATCAGATTTGTCCTGACACGCCCCCGCTGCTCAGCCTTTCACTGGGAAGTTCGGTGTGCAGCTGCTTCTTCTTCCCTTAGCTCTTATGTAGCTGAGAACAGAGGGAATGTGATCACTTATAAAAAAAAAAAAGGGGGGGGGGGAAAGGTATTTATAACTTATTTATATCTATACAAAAACTGTTTTGCCTTTAAATTCCAAAGTAAACTGAATGGGTTGTTTACAAGGTGATTGATTACATTTACAATATATTCACTTTTGCACATGCAGGCTGCTGCACCTGTCAGAAGAACAAGAATAAGGGAGTTAACTTGCCATACTTGAAGGTTTCCATTGTTAGCAATCCTGTAAGTGCACATGCTCAGAGAGATAGAAGTTCACCCAAGAGACTGGTGTCCCTATAGCCACAGGCACCAGAATCATGTGCTACTGGATTCTTACTCAAAGTTTCCTAGTATTGGTCTTAAGCCCCATACACACACGCAGATCGTCGTCATACAAACGTCGGCGGACGAAAGATCTGCCGATTGTATGCGTGTTAGTATGGTGCCTCCGACAGCTGTCTGCACACAATCCGCGGACAAGAGTCTTTCTTGCAAACATGAAAATTTTTGTCTGCGGACACCAGAACGGACAATTGTTTGCCTGTCAGTACAGAAATCAGCCGACAGACCGCAGATTTGCAAGACTGGGCATGCTCAGAAAATAAAAAACACAGGGAAAGTTAACCATTACATGACATCACTTCTGCAGTCAGCTGAAGTCTGCGGACAAAATTCTTGTGCTGTCCTTGTGCTGTCTTTGCACTTTTCAACAGACACCGACATCCCGGGGAGAAAAGACGAACATTTGTATGACGACGATCTGCGTGTGTGTATGGGGCTTTACAGTTGTCTAAAATATTGTGTAAATTCACATGCTGTACCTTCAGGGATCATTCATACAGGATGTGTTGTCAAGCTTTTTTTGCCTTTTCTAGCTAAGACACAAGAATGAGTGTATAACTGCTGAGATGCACATACTTGTGACCTACTAAGTACTAAACCAACAATAAAGATCATGTCACTTTCAGCTTCAGGAGATTTACCCCCCTTCATGACCAGGCCATTTTTGCAATACGGCATTGCATTACTTTAACGATTGCACGGTCGTGCAAAACTGTTCAGAAATAAAAAATTTAAAAAACAATTTTGAAAAAAAAAAATGTTTACTTTCTGCTATAAAATATATTCAATTAAAAAAACTTAAAAAATAAAATGTCTTCATCAATTTGCGCCAATATGTATTCTGCTACATATTTTGGGTAGAAAAATCCAAATAAGGGTATATTCATTGGTTTGCGCAAAAGTTAGAGCATCTCCAAACTATGGGATATACAGTATTTATGGATTTTTTTACATTTTATTTACTAGTTATGGTGGTGATCAGCAACTTATAGTGGGTCTGTGATATTGCGGCTGGCAAATTGGACACTAACTGACACTTCTAGGAACCAGCGGCACTAATACCGTGATCAGTGTTAAAAATATGCACAGTCACTGTACTAATTAAACTGGCTGGGAAGGGGTTAACATCAGGGGAATTCAAAGGGTTAACTGTGTGCCTAGCTGGTTCTTTCTTACTGTGGGGGAGGTGTTTTTTCTAGGGAAAGGCACGGACCCATGTTCCTGCCTTGCAGGAACATAAGATCGATGCATTCCCTACTGACAGAACGACAATCTGCCTTGTTTACATAGGCAGACTGCCATTCTGCCTGTGTACCGAACGATCGGCGGGTGCCAGGGGACATCGAGTCCATGGTACCTGCTGATCGCTGCGCACAATTGGAGCAGGAGCGAACTGGCGGCGATACACAAGCATGTCCGCGATCTGGAAGTGCGGGATAACATATATATATCTGATCCTGCACACAGCAACCGCCCTGTAGCAGTAAAGCTACAATAGGGCGATCATAAAGTGGTTAAACAATGGTCCTAATTAAAACAATTTTGAAAGGTGTTCCTGTGAGACGAGAAGTTGAAATACAGGATTAATGAGGCCGCCATACTCATAGCGCTGTTCCTTTTCTGCTGTGTCAGCCTGTGCACCTCATCTCTACCTCCAGCACCTAGATCACTGCATTGTTTTTAGAGGACTTTGATTTGTGATTGTTAAAAGAATTGGACTGTTTACATGACAACTTTAACATAAATGCCACAGACATGAAACATCAGTAAGGCTCCATTCACAGTAGCAATTTACTGGTCTTTTTTTGGGCATTTTTTATAGCTATTTCTATCATATTTTATTAAATTTGAAGATATGAAACAAGTATTGTCAATACAATTGTTATACAGATGAGCACGAAACATAGAATTCAAATATTAAGAATCCAAGGGGTAGAATCTAACCATAGACATATGTAATATTTAACATTTCGACCTAAAAAGAAAAAAGAGAAAGAAGAAGATGAGTAATGACCCAAACAATCTGTAGGGTGTAGTATATTATGGCAAGTTCTTTAAGGTTCTACTGGTGTACAAAGGATTATACAGTAGCAAGTATTAAGAGGAAAGATATAGAAATGTATTATCAGGTTTTAACAACTCCAGGGAGAAGAACCCAGCCGGGTAATTCTAAAAGAGAGGAGGGGGCCGCCAATGATAGGCATGGGGAACATAAAGAATGGCTTCCTAGTGAAACAATAGGTGTTATCGTGCCATCATTATGAATGCGCTGTACAGGACGGATGTTGTAACCAAGGTGACCATTGAGACAAGAAGGCTTGGCCTTCGCCATTCTTGATGGAAAACATAAGTTAAAATTGGGTTTGAGTGTCGAGATTAACTGTGAATGAAGAGAGGTCAGGGGGTTCTACTTGTTTCCAGTGAGATGTGATCATGCAGTGTATGATAAAAGGGGGTGACAATTGGGCCAGCGCCCATAGTTTAGGAGAAGGAGTGCTGATGCGGGATCAAGATCCAATTTCAATCCGGTCACTGAGGAGATGAATTGAAAAACACTGACCCAGAACGGAAGTAGTTTAGGACAGTGCCACCATGTGTGCTGCAAGGATCCTTTTTCTCCACACTGTCTCCAGCAAAGTGGGGAGTATGAGGGAGAGAAGATGATTATTATTGTCTCTAAAGCTTCTTTAGAGAATGAAGCTCCTTTTGCTGCTGAGTTGTATACAGTTTGTATGTATGGGGCTAGGACTGAACTGAATTTTTTGTAGTACTCATTGCTGAAGCCATCCGGGCCTGGTGCTTTATGCAGGGGTAATTTGGAAATCACCTTGGTGATCTCTGGTATTGGGAACTGGGCGAATGAATCAGTGAGATGTTCCTTGGATATTTTTGGAAGGTGTAATGAGGAGAGAAAGGATTACATTTGGGAGACTGTAGGGGCAGGGACATCTTGAGTATGGTTTAGATTGTAGAGCTCTTTGTAGGATTCTGCAAACTTGTTCGCTATGTGGACCGGGTTAGTGAGTCTTTTCTCATGTTTATCTAGTAGGAAGTCTATTCTACTTCTACTGGACTTGTGTTTGATCTGGTTTGTGAGGTATGTGCCTATTTTGTTGCTTGCCGACAAAAAATTTAATTTGAGGTGTTTTAGGAGAATGCCATACTGTGTGATAAAGCACTGTGAGAGCTGATGGCAAAGATCTTTCAATTGTTTCTCCCTATCTGGGGAGTATTGAGTTTTGTTCTTGGATTCTATCGTATCTATGGATTTTGTATGCAGAAGGGTTGTTTTGGTCTAGAACTAGATAGGTTGTGAGTGAGGATCGGACCAGGGAATCATGCTGATTTTAGCTTCAGACGTTAGAAGGAGTATGGGTTGTTCCATGTACATTTCTTCAGACATCATAAAGGCCTTCTTCCTTAATTAGCGTATGTAAGTAGGTGTTATTACATACGCTGTGTAGTGGCTAGTGGAGTCAATGGTTGAGTCAGGGACTACATTAATGTATCCGCACATAATGAAGCCACCATATTGCACTGAGCGGATACATTTAAAAAGGGTGCGGAGAAATTTTTTCTGTTTAGTATTCGGAGAGTAAACTGAAACAAAGGTAAGGGGTTGATGGTTCATTTTGGCACCCAGAATAATATATCTGCCATTTGGATTTCTTTCTAAATATTCTTGTGAGAAAGTGACGGTGTCTTTAATTGCAATCATCACGCCTTTGGTTTTATTATTGGAGTTCGCAAAGACGCAGTGGGGAAATTTGAGGTGGGAACCTCTAGGGGGGTTAAGCGTAGATATGCGAGTTTCCTGGGCAAAGAAAATATAACATTTCTGCGAAAGGGCTTCTCTCCATAACATTGATCTTTTGAATGGACTGTTTAAACCCTTAACGTTCAAAGAGGCGATTTTTAATGCCATCTTTACTTTCTGAAACGTTGCACGGGTAGGTGTAGAGTGATCAAATAGGGTACATACTGAGGTTAATTATGTCACTATTTGGAAATGACACAGCCTATCTGTAAGAGAGTGACAAATAAAATTAAACTAGCGCTGCTTTCACATCTAAACAACATATGATAAACATTATAGTGCCAAATCAAGTAAATAAAGTGCTTCAGCAGGGACAACAGAGTGACGCTGGTTCCACTGGTTGTACTGCATGCCGAGGCGGCAATCACAACCTATACTTTATGTTTGGAATTGCTTTTTACATTGTAAGTTTATTTGCTTTTAATTTTTCAATAAAACAAAACAGTATCACGCTATTCAGTTCTTTCTCTCATTTACCATACAACCTTGCTGAGAGCCTTGTAATCGTAATAAAAGGAGAGGAATCATACCCACATGCTTTGTTCCAGGAAGCAGTGTATGCCTGCTTGAATCCTACGGTTGCCTTGTAATCAAAGGAGAAGGAAAGGAACCATACCCATATGCTTTATCCCAGGAAGCATCTTATGCCTGCTTGAATCATACTGTTGGTGAGTGGGGATTTCCGGAGGGGAGCACAGAGTGGCACTCTGAATTCACCATAAGAACTCATCAAGCATTGGCACTTTGTTAGAACAAATGGGCTTTATTTATGCGCTGAAACTTTATTTATTGCACTGACACCTTTTTTAGCACTATAATGTTTATCATATGTTGTTTAAATGTTGAAGCAGCGCTAGTTTAATTTTATTTGTCACTAACAATTGAGGTATCACACCTTAAACATTAGCAGCAAAGCATTCACATTTTAGGTTTGTATATTAAGTTCTTTAAATAGCACCACAGGGCGAGTATACTTATAATTTTTTTTTATCTCTAAGAGAGCTTACCAATGAAAGCTACTATGAGCTGCTAGGTAACAAAAACAAAAAAGTTAAATGTAATAGCTATAAATACAATAGTGTAGGTACACGTAGTAGAAATGTACAAACCAAACCGTAATAAACAGACTTGGTATCGGTCAAACTGAACTACTGACGTGTGAGGGTACGTGAATGACAGAAATTCTGGCCATGAGGGAACACCATAATAGTGTAGCACCCTCCTAGGTAGGTGCTAGAGAGAAAGTATAGTTTTGGGTCCTGTCTGTGCTATCCAGAAGGATTGCAGGTAATCTACATTGTTCTCTGCTAACCGGAGAGCAGGATCTGTTAGTGAGGTCTGCTCATTGTGCTTGGGTGGTACTCGTTCTGTCTGCAGTCCAATAGGGAGGCAAATTGGAAGGTGAGAGGAAACCAGACGCATGAGTGCACAGGCTTTTGATACAGCTCTGGTGATTTGACAGAGGAAAAGGGACTCTGTGCATGCTGGGATACTGTATAAAGGCCAGGAGCACATGTGTTCAGGGTTTTTCAGCTTTATAGAAGAGTCCCGGAGGGAGGGGGCGGCTGCCTTCTCCTCTATAGAGGGGTTGTGAGGCCTCAGTTTGTCGACCTGAGGGCCTAGACAGTGCCAGTGAGAAGCTGAACCAAGAGCTCCATGGAAGCTGACTGGAAGGGGAGACACAGGAGGATCTGATTCTTCAGTACAGTGAGTACAGATCTGTGTCAAGGGGCCTGACCTGAGGGGGACCACCCCTGCAGCTAGAAGAGTCAGTGGCAGGGTGTCAGTAAAGGGGATGCTAGTGAGTGTCCCGAAGATAATGTTGGATCAACAAGAAACCCATTGGGGCAAGTGAGAGTTGTCCGTATCTATTTTGAATAGTTACAGTTGGAGTATCCTACTATTCCCTTCTCCCATCCAAGCTCCAAAATAAATACTAAAAACCAATACCCCTTGGACTGTTTACTGTGGGACGAGTCATTAGGAATAAGGAGGGATATATGAACTATTCCTTAAGTGACTGTGTGCTGGTAATCAGAGGAGGCCCGAGAAGTCATCTTACAGCAGGCCCTATGGGGACAGTACTACAATAGGAATTGCCTATGCGTGCTTTAAAGCCTTTGTTTGCTTAGCTCCCTATACTGGGCCAGAGACTTTTTTCCTGAGTCTGAGAGGGGAAATCCAGAGGTTTGGGATGTTGAGGTTTGTGAGTGAGGGGTGGTGGGATGCCCCATTGTTGTGGTAGCTTCTTTTAATCTGTTAGGGACTGGAGAACATACTTGTGCCCCTGATGAGAGATTTGAAGTGTAGCTGGAAAAAAACATTTATAGATCATTTTGTTGTGTCTTAGAGCCTCCGTGATTGAAGAAAATTGTCTCCGTCTTGCTAGCATTGCCGCTAAGAGGTAAGCATAAATAGAGGTATGAGAGAAGGGCTCAGGAAGTTTACCTGCCTTGGGGCCTGCCTCCATAACGTGAAAAAAATGGATTCTTGCCAGAATGTCCCGTGGGACTGTATCTGGAAGCGAGTTTGGTTTGGCAATTCTGTGGGCTCTGTCGGTTTTAAGCAGTTGGAGGAGATAGGGAGCAATCTCAGAAAGAGAAATTGTTTCAGTTACACCTCTAAATTTGAGATTGTTTCTCTTAGACCTATCTTCCAAATCTGCAACTTTATTTTTCAGCCACTGGATGTCAGTGTCTTGCCCCTGATAGCAGTCCACTAAATCATAGTTCCATAGTTTGTGAGGTTGAAAAAAGTAATCAGTCCATCCAGTTCAACCTATGATGTGTGTGTGTGTGTTAGTACATTGTATACCCCCGTATGTTGTGGTCTTTAAGGTGCCCATCTAATAGTTTTTTGAAACTATCGATGCTCCCTGCTGATACTACTGCTTGTGGAAGAGAATTCCCCTTACGTATTTAAAGGTTAAACTGTTTTTCCTCTAGTTTTAGTGAGTGGCCCCGTGTCGTATTCCCTTTCTCTAAAAAGTTTGTTCCTTATGCTAGGGTCATCACCAGTACAGTATTTGTACATTGATAAAACACAATATTGCCGCACTAAGGATAACTGACAAAATAAATTCTAAAGCAGGAAAAGCAGCCACACTAATCTGGAACAATACAGATCATAAAAAATATAAAACAGCATCTGTGGCGCTAAACCTTAAAATACAGTCCCAAATGAATGAGGAAAGGAACAGCAGTCCATAAAGGTGCATCCCAAACTTGTAAAAGGATGAGGCAGCTTCTGAACCGAAATCCCACCACCGGACAGCACACCAATCACCACTCCTTACCAACTGTAATGGATCCCCATGACAGAGATCTCACAAGCCATTCTAAATGTGAACCAGAGAACCAGATGATCCCGCTCTCCAATCCCGAATAGGTAGACTTGACAGACAGTATATGCAAAAAAGCAGGGACACTAACATAGCGTAGACTGCTATTTATTGTAAAATTGCACACGAGTGGATAACACTTACTAGATCACAGAAAATACATCACATCTCTCTGAGTGGTGTGTGGTCCTCCCTGGATGTTCACTGGGCTGTCAATGCATTGATAACCATAGAGATGGCCGCCGTGTCTCCTCCACGCTATGGTGAGCGTCACCTCGAGCGCCACCCAACGCTCACCATAGCGTGGAGGAGACACGGCGGCCATCTCTATGGTTATCAATGCATTGACAGCCCAGTGAACATCCAGGGAGGACCACACACCACTCAGAGAGATGCGATGTATTTTCTGTGATCTAGTAAGTGTTATCCACTCGTGTGCAATTTTACAATAAATAGCAGTCTACGCTATGTTAGTGTCCCTGCTTTTTTGCATATACCGTCTGTCAAGTCTACCTATTCGGGATTGGAGAGCGGGATCATCTGGTTCTCTGGTTCACATTTAGAATGGCTTGTGAGATCTCTGTCATGGGGATCCATTACAGTTGGTAAGGAGTGGTGATTGGTGTGCTGTCCGGTGGTGGGATTTCGGTTCAGAAGCTGCCTCATCCTTTTACAAGTTTGGGATGCACCTTTATGGACTGCTGTTCCTTTCCTCATTCATTTGGGACTGTATTTTAAGGTTTAGCGCCACAGATGCTGTTTTATATTTGTACATTGATATCATATCCCCCCTCAAGCGCCTCTTCTCCAGAGAGAATAAGTTCAATGCGTGTAGTCTTTCCTCATAGCCGATGCCCTCCATTCCCCTAATTATTTTTGTTACCCTTCTCTAGACTTTCTCCAGTTCCAGCACATCCTTCCTGATGACTGGTGCCCAGAACTGGACAGCATACTACAGATGTGCCCGGACCAGAGTCTTGTAGAGTGGGAGAATAATCTCTTTATTTCTGGAGTGAATCCCCATTTTTATACATGCCAGTATTCTGTTGGCTTTGCTTGCAGCGGATTGGCATTGCACATCACTGCCAAGCCTGTTGTCCACTAGGACCCCCAGGTCCTTTTCCATCTTAGATTCACCCAGAGGTTTCCCCCCTAGTGAGTAGCTTGCTTTCATGTTTCTGACGCACCAAGTGCATTACTTTACATTTTTAAACATTAAACCTCATCTACCATGTAGTTGCCCACCCCATTAATTTTGTTCAGGTCCGCTTGTAAGATTTCCACATCCTGCATAGAAGATATTGGCATGCTTAATTTAGTATCATCTGCAAATACAGAGATTGTGCTAGATATCCCCTCCTCTAGATCATTTATTAATAAATTAAAAAAGATTGGTCCCAGGACAGAACCTTGGGGGACCCCACTTTCCACACCCGCCCAATCCGAGTACTCCCCATTTATCACCATCATCTGGACTCTCCCCTGGAGCCAGTTCTCTATCCAGGTACTCACCCTATGGTCCATACCTGCATTGCTTAGTTTGTACAGTAAGCGTTTGTGGGGAACGGTGTCAAAGGCCTTTGCAAAGTCCAGATACACCACATCCACAGGCTTACCTTTATCTAGGTGGCAGCTCACTTCATCGTAGAGAGTTAATAGATTGGTTTGGCAAGAACGATTTTTCATGAATCCATGCTGATTACTACTAATAATACCATTTTCATTACTAAAGTCTTGTATATGGTCCCTTAACATCCCCTCCAAAATCTTGCAGACTACTGATGTTAGGCTGACCGGCCTATAGTTACCCGGGATATATCTCTGCGCTTTTTTAAATATTGGTACCACGTTGGCTTTTTTCCAATCAGCTGGCCCCATACCCATCTGTAGACTATCCTTAAAGATCAGGAATAATAGTCTGGCAATCACCTGGCTGAGCTCTTTAAGAACCCTTGTGTGCAAGCCATCCGGTCCCGGTGATTTACTTATGTTAAGTTTCTCTAGTTTGGTTCTAAGTCTATCTTCTTTTAGCCATGGTGGTACTTCCTGTGGTGTATTATTTAGTTTAGCCTTACAAGCTGGGTTATTGTAGCCCCCCGATTCTTTTGTGAATACTGAAGAGAAGAAATTATTTAACACTTCCGCCTTTTCTCTGTCCTCTGTGGCCATATTTCCCTTGTCGTCTTTTATGGGGCCAATGTGTTCTGGCCTCGCTTTCTTACTGTTTATATACATATACATACATATACAATATATCATTATGTGCAGTTACAGAATCTCCTAGCTTTAATTCCACATTTTCAACCCTTTCCTCTCTCTGATCCACTTTTACTAAAATTAGTGAGTAAATTAGTGATGTTTTTACACAGTTCCCCTTTTTTAGGGAGTCGTATTTTAGGGAAATGAGCATTACTTTTAGTGTTTGCTCTGATGCTGGTTGATCAGTGGCAGGAAAAGAGGATAGTATCTCATGCGGCTCCTGTCCTAAGTCACAGTTCTCCATAGAAGTGTTGTATTTTTAACTTACATTTTCTTTAGACTGTGGTGAGGCAAAAGGAGAAGATGCATGTCTCTTATTTGTCTGCTTTTCCTCTTGCTCCATGTCTTGGTTTGCTACATCTGATGGGCTGGAAGGTGGTGGAGTCTCTGTGTTAGGAAGAGATGTGACCGAGCTGTTTCCAGTGTCATCTTGTGAGCCCTCTCTGCCGGCCCCAACGAAGAAATCTGTAAGCTTTTTAGACTGGTTAGAGCTGGAGGAGCGGCAGGAGAGAGCTCCTCTGGTCATCTCTGCTTCAGGCTGTGACAGGCGCTCAATCATGTGGGCTGAGGCTGCTGATTAGTAGCTGTAGGAGCTTTCCTCTGCCAGAGCTCTGAGGTGAGGCGTTTCTATTGAAGTATATGGGGTATATAGATAGGTATAAAAGATTGTCTAGATATACTATCACTGATATCCCTTGAGACCTTAGAGTCACCAATACTGAAGCTAGGATCTTTGTGAACACTCTTGGAGCTGTGGCCAACCCGAAGGGCAGGGCCAGAAACTGATAATGACTGTTTTCCACTGCAAAGCATAAAAATCTTTGCTAGGCCTGAAATATAGCCATGTGAAGATATGCATCCTTGATGTCTATAGATGCTAGAAATTCTTCTCCCTGTAGGGAGGCCATGAATGAAGGAATTGAATCCATACTGAAAGTATGAATGTTAAGAAACTGGTTCAAAGCTTTGAGATCCAGAATAGGTCTCACATCTCTGTTCGGCTTGGGGACTAGGAAAAGGTTTGAGTAAAAATCCCTGAATCTTTCGTCCTCTGGAATCTCTGTAATCACTCTTTGGGACCTTAAATGGTCCAGAGCCAGAAAGAGAGATCTTCTTTTTAGATGATCTGCAGGTATGTTCGACTTTACAAACCGAAGATGTGGGAACACCCGAAATTCCAGTTTGTATCACCGCAAGATGGTGGAAATAACCCAGTTGTCCTGAATTATTTTTTACCCAGACCTTTGAGAACCGTAGCAGCCTTCCCCCCACCCGACTGAGTGGGGGTGCCTCTTCACAAGGTAGGCTTGGAGGTAGACTTGGTAGATCTCTGGGCCCAGGGTTTCTTTTGCCCTTGCCCTGAAGGCTTGGTTCTACCACACGGCTGGGGCTGTCGCAACTGCCTGGGTTAGAAGCACTAGGAGTGTGAGTGCTGGGAATCTTAAAAGAAGGACATTTGCTTTTCCACTTAACAGGTAGCAATGCACTCTTCCCTCCCAAAATCCTTTGGATATACTTATCCAGATCATCACCAAATAGGCATTCTCCACGACAGGGAAAGCCAGCCAGCAACTTGTACACTGTAATTCCGCAGACCAGCTTTTTAGCCAAAGGATTCTGCGCATATGCACTGTTAAAAGAGCAAACCTTGACATCGGCTGTATGGAGTCTTTTTAGGAACATCCACTGCAAAACATAAAGTGCAAGGTAGATCCGTCAAATCTTCCACAGACTCTCTTTGAGAAGGAAGCATCCTGGACACTCGCTTAATACGGTCTTTTAAAGACTGACAAACTCCTATAGCTGCCACTGCTGGTTGTATCGCAGACCCTGCAGCAGCAAAGGAGGCTTTTAGAAAAGAGTCCAACTTCTTATCAGCTGGACATGGAATTATACGTTATAAAACCAGGGCATTCTCCACAGGACAAGTTAAATTTTGTTAACTGAAGAAATGGCAGCATCCACAGTAGGTATACTCCATCTTTTAGTGAATTTTTCCTCCATAGGATATAATAGTGAAAAACTTTTAGCAGGAACAAAAATCCTATCAGGATAATCCTAATCAGCATACTTTACCTGCTCCAAGAGTGGATGTAAGGGAAAAGCCTGAGGATTATGAGGAGGGCGCAATGAGCCTAGAGAGGAAAAAGAGACTTCAGACATCTCTAAAGGAGGTAATTTGTATTCAAACTGGACCATTTCAGTGAGAGACTGAATTAACAATCTCTGGGTTTGAGAGGCCAGGTAGGACTCCTCACGTCCTGACTTCCTAGAAGTGGATCCAGCTTGACCTTCTATAGGGTCCTCCACAGCTGCTTCTTCCACATCCTCTGCCCAATCCTGAACTGATTCAGGTGGTGGCTCAGTCGAGGGGGATCTATCATATTTCCTCCCTCCTTTCAAGGCTAAAAATCAAGCCAGCAATCTTACCCTAAAGACTGGCTAAAGCCGATGCCAAATTGTCCTTAGTGACATAGGTTGCGATAGAATCACTAGGATTAGCTACTCTGACAACAGTATTTGCTCAGATTGGCTAATCGCCTCTGGCTCTTCAGGAGGAGAAGACACAGAGGATGCATGGCTAGGATCTCCAGGGCCTGACGGTGGCATCACAGTGACCCTTCCAGCTGTGCCATACCCCCTCCCCCCCCCCCAGCTCTTTTTTTCGGGTGGACATTGCTCTTAGGCAAGACAAACTTGAGGTATTAACTTTAGTGTACTCAAGGCTTTTGCCAAGCTTATCACACGCATCACTGATTATCCTAAAGATACAGAACCTGTCTGTGCCAGTAAACATACACCACAGTTAATCACGCAACCCAGCTGCTGCTGCTCTGGGATCCTTCCAGCTTCTAACAGAGGCTTGCACGCTGAAACTCCTGTTTAAGAATTGTGCCGCTAGTGGTTATACTGTGCATGCGCTTTGATCAACGTAGCGTCCATGTGCACGCCAATCACATCCAGACACACCTCTCTTGCTCCAAGTGTATTCTTGTGTATAAATGGCGAAGATTCACGAGTGCAAACGATCCCTCGCTACAAACGCACCACTGAAGGCATTGCTTGACCAGAGCTTTCCGAGGAGACGAATGCACACGCGCTTTCGCGCCAAGTTGAAGACAACATGCCAACAACATTGGATGAGAGCAGCTTAGGCAGACAGGTGCTTTGTCACAGCTGATACCTTTCAGGTGATCAGCACAGGGTGAAAACAGAGTGTTTAAACAAACAAGGTATGCTTTAACATAGCTAACACCCCTGCTGTTTTGCACAGGCAAAGAGAAATGTTTAAACCATAAGGTGCTTTAACAAAGCTGATGCACCTACTGTTTTGCACATGGGGAGCAAACATATTTTTAAAAAAGGTGTAGTATGACATTGTTGATACACCCACTGCTTTGCACATAAAAAGCAAAATATGTTTAAATAAACAAGGTGTGCTTTAACATAGCTAATACACCCATTGTCTCTTGCAGAGACCACATGGCATCCGGTATCTGTTATCTTTTAAGGGAACAGTGCATAAAAATATTTTTACAAATATTTTTAAAGTGGACTTACTGGTCCCGCCGCAGGATTCTGTCTTGTAACAAGAAACCAATCTTCACTCTTCGCGGTGAACTTTGTCCCTTGCCGACCTTCAAGGACTGGGTTCCTTTGTTTTTGAGGGGCCACTTCCTTGGACCTGTAAAGCACCCTGCTGGAGCACCTTTAGAATTGGTTTTACCAAGGGTCTGGATCCCAGGGTCTAGTGCCTAAGGACAACGTTACAGGCAAAACCTCGTATCTGCTTTCCCGAGGCTCAGGTACCATCCTTTTAGTCTTTGACATTTTAGTATGGATCTGATTGATAACCTCTTAGATTCAGAGATCTTTGATCGGGGTATGTAGCATAATCTTCTTTCTTCTTCTTTGAGAAAACATAAAAAAGTGTGGGGTGACCATCATCTTTTAGACACTGGCCAAAAAACTGATGTACTTCCAGTGTAGGAGGGGTTATATAGGGGAACTTCCTGTCTGATTGGTTGCCAGTGTCCATTCACCTGAAGGTGGCGTATAACCCATATGGTAATGAATATGGCTCTGTGACCCATGATGTACGAAAAAGAAAAGTTCTTTACCATAATTGTCAACAAGAGACACCTAAAAATATACCTTTACATAAAGGAAACAGATACAACAGGAAAGCAAACTCAAGAAACAACTTTTCAGAATAGCAAAATATCCTGCAAACATCCTTACATCCTCAACAGCAAAAATGTCTAAGTTACAAAGAGAGAGACTTTCAGTAAAATTATCAGTTAAGTAAAACTCCAATAATTAATTAGGCATGACTATATAACATTTAAATAAAGCATAATCCTAACAAGTATGATAGTGAAGATCGCAGTTACAGTATTACAGGAAAGCTTTACCACACGCTTAATGGCGAAAATAGAGCATGCAGCATTCAGTGCCTTCTATTTTGCATCTCATTCTCTCTATGTGATTGTCTTACTGAAGGCAAGAGAACTATCCTCAGAGGATAGTGAATGAGGTTGAACTTTACTCTGTAAAGAATACCCAATTAGGTGCAAGGAAAAAAAAAATAATAATTTTGCTTGCACATGATTGGATGATGAAATTCAGCAGAACTTCAACTCATTCACTAAACTCTGAGGAAAATTCCCTTGCAAAATGCAAATTTCAAATTGAAATTTTTGCCTTTGTTAAATTAACCCCTATGTGTAGGTTAATGAGCTGCAAAGACAGATTCGGTGCATTTTCAACAAGGCAACTGCACTGAGCTACAATGCAAATTGATACATAGACTTTAGTTTCCAGACAAAGGTACTCCCATGCTCACAGTCTTTACTTGCAAAAATATTCAACAGCCCTGAGATTTTGCTAATTTCTATAACAAAACCTCAGCGCAGATAGGCCATATAAAGCATAACTTTTTATATTTTGTAAATACGGAAATTACCAAAATTAAAAGTAGCACTGGTAACAAAAAAAGGCTTAATTATTAAAAACATTACAGTGATCAAAGAGTTACATTTCATAGCAAAATTCAGAATAAAGGTGGTTCTGGTCTGACTAAAGTGTTAAAGTTTATATTAGAAGTTTCTTACAATACAAGATTATTTATACTTCCCTGTCCCTGGATTCTTTACTTTGTTTGAGAGCTATAGTCATCTGAGGAATCTTCACATCCAGCACTTCCAGGAGTGTCAATTGTCAAATTCCATTTACTACTATTTTATCCTGGACTAACGTAGGGACCGCCAGAGGAAACCACAACATTCAGTAGGGGACCAGACATGCAACAAACCTGGAAGGGTATCAGATGTGGAGGTTCTTTGCCTGTATCCCTTCAAGAGAACAAAGATTCCAGTGGGCAGGTAAGTATAAACAATCTATAGGGTGCTTTTCATATCATTTGTTCTTTTAAAGATGACAGAGCTTTCAGTAAAGTGAATTCTGATTGGTTGCTGTGCTTTTGTACCTACCACAGTTTGCTCAAAAAGCCTTATAATGCATATATTTTTTTCTTCTGTTGCATCCATGATTTGTATATTTATAGGAACTCAGGTCCTGCTCAGCTAAAGCACTGATTACACAGGCCAAATCCGTTCGTTTCTTGCAATACCCCAAGGATAAGAATACAAGATATGATGCATTCAGAGGGCTTATACATGAATAGCAACCTAAGTGGTATTATTTTTTAAATATGTGCACTTCTGTATTATGTTTTGATGCCTCATATCTCTTGTTTCAACCAGGAAAGCTTTTGCCAGCATTCCTATTTCTTTGCTACACTATAGTCATGGTAACATGCTAGAGGGTACAGTAGCAACTGTTAATGTTATAATTGATATATTAAAAGAGCTAACCTTGCAAGCAAGGCTGTTTTTAGCTTAAAGCGGAGCTTCACTCAAAAGGGGAAGCTCCGCTTGTTTGCACCTTCCCCCCTCCACTGCCACATTTGGCACTTTTTGGGTGGGGGGTACCAGGTACCTGGTTTTGACAGGTATCCGCTCCTACTTCCCTCCTGCTTTCCCCCACTGCTTTCTGGGACATACACAGGTCCCAGAAGACGGCGGGACAATTCAGAAAGTGCAGCGCGACTTGCGCACACGCAGTAGGAAAACTGCTGTGAAGCCTGAAGGCTTCACTGCCGGTTTCCCTTACTTACAATCCCGGCTCCTGACCCAAAGACGATTTGATGAATCGGCTTGGGGTGCGGATATTGCAGGATCCCTGGACAGCTAAGTGTCCTTATATTAAAAGTCAGCAGCTAAAGTATTTGTAGCTACTGACTTTAAACATTTTTTTCACAGACTGGAGCGCCACAAAGCAGCTCTGCCTGTGCTTCCAGTTTTAGACTGAACTTCTTCACCATCCAACCTCCCTTGCCCCCCCTCCTATGCCACCCATGGTCCAAGGGTTCACTTTAATTTCTTGTGATTTTGCTATTGTGATTCTGGGAACTCATGATGCCAAGCAGGGGCAGATCAGTGAACTTCAATTAAAGGCAAAACTTTATTTTTTTTTTTTTTTCATTATGGAAAATAATTGAGAGTAATAATTCCTGTTGCCAGCTGTGTCCCATTGGGGAGTTTTCCCTTCACTCTTGTCCCAAGCCAACACAAAAAGTGAGAAGTAGAGTTGAGCGGACACCTGGATGTCCATGTTCGGGGGGTTCGGCCGAACTTAAAAAAAAAGTCCGGGTCCATGTCCCGGACTTTTTCCGAACTTTACCCGGACACGAATCCCATTGAAGTCAATGGGGACCCGAACTTTCAGGCACTAAAATGGCTCTAAAACACCAATGGAAAGGGCTAGAGTGCTGCAAATGGCAGCAAAACGTAGTTAAGAGCATGGCGAGTGCTCTGCAAACAAATGTGGATAGGGAAATAACTTAAAACAACAAAAAAAACAGAAAAATTAAACAATGTTCTTCATCTGTGAAGCAAGGCCCATATGGAGTAGCAGGGAGGTTGAGGTGGTGGTGGATGTGGCGGTATCATAGGCGTGCGCACAGGGTGTGCCGGGTGTGCCTGGGCACACCCTAATCACCTAGGGTACATTAGCATTATCGCTCTGTTTGCCAGTGAGGAGATGGGAAAGATCTCCCTCGGACCTGCTCTGCCATAAGAGAAGTGCCACACACTTCTATTTCACTTTGCCAGCAGGGAGAGTAATGTACCGGGGCCATATACATGTACATCTACATATATATGTAGGCAAACACATGCATGTGTATTTAAACTTTGGGGTGCACACCCTAATGCAATAGGCTGCGCACACCTATGGGCAGTGTAGGTGGAAGTGGCGGTGGAGGAGGACAAGGTAGCCAACACTGCTTTTTTTCAGTCATTTTAAATGAGGGTACACCCCAAAAGAGTGAGAAAGATCAAAAATAGAACAATGGCTGGGTAAGGTCAGTATCCATCTCTATTCTACACAAGGTACGGAAAAGTCCTGTGGGATCCATGCCTGGTTCATTTTAATGAACGTGAGCTTGTCCACATTGTCTCTGGACAGGCGGCTGCGCTTGTCTGTGATAACGCCCCCAGCCGTGCTAAATACACGTTCAGATAATACACTGGCTGCAGGGCACGCCAGCACCTCCAAGGCGTAAAGGGCAAGCTCAGGCCATGTGCCCAATTTGGAGACCCAGAAGTTGAAGGGGGCAGACCCATCATTCACTACATGTAGGCGTGTGCACACATACTGCTCCACCATGTTGGGGAAATGCTGCCTCCTGCTAAGACGTTCCATCGTTCCATATGAGCTGCTGGTGCTGCTGTTTGTTGTGGCGTGCTGACAAAGCTTTTCCACATTTCGGCCATGCTAAACCTGCCTTCTGAGGTGCTGGAGGTGCCCTGGTTGCGTTGGCGACCTCTTTCTCCTCCTCCTCTGCCTTGGCCTTGTGCTTCCACTGTGGCCCCGCTGTCAGGTGGGAATGCCAGCAGCATCGCGTCTACCAGCGTGCGCTTGTACTCGCACATCTTGCGATCACGCTCCAGTGAGTGAATTAAGGACGGTACGTTGTCCTTGTAACGGGGATCCAGCAGCGTGGCCACCCAGTAATCAGCACAAGTTAGAATGTGGGCAACTCGGCGGTCGTTGTGGAGACACTGCAGCATGTAATTGCATGTGTGCCAGGCTGCCCAGAGGCAACGAAAGGCTGTCCTCTGTGAGAGGTGTATCGTCCGTGTCCTCTGTATCCCCCCAGCCACGCACCAGTGAGCTGGCCTGGGTGCCACCCTGCTGTGAACATGGTTCCATCTCCTCCTCCATCTCCTCCTCCTCATCCTCCAGAACTGTGCCCCTGCTGGACAATTGTGTCCCTGGCGTTTGTGTGTGCAGGAACCCACCCTCGGAGCCCCTTGCGAATGACTGCCCTGAAAGCCTTGGAAATGTTACCTCTTCATCCTCCTCCTCCTCATCCTCTTCCATCATCGCCCGAATCGTTTTTTGAAGGAGGCATAGAAGTGGGATAGTTAAGCTGACAACGGCGTCATCGGCACTGGCCATGTTGGTGGAGTACTCAAAACAGCGCAACAAGGCACACAGGTCTCGCATGGAGGCCCAGTTATTGGTGGTGAAGTGGTGCTGTTCCGCAGAGCGACTCACGCGTGCGTGCTGCAGCTGAAACTCCACTATGGCCTGCTGCTGCTCGCACAGTCTTTGCAGCATGTGCAAGGTGGAGTTCCACCTTGTGGGCACGTCACATATGAGGTGGTGAGCGGGAAGGCCGAAGTTACGCTGCATCGCTGACAGGCGAGCAGCAGCAGGGTGAGAACCCCGAAAGTGCGCACAGACGGCCCGCACTTTCTGCAGCAGTTCTGACATATCGGGGTAATTTTTAAGGAACCTCTGCACCACCAAATTCAGCACATGCGCCAGGCAAGGGATGTGCGTCAAACCGGCTAGGCCCAGAGCTGCTATGAGATTTCGCCCGTTATCGCACACCACCAGGCCGGGCTTGAGGCTCGCTGGCAGCAACCACTCATTTGTCTGCTGTTCCATGCTCCTCCACAACTCCTGCGCGGTGTGTGGTTTTTCCCCCAAACAGGCAAGTTTTAAAACTGCCTGCTGTCGTTTACCCCTGGCTGTGCTGAAGTTGGTGGTGAAGGTGTTACGCTGACCGGATGAGGAGGCGGTAGAGGATGAGGAAGCGGAGTAGGAGGAGTTAGGAACAGGAGGCAAACTGAATGTAATGTTCCGGTACCTATGGTACCCTTGTTCCTATATTTCTCCTCTCTTTGCGTCCCATCTTGTATATACAAAGGACGCATACACCTTTAAGACCGGATGACATCACTGCCGAGCGCCGCTATGAGCGGCTATTTCAATCGCCGGTTTGCTCTCACTCATCGCTCGTTCAAACCCACATGTTCATCGCACCTACGCCTGAGAAGTCGGAGCTGCTGACATACCTTCCTTGCTGAACTAGGCCGGAAACCTCGCTGGTGATCCGTATCCCGCTACGGGATCACCCCTCTCCTCTGGACATTGTATTTCCTAACCTATCTAAGTGATAAGTACCCCGCAGGGGATTCTTACTAACCAATCTCCTACTGTCATCTACTGCAATTACCAAGACTATCTGTATCTATCTATTCACTATCATCTGCATAAGACTGTTAGCTCTTGGGACTACCTTGAACTATCCTTGCACTAGGTTACTCTGTCTAAAGTATACTCCATCTGTGTCCTCTTACCATCTGCACTATACTTAACATCAGAACCTATCTGCTTACCATCACCTGCAACTCTCCTATACTACTTCTAGTGCTCACCATACCATAGCCTGTCTCTCATCTATATATCCTCATATACTCTATCTCTCCATTAAATATCTATTAATATATATAGTATATAACAGGCTGTACACGGTGATGAAGTCCTGAGAGTTGGATATGTTGTTCAACACATTCTCTACAAGGCTACTGAGTGTAATAATTCTGCAGCTGTAAATCCATCCGCAAACAAAAACGCATGAACGTTACACTGAAGCACCCTGCAATCCTCGGTGGTGGAAGGACGTGCAACAAATTGCTATCCGCCTCAGGCCCATACGCCACTGCATTTACCCAGTGTGCCGTTAGGGAGATATAACGCCCCTGACCGCGCTTACTGGTCCACGTATCGGTAGTTAGGTGGACCTTGGCACAGATGGCGCTGCGCAGTGCACACCTGATTTTTTCCCCCACTTGGTTGTGCAGGGAAGGGATGGCTTGCCTGGAAAAGTAGTGGCGGCTGGGCACGACGTACTGTGGGACAGCCACCGACATAAGGCTTTTAAAACTGTGCGTCTCCACCAGACAGAATGACAGCATTTCAAAGGCCAGGAATTTTGAAATGCTGGCATTCAGGGCCAGGGATCGCGGGTGGGTAGGGGGGTACTTCCTCTTCCTCTGAGGTGTTTGGGAGATGGAAAGCTGAATGCTTCCACGGGACATTGTGGAGATGGTTGGTGACCCAGGTCGTGGTGTTGCTGACAGATCGTCTGTTTGCGGGGTGGCAGGTGCCGGTATCACTACAGATGTGGATGGAGAGGCCGAGACTGCAGCAGAAGAGGAAGCAGGAGGAGCCAGAGACCTTTCTTGGTTTTGAAGGTGTCTACTCCACTGCAGCTCGTGCTTTGCACTTAGATGCCTGATCATGCAGGTTGTGCTCAGGTTGAGAAGGTTTATGCCTCGCTTCAGGCTCTGATTGCACAGGGTGCAAACCACTCGTGTCCTGTCATCAGCACATTTTCTGAAGAACTTCCACGCTAGAGAACTCCTTTGAGCTGGCTTTGCTGTGTTGGGCAGTAGCAGGCGTAGTGTCTAGGGCACGGCCGCTCCGCTTCTGCACCCTGCTCCCTCTTCTGCTGTGCTGGTGGCTCTGTGCTACCACCGCCTCTTCCTCCAAACTACTCAGGTCACCTGCATGACCTTCATTCCATGTGGGGTCAAGGACCTCATCGTCCTCCACATCATCTTCCACCCTTCACGTCTTCACCCCTGCCCTCCTTGTCGGTCTCCACAATTCTGAATGCCGCAGCAGTTGGCACCTGCGTTTCGTCATCATCGGAGACATGCTGCGATGGTCCTTCCATGTACTCATCTTGAGAAATAAGTGGTTGGGCATCGCTGCACTCAATCTCTTCCACTTCTGGGGCAGGGCTAGGTGGATGCCCCTGGGAAACCCTGCTGACAGAGTCATCAAAAAGAAGAAGAGACTGCTGCATGACTTGGGGCTCAGACTGCTTGCCTGATTTGCAAGGGGGTGAGGTGAAAGACGGTTGGACATTGGCTGCAGGTGCCAACTCTGACCTTTCTGCAGTAGACTGGGTGGGAGACAATGTGAAGGAACTGGAGGCACTGTCAGCAACCCAATCTACTATCGCCTCTACTTCTTCTGGCCTCATCACTTCTAGAGGCGTATGATGCCCTACCAAATACTGCTGCAGGTTCTGTCGCCTACTCACACTTGAGGAAGGTGTTTCACTTGTGCGTGTGGCTGGCACAGATCGACCACGTCCTCTCCTTGCAACAGGAGCTCTACCAGCAGCACCACGGCCCCTATTTGACGGTCTCCTCATATTTCTGTAATTTATGATCTTGCCCTAGAAAGGTGTTTATTGAATAGCGGAACAAAACAACAACAGTATCGCACGGGTGTATCTCACAGTCAAATATGCAAACTATGCCGCAATTTAAATTTTTTTACCCCAAAAGGGTGTATATTGAATAGCGGAATAGAAAAAAGGATAAAAAACGGTGTATCTCACACGTACAAACACAGACTAGGCCCCGATTACAATTTTTTGTACCCTAAAGGCAGGATTAGGAAGAGGAGTAGGAGAAGTTCGGAACAGGAGGCAAACTGAAGCGCCCTGCAATCCTCGGCGGTGGAAGGAGATGCGCCAAACAAATTTAAAAAGGTGTATCTCACATGTACCGATACAGACTATGCCGTAATTTAATTTTTTACACTCAAACAGGGTGTATATTGAATAGCAGAATAGGAAAAATTTTACAAAACGGTATATCTAACACATACAAACACAGACTAGGCCCTGATTACAATTTTTTGTACCCTAAAGGCAGGATGAGGAGTAGGAGGAGGTCCGAACAGGAGGCAAAATGAAGCACCCTGCAATCCTCGGCGGTATGAGATGCGCCCCAAAAATTGGAAAGGTGTATCTCACACGTACCGATACAGACTATCCCGCAATTTATTTGTTTTTACCCAAAGGGTGTAGATTGAATAGCGGAATAGAAAATATGATATCAAAAGGTGTATGTATCTCACACGTACAGACCCAGACTAGGCCCCGATTACTATTTTTTGTACCCCCAAAGGCAGGATGAGGAGTAGGAGGAGGTCCGAACAGGAGGCAAAATTAAGCACCCTGCAATCCTCGGCGGTATGAGATGCGCCCCAAAAATTGGAAAGGTTTATCTCACACGTACCGATACAGACTATCCCGCAATTTAATTGTTTTTACCCCAAAGGTGTAGATTGAATAGCGGAATAGAAAATATGATATCAAAAGGTGTATGTATCTCACACGTACAGACCCACACTAGGCCCAAATTACTATTTTTTGTACCCCCAAAGGCAGGATGAGGAGTAGGAGGAGTTCGGAACAGGCAGGAGGCACACTGAAGCACCCTGCAATTCTCGGCTGTATGAGATGCGCCCCAAAAATTGGAAAGGTGTATCTCACACGTACCAATACAGACTATCCCTCAATTTAATTGTTTTTACCCCAAAGGTGTAGATTGAATAGCGGAATAGAAAATATGATATCAAAAGGTGTATGTATCTCACACGTACAGACCCAGACTAGGCCCAAATTACTATTTTTGTACCCCCAGAGTCAGGATGAGGAGTAGGAGGAGTTTGGAACAGGCAGGAGGCACACTGAAGCACCCTGCAATCTTCGGCAGTATGAGATGCGCCCCAAAAATTGGAAAGGTGTATCTCACACGTACCGATACAGACTATCCCGCAATTTAATTGATTTTACCCCAAAGGTGTAGATTGAATAGCGGAATAGAAAATATGATATCAAAAGGTGTATGTATCTCACACGTACAGACCCAGACTAGGCCCAAATTACTATTTTTTGTACCCCCCAAAGGCAAGATGAGGAGTAGGAGGAGTTCGGAACAGGCAGGAGGCACACTGAAGCACCCTGCAATCCTCGGCAGTATGAGATGCGCCCCAAAAATTGGAAAGGTGTATCTCACACGTACCGATACAGACTATCCCGCAATTTAATTGTTTTTACCCCAAAGGTGTAGATTGAATAGCGGAATAGAAAATATGATATCAAAAGGTGTATGTATCTCATACGTACAGACCCACACTAGGCCCAAATTACTATTTTTTGTACCCCCAAAGGCAGGATGAGGAGTAGGAGGAGTTTGGAACAGGCAGGAGGCAGACTGAAGCACCCTGCAATCCTCGGTGGTATGAGATGCGCCCCAAAAATTGGAAAGGTGTATCTCACACGTACCGATACAGACTATCCCGCAATTTAATTGTTTTTACCCCCAAAGGTGTAGATTGAATAGCGGAATAGAAAATATGATATCAAAAGGTGTATGTATCTCACACGTACAGACCCACACTAGGCCCAAATTACTATTTTTTGCACCCCCAAAGGCAGGATGAAGAGTAGGAGGAGTTCGGAACAGGCAGGAGGCACACTGAAGCGCCCTGCAATCCTCGGCGGTATGAGATGCGCCCCAAAAATTGGAAAGGTGTATCTCACACGTACCGATACAGACTATCCCGCAATTTAATTTTTTTTACCCCAAAGGTGTAGATTGAATAGCGGAATAGAAAATATGATATCAAAAGGTGTATGTATCTCACACGTACAGACCCAGACTAGGCCCAAATTACTATTTTTTGTACCCCCAAAGGCAGGATGAGGAGTAGGAGGAGTTCGGAACAGGCAGGAGGCACACTGAGGCACCCTGCAATCCTCGGCAGTATGAGATGCGCCCCAAAAATTGGAAAGGTGTATCTCACACGTACCGATACAGACTATCCCGCAATTTAATTGTTTTTACCCCAAAGGTGTAGATTGAATAGCGGAATAGAAAATATGATATCAAAAGGTGTATCTATCTCACACGTACAGACCCAGACTAGGCCCAAATTACTATTTTTTGTACCCCCAAAGGCAGGATGAGGAGTAGGAGGAGTTCGGAACAGGCAGGAGGCACACTTAAGCACCCTGCAATCTTCGGCAGTATGAGATGCACCCCAAAAATTGGAAAGGTGTATCTCACACGTACCGATACAGACTATCCCGCAATTTAATTGTTTTTACCCCCAAAGGTGTAGATTGAATAGCGGAATAGAAAATATGATATCAAAAGGTGTATGTATCTCACACGTACAGACCCAGACTAGGCCCAAATTACTATTTTTTGTACCCCCAAAGTCAGGATGAGGAGTAGGAGGAGTTCGGAACAGGCAGGAGGCACACTGAAGCACCCTGCAATCCTCGGCAGTATGAGATGCGCCCCAAAAATTGGAAAGGTGTATCTCACACGTACCGATACAGACTATCCCGCAATTTAATTGTTTTTACCCCAAAGGTGTAGATTGAATAGCGGAATAGAAAATATGATATCAAAAGGTGTATGTATCTCACACGTACAGACCCAGACTAGGCCCAAATTTCTATTTTTTGTACCCCCAAAGGCAGGATGAGGAGTAGGAGAAGTTTGGAACAGGCAGGAGGCACACTGAAGCACCCTGCAATCCTCGGCAGTATGAGATGCGCCCCAAAAATTGTAAAGGTGTATCTCACACGTACCGATACAGACTATCCCGCAATTTAATTGTTTTTACCCCAAAGGTGTAGATTGAATAGCGGAATAAAAAATATGATATCAAAAGGTGTATGTATCTCACACGTACAGACCCAGACTAGGCCCAAATTACTATTTTTTGTACCCCCAAAGGCAGGATGAGGAGTAGGAGGAGTTCGGAACAGGCAGGAGGCACACTGAAGCACCCTGCAATCCTCGGCAGTACGAGATGCGCCCCAAAAATTGGAAAGGTGTATCTCCCACCTACCGATACAGACTATCCCGCAATTTAATTGTTTTTACCCCAAGGGTGTAGATTGAATAGCGGAATAGAAAATATGATATAAAATTGGTGATTTTTCAATAGCACATGTGAACAGCAGTGTCTTATATCAGTCAGCTCTGCTGCAGGCTATGGAGGGGGAAAAAAAAGAAAATTCCCCTTTTAAGTTTGTAATTTTTAAATAGATTAGTACAGACTATGCCAGAATTTATTTTTTTTAACCCAAAAGGGTGTATATTGAATAGTGGAATAGAAAAAAGTGTATAAATTTTGAAATCACTCAATAATAGCACATGTGAACACAGCAGTGTATTATCACAGTCAGCAGCACTGAAGGAAAAACGCTGCACACAACTGACTGATAAAAAAGATTTTTTTCTCCCTCCTCCTCAGCGGGCAAAAAGATTGTGTTTACACCACCCCACACACAGCAAAATCGATGTGGACCACTGACCCTGCCTATCTCCAGCCTCGCCCTAAAATGATCGATAAGATCGGTCACTGCCGGCACTGCAAACCCCCCACACAGCAAAATCGATTGTAGAACACTGACCCTGCCTATCTCCAGCCTGGCCCTAAAATGATCGATAAGATCGGTCACTGCCGGCACTGCAAACCCCCCCACACAGCAAAATCGATTGTAGAACACTGACCCTGCCTATCTCCAGCCTCGCCCTTAAATGCCCTAACAACTCGCCCTGCCTGCAGCACTCCGACCTGTCCCTGGTTCTGAATTATTTTCGGACACAATATAATTTATGACTGTCTGTCCCTAATCAGCAGCCAGCGCGTATGATGTGTGCTCTGTCCCTGTACTACAGCAGAATGACGCAGCGGCGCTCGGTCTCGAACTCATAAAGACTTGGTCACATGCTTCAGATGGCCAATCACAGCTACTAATACATTTGTAGGCATGGCTGGGATGGCTTAAGGCACACCAGTTAAACGCTTGTTGATTGGCTGTTGAAAGCCCGCCATTAAAAGCGCGCCAATACATACAAACACGGAAATAAAATGACCGAACACGGATTTTAAACCCGAACATACAGTAAAGTTTTCGGGTCCGCGTTCGGGTAATAAAAATCCAATTATTCGGTATGAACACGAATAATACAGTCCGTGTTCGCTCAACACTAGTGAGAAGAAATCCCTCCAAAGTGAGGGAATTCCTGGTTTTTACCAGAACTAGTGTCCCCATTAGAAGAGTTCCCCAATTCTAGGGACAAACAAAAATGTGGGATATTCTTTCACTATCAATTATCAAAGTAAACATGACAAATAGGGTGAATCTCCCTAAGGAGGGCACAGCCAGCATTAAAAAAAACTCATAGGTGTTCTTATCCGTCTCCACTCTCTCCAAATTTACAAAAAAAAAAGCTTTGCCTTTAGTAAAAATGTTGGTCCACCAATCTCGTCTGCAGACACTGGTGTTTCTGCCCTTGTACCTACCAACCTCCTGATTTTAGCAGCAAAAGTCCCACCCTAACCTTCCTCTCCTGTGAGCCACGACTTCCAAAGTTTGCAGACTTAAAGAAGAAAGCACTGCTCCAAAACTCACTGATCCTCCTTGGTCCTGACCTCTCTTGTATTAGGTGCCAGCTAAAGGGAGCTCATCTCTGCTCTATACACTGCCTCTGTATCAACCAGGGATACACACTGATGATGCCTTAAATAGAAAACTTTAATAGGCCAACACAAACACACAAGAGTCCTCACCTACAGGCTACCCCTCTCTGCATTTCACCCTTAAGGACTTAGTTGAACTTCACTGTTACTTTCAAGATGGAGAATGAGAGGAGACTGGTGAACTGCAATTCTCTTATCTCTGCAGGCACCAAGCTTTCACCACCTCCTGATTGCACTTCCTGGGTGCGGAACAGAAGAAGGTGAGCCTGGGACCTTCACCACTACAGTCAGCATACTGAGCAGGAGGAGATAGGTCTAATAGGTCTCCTTATTCTCTATAAACAGGGCATGTCAGTAACAAGAATACCATGACATGGGGGGCATCAGGCTCTTTGTGACTGCATTTAAAGTTAACATATGCTTTGCCATGCAGGGAAGTTAACAGCCTTAAGTAAATGGCACACACCAGCTGTTTAGACTTACCTACCTTTGCTCTACTACTGCTCCATTACTCCATTGGAACAAAGTGGAAACATCTTCTGCCCACTCCTGTCTTTTTGTTCCCAACAGTTGAAAAGGCTTCCAAAACTGTCATTATGCTGGCCACGTTACATTTCAATAGCTTTGTGAATCTTTCATAAAGCTGCTTGTCTGCTACACTACCCCAGTGCCCAGTCTGCCAATCATGTCTGTCTGCTCTTCTGCCATTGGCACCTATGTCCAAGAAGTAGTATATTTTAGGCAACAAAATATAGGTAAACTCCAAAATGGTATTATGTATTTTACACCACCGTAATTACCTACCGTATCTCACAAAAGTGAGTACACCCCTCACATTTTTGTAAATATTTTATTATATCTTTTCATGTGACAACACTGAAGAAATTACACTTTGCTACAATGTAAAGTACTGAGTGTACAGCTTGTATAACAGTGTAAATTTGCTGTCCCCTCAAAATAACTCCACACACAGCAATTAATGTCTAAACCGCTGGCAACAAACGTGAGTACACCCCTAAGGAAAAATGTCCAAATTGGGCCCAATTAGCCATTTTCCCTCCCCGGTATCATGTGATTTATTAGTGTTACAAGGTCTTAGGTGTGAACGGGGAGCAGATGTGTTAAATTTGGTGTTATCGCTCTCACTCTCCCATACTGGTCACTGGAAGTTTACCATGGCACCACATGGCAAAGAACTCTCTGAGGATGTTGGCTATAAGAATATTGCCAAGACCCTGAAACTGAGCTGCAGCATGGTGGCCAAGAGCATACAGCAGTTTAACAGGACAGAATTCACTCAAAACAGGCCTCGCCATGGTCGACCAAAGAACTTGAGTGCACGAGGTCAGCATCATATCCAGAGGTCGTCTTTGGGAAATAGATGTATGAGTGCTGCCAGCATTACTACAGAGTTTGAAGGGGTGGGGGGTTGGCCTGTCAGTGCTCAAACCATACGCCGCACACTGCATCAAAGTGGTCTGCATGGCTGTCGTCCCATAAGAAAGCCTCTTCTAAAGATGATACACAAGAAAGCCCGCAAACAGTTTGCTGAAGACAAGCAGACTAAGGACATGAATTACTGGAACCATGTCCTGTGGTCTGATGAGACCAAGATAAACTTAGTTGGTTTAGATGGTGTCAAGCGTGTGTGGCGCAACCAGGTGAGGAGTACAAAGACAAGTGTGTCTTGCCTACAGTCAAGCACGGTGGTGAGAGTGTCATGGTCTGGGGCATCTGTGTTATCTATACGCCCTTACACCTTATTTCTTTGGTAAGGTGCCAATCCGGATATGGTGGTGGGATCACTTGCACCCTAATTGCTGTGGATTTGTCACCAAGGAGTTCATTTTATTCACAATACATGAACTTTTGTTTGGATTGGACTTTATTTACCTCACTTTATATATTTTTTTCAAGAGTGCACCCTGATGCACCACCTATTTATTCAGTTTTTACACTGTGACACGTTATGTTTGGTTGTAATTAACAATTTGATATACGTTACACTGGTTTGTATGATTTCAAATCGCATTTTGGTTTATCCCTTTAGGGAATACCCTGTAAGAGTTTAGTGCACCTTTTTTTCCCCACTGTCACTATATACTTTTTCAGGTTGCAGCTTTACCATATTGTATCCAGCGCACTTTTCACATAACACCATGGTCTGAGGCTGCATTTGTGTTGCCGGCACTGGGGAGCTACAGTTCATTGAAGGAACCATGAATCCTGACATGTTCTGTGACATACTGAAGCAGAGCATGATCCCTTCCCTTTGAAAACTGAGCCGCAGGGCAGTATTCCAGCATGATAACGACATCAAACACACCTCCAAGATGACCACTGCCTTGCTAAAGAAGCTGAAGGTAAAGGCGATGGACTGGCCAAGCATGTCTCCAAACCTAAACGTTATTGAGCATCTGTGGGGCATCCTCAAACGGAAAGTGGAGGAGCACAAGGTCTCTAACATTCACCAGCTCCGTGATGGAGGAGTGGAAGAGGACTCCAGTGGCAACCTGTGAAGCCCTGGTGAACTCCATGCCCAAGAGGGTTTAAGCAGTGCTGGAAAATAATGGAGGCCACTAAAAATATTGACACTTTGGGCCAAATTTGGACTTTTCACTCAAAAGGTGTACTCCCTTTTGTTGCCGGCGATTTAGACATTAATGGCTGTGTGTTGAGTTATTTGAGGGGACAGCAAATTTACACTATTATACAAGCTGTACACCCACTAATTTACATTGTAGCCAAGTGTCATTTCTTCAGTGTTGTCACATGAAAAGATATAATAAAATATTTGCAAAAGTGTGAGAGGTGTACTCACTTTTGTGAATACTGTAAGTCCCCGATACAACATCTAAGCAATCTTGTCTGTTCTTTTTACATGTTCATGAAGCATTTGAGATATTAATCTAATTTGTGACTACTTACAGCAGCATTACAATGCTTTTTTGAAGCTTGACTTTTAGGTGCATAAGGTAGATTTTCCAATTTTGTTTTGAGAATGTGCATACTACATTAAACACTACATTGTTCAGATCCCACATTTGCATTTACAGTGCCTTGCGAAATTATTCGGCCCCCTTGAACTTTGCGACCTTTTGCCACATTTCAGGCTTCAAACAAAGATATAAAACTGTAATTTTTTGTGAAGAATCAACAAGTGGGACACAATCATGAAGTGGAAA
This sequence comes from Pelophylax lessonae, assembly GCF_965119305.1. Lineage (NCBI taxonomy): Eukaryota > Metazoa > Chordata > Amphibia > Anura > Ranidae > Pelophylax > Pelophylax lessonae. The sequence goes on from NC_138772.1 coordinate 327,035,912, forward strand.
GAAATTTATTGGATATTTCAAACTTTGTTAACAAATAAACAACTGAAAAATTGGGTGTGCAAAATGATTCAGCCCCCTTAAGTTAATACTTTGTAGCGCCACCTTTTGCTGCGATTACAGCTGTAAGTCGCTTGGGGTATGTCACTATCAGTTTTGCACATCGAGAGACTGAAATTTTTGCCCATTCCTCCTTGCAAAACAGCTCAAGCTCAGTGAGGTTGGATGGAGAGCGTTTGTGAACAGCAGTTTTCAGTTCTTTCCACAGATTCTCGATTGGATTCAGGTCTGGACTTTGACTTGGCCATTCTAACACCTGGATATGTTTATTTGTGAACCATTCCATTGTAGATTTTGCTTTATGTTTTGGATCATTGTCTTGTTGGAAGGCAAATCTTCGTCCCAGTCTCAGGTCTTTTGCAGACTCCATCAGGTTTTCTTCCAGAATGGTCCTGTATTTGGCTCCATCCATCTTCCCATCAATTTTAACCATCTTCCCTGTCCCTGCTGAAGAAAAGCAGGCCCAAACCATGATGCTGCCACCACCATGTTTGACAGTGGGGATGGTGTGTTCAGGGTGATGAGCTGTGTTGCTTTTACGCCAAACATAACGTTTTGCATTGTTGCCAAAAAGTTCGATTTTGGTTTCATCTGACCAGAGCACCTTCTTCCACATGTTTGGTGTGTCTTCCAGGTGGCTTGTGGCAAACTTTAAACGACACTTTTTATGGATATCTTTAAGAAATGGCTTTCTTCTTGCCACTCTTCCATAAAGGCCAGACTGATTGTTGTCCTATGGACAGTCTCCCACCTCAGCTGTAGATCTCTGCAGTTCATCCAAAGTGATCATGGACCTCTTGGTTAGAGATGTCGCGAACCTAAAATTTGCCATTTGCGAAAGGCGAACGCGAACCTCCGCAAATGTTCGCGAACGGGCGAACCGGGCGAACCGCCATAGACTTCAATAGGCAGGCGAATTTTAAAACCCACAGGGACTCTTTCTGGCCACAATAGTGATGGAAAAGTTGTTTCAAGGGGACTAACACCTGGACTGTGGCATGTCGGAGGGGGATCCATGGCAAAACTCCCATGGAAAATTACGTAGTTGACGCAGAGTCGGGTTTTAATCCATAAAGGGCATAAATCACCTAACATTCCTAAATTGTTTGGAATAACGTGCTTTAAAACATCCAGTGTGTGTATACGATCAGGTATGATGTTGTTTCAATCAGGTAGTGTAAGGGTTACGCTGACTTCACAGTGACAGACCAAACTCTGACAGACCAAACTCCCCGTTTAACGCATCGCAAACAACTGCAAACAGTCCATTTGCAGTGGGTACAGTACAGTCTGTGGACCTGACACTCACTGGCAGGCAACTATAAAAAATATATTTTTTTTTAATTTGCAAGGTGCTGTGCCACCGTATAAATCAGTGGTGGGCACTGCAGTGGGCACAGTACACTCTGTGGACCTGACACTCACTGGCAGCCGGCAGGCAACTGCAATTATGACAGAGGAAAAAAAATAATTTTTTTAAACTGCAAGGTACTGTGCCACCCGATATGAGTGTGGTGTGCACACAGTACAGTCTGTGGTGGGTTTGTGGCCTCTCACACACGGCGGGCAGGCAACTGCACAATAGATATATATATATATATATATATATATATATATATATATATAAATTTACTGAAATACTTAAAAGGGCTTTTTGGGGTGCTGTCAGGATGCTGTCCTTACAGCAGGAGTGGACCGAGAACACTATCTAACAACTGTCCCTATTAACAGCAGCAGCAGCACTCTCCCTGCTATAACTAACACACTGCTTCAGAATGATCTAAGATGGATGCTGCCCTTGCTTTTTAATAGGAGGTGGGAGGGTGTGGGAGGGAGGGTATGCTGATTGGCTGGAATGTGTCTGCTGACTGTGAGGTACAGGGTCAAAGTTTGCCTCAATGATGAAGTATAGGGGGCGGACCTGAACATTGCATATGTTCGCCCGCAGCGGCGGATGCGAACAAGCGATGTTCGCCGGGAACTGTTCGCCGGCGAATAGTTCGGGACATCTCTACAGTCTTGGCTGCATCTCTGATCAGTCTTCTCCTTGTATGAGTTGAAAGTTTAGAGGGACGGCCAGGTCTTTGTAGATTTGCAGTGGTCTGATACTTCTTCAATTTCAATATTATCTCTTGCACAGTGCTCCTTGGGATGTTTAAAGCTTGGGAAATCTTTTTGTATCCAAATCCGGCTTTAAACTTCTCCACAACAGTATCTCGGACCTGCCTGGCGTGTTCCTTGTTCTTCATGATGCTCTCTGCGCTTTAAACGGACCTCTGAGACTATCACAGTGCAGGTGCATTTATACGGAGACTTGATTACACACAGGTGGATTCTATTTATCATCATTAGTCATTTAGGTCAACATTGGATCATTCAGAGATCTTCACTGAACTTCTGGAGAGAGTTTGCTGCACTGAAAGTAAAGGGGCTGAATAATTTTGCACGCCCAATTTTTCAGTTTTTTATTTGTTAACAAAGTTTGAAATATCCAATAAATTTCGTTCCACTTCATGATTGTGTCCCACTTGTTGATTCTTCACAAAAAATTACAGTTTTATATCTTTATGTTTGAAGCCTGAAATGTGGCAAAAGTTCGTAAAGTTCAAGGGGGCCGAATACTTTCGCAAGGCACTGTATTTGAGCAAAGCCAGCCAGCTGTATGATGTGCCAACAGTTCTGTTCCTTAGGAGGTTGCAAGGGAAGTGACTCAGGTTTCCTTCAGATCACAGCCAAATAAAACATATACTCAAAAAATGTGCACAACTTGGTTCTTTGTGAAGAATGGTGGCTCTGTAAGCTCAAATATGAGTCAAAAGCGTTAGAGCCCAGTGCTTTACCAGGAGGGACCGCCTGTATTTTGGAGATTCTAAATAAACAGTATTGAAGGTTTTTATATGCTGAGCAGCCCCAACCCCCCCCCCCCAACCCCCAACCCCCTTTCTTTTTGAGAGTTTGAGTTTGAAGAGCGGCTAGCAACCAACTGCTCCCTGAAGTTGTGGTTTGTGGAGAAGTGAGGAGTAAGTTTTGTTTTCCATGCAGGCAGTGCCCTGGTGAAAATTAAACCAAGCATTGCAATTAGAATATGGCAACCACTTATTAGAAATAGGAAATGCCATACAGGACACAAAGGGGATATGACCAGATGTCTAGCCATGAATACATAAGGGTTGCTGCTGTGTCTTTATTTCACAGTAATTTACACTTTTGGTAATGAAGTCTGTGAAGTGTACTTTTGATCACTATTTATTTTTCATCCAGTTAATGAAGCCCATACGGCAGGTACCTGCTTAAAGTTGGTACATGGAGCTGTAGTGGCTTTCTACCTCTTCTTTGTGATACCCACCATTTATTTGTTATTCCCTTTTATAATTAATTATTCATTTACATTTAAAAAGAAATTCCTCTAATCTCTTCCCTAATACATATCTATCTACATACAGTACATTTAAATATACACATAAATATATGACATCGGGTCCGCCGGTCACACGCGCGGAGGGGTCCGTGACCACGCGGGAGCGCGCCTCCGGGGGCGCGCGCTCGCTCCCTAGACCCTCACAAGCTAGTGACGTAGCCCTACGTCACTTTGCCTGTGAGGGGCTGACTGCCAACGTAGATCGGCGTTAGGCAGTCGGCAAGTGGTTAACTACATAACACAGTACTTGTACTTTTACTTTCAGTACTTGAGTAGCATTTTTTTTCAAAACTACTGGTACTTTTACTTTCAGTACTTGAATAGAAAAATTTTAAAAAAAACTACTTGCAATACTTAAGTACAAAAAATGTTGAATACTTTAGTACTTCTACTCAAGTCACTTTTTGATTGAGCACTTTGACTTCTACTCAAGTCACTTTTTGATTGAGCACTTGTACTTTTACTCAAGTATGGGTTTTGAGTACTTTATACAACTCTGGTTGCATTACACACCTCCTGTTTGGCACTTTTCTCCACAGTAACTCCTTTTCATCAGTAGAAGGACATCATTCAACTCATAAGCCTAGGAAATACTGTGAGTACAGGTTGCCATTGATCACCATGGGTATATTCAGTCAGTGTTATTATGCATATGTATCATTGAGGACCATTCAGTGCTAGAGAAAAGGAGGAGAGGGAGAAAGCCCATTGCATAACGTGACTGGTCTGACATCATCTGGGAAAAAAAAGTAATTATAAAAATATAAGCATAGAGGCCTTGAGGTTCCTATGTAGGAGTGTATAAAGCCTGGAGCTGGGCTTTAAACATTGGTGTGCATGGGCTAGTGTTCACGGTAAAGGACTGTGGAGTATGCTGATGCTCAGTGAATTTAATAAAATGAAAAATACTATAAACATAAGCAGGCCTACATACACATGAAATTGCTTCTAACTTATGGAGTTACCTAAAGGAAAACATCCTGTTTCAAGTGCATCGATCCAAAACTGGAAAATAATGTTCCCACTGAAAAAAATATGATGATAGTTTTTATAGTTATCACAAAAATTTTATTTTTTTTTTTTTTTAGACAGTGCATTTGTGGACAAATTCAAGATGATATTCAGTAATACAGAATTATTGATCAATTTTCCTTGGATCGCTGATTAAATAAATTGTATTATAGTAAACACACAAGGTGTATTTCATGTTGTGTGCTCTATTCCTACAATTTTTTTTTATTTAAATTAATTTGATTAAAGGCTGCTGCTATATGTTAGGGAATAGCACCCTCTAGAGGGAGACAGCCTAATTAAGCAAGCATTTGCAGTCTGTGGAAAAACTATGGAACCTTTTTTTTTTAATGTTCCGACTAGATATTATTACAGTTAAGTGCACCAACATTTTTTCAGAAATGTCAGATGCTACAATTCTGTAAGAAAAGACAACCATACAAAAGCTGAAACCTATATGTAGCACCCTCCTAGGTAGGTGCTAGAGAGTGAGTATAGTTTTTGGCTCTGTCTACCTATCAGAGGAGCAGCAGGTAAATTCTATATTGCTTTCTGCTTAACAGGGAGCAGAATATGTGAGTTAGGTCTGCTCAATGTGCTCAGAGTGTGATTCACCTGGTCTGGGGAGTGTCCCCACTGTCCAATGGGGAGGCACATTAGACAGTGGAGGAAACCTGGCCAATGAGTACACAGGCTTTGATACAGCCCCAGTGATTGGCACAGACTGATAGCCTCAGTGAATTGTGGGGTGTGGTATAAAAGTCAGGAGCACATGTGCTCGGGGTCTTTAGCTGGTGAGCAGAGTCCCGGAGGAAGGGTGGTGGCTGCCTCTTCTTCTGCAGCAGTTGGTTTATGGTCACAGGTAGTCAGCCTGGTGAGCCAGAAGGCAGGAGCTGAGCCCAGAGGTCCAGGAGAGCTGACTAAGAGGGGTTGAGACACTGGAGAACCTGTAAAAACAGTATCGTGAGTACAGGGGATCATGTCTAAAGGCATGCCCAGGAAGGGGGCCACCCCAGAGTAGAGTAGTCAGAGGATAGGTGTCAGCTGGTGGATAGAAAGGGGTGCTAGGTGAGTACCTTGAAGAAAAGTGCTAAGCAAGCTGTCTATTCAGGAACTTTACTTTAGATTCATCTAGTGGCAAGGTGAAACTGCGGCCTAGCTGCATCCTCAGATAGAAGTCCTCAACATTGTGAATAATTCAAGTTATTCAACTCTTCCCTTCTCCCATCCCCATATAAAATAAAAAAAACAACAACACAACAACCCCTAGACTGTTTATTGACTGAGCCGAAGAGTAAAGTGTTAAGATTCTGCATGCAGTTGCTACCGGTAACCCAGAGGGACCCGAATAGGTGAGAAATCCAGCAGCCTTCAAGGGGGCAGTGCTACATTTGGGAGCGTAATCTGGGATTCACTCTTGATTACCGCAATGTTTGCTAACGGCAACGGCTGAGAAATCTTGCAAAATAACGTCATGCTTTCTCAAGAAATGTGCTGGAGTGTCAGCGAAGAGAGTGATATCTGCTCTACAGAGATTAGGGAGAGCAGAATAAAGAATCAAGTTCACAGTGATGGTTGCCAACGGCAATGGATGGACTTTTGCCAAAGTAGTAATCTGTTCTTTCAAGAAATGTATAGGAGAGTTAAAGAAGAAGAGATGCATCATACTGTACAAAAGGACTGTGTCTGCTTTACAGTAATTGGTGTAAGTGTGGATGGAGAAAGTGGCGACCCGGGGCACATGGATCGGTGTGCCGGGGGTCATGTCTGGACATGCACTATAAAGAAGAATGTTCACCGTGCAATTTATGACAGCGGAACAATTTTCCCAAATAGTGTGGAGAGTGAGATTGGAGGAGATGTTGTAAAGAAAAATGTTGACCGTGCAATTTATGACAGCGGGACAATTTTCCAAAAAAGCAAGGGAGATAAGTTGACGAGATGGAGGTGCAACTAAGGCCCAGGTACAGACAAGGATGGCGGATGCGTGCGGATTGAAGAGCACAATCTGCTGTACAGTGATCCTTATGCTGGCTGAGCTGAGTTGGAGTGGCAGTGAAGAGGTTACACTAGCCACACCAGTCATAGTGTAACCAGGCAAGAGCAGCCAGGCACAGTGTCCCTGATCACTCACCACACCAGTTTAAAGTGTCATCAGAGCCAGCATAAGCCAGCAACAGTGTCTCTGAGCTGTCACACCAGTGTTAGTGTTTTCAAACCAGTGCAGTCAACAACTGTGTTTCTGATCACTAGCAACACCAGTCCCCATGTCACCAAAGCCAATGTAACCCTGAAACAGTGTTATGATCACAGCTACAGCATACCCAGTGTCGCCAGTGTCGCCAGTGTCACCAGACCAGTGTAAGCCAGCAACAATGTTCCTTTTTGCTAGTCACACCAGTCCCAGTGTCACCAGACCAATGTAAGCCAACAACATTGTTCCTGATCACCGCCACACCAGTGCCGCGGTCACTAGAGCCAACAACAGTGTTCCTCACTAGGGATGATCGAACGGTTCTGGTCGACCATCGGTTCGACCTGAACATTGACTGTTCGAAATTCGTCCGAATTCCGAACTTTTTGCGGAAAAAGTTCGGAATTCTGCAACCAGAACCGCCCAAAATGCAATGGGACAGGAACTGGGCTTTAAAAGCCTGTGATTGGACCAGAAACATCAGTAAAAGCCAATTGAGGGGGCAGGAGGATGCTAGGAATGTGATTGGAGTGACTAGGGGGTCCAGAGGCCAATTAGTAGTGAATACGCCCCCCAGTATATAACATAGCCCCGCCAAATCTCTAGCACTGTAATACAGGGGCTGTGGAAGAGAGTGGAAGCAGTTCTGTTACTCCTGCTGAAAAAGTGTCATTTAGCAATTATTAGTGTGAGGAAAGGGATATCTAGTGTAGTTAGGGTACTATATACCACTATAGTTAGATTCAATAATCTAGTTTCTGTAGGGAAAGTGTTAAGTGTCAGGGTGACCGTAATGTGTAGTTTAGGGTGAACTGACTCTAACTGCTATGCCAGGGTGACAGAACTCATCCATGTCAGGGTGACCGCCATAAGAAAAAGATCATTTTTCTTAGAATTATTAGTAGAGCAGGGATGGGGTTCCGCTCCTGTCACACCTGGGCATTTTTGTTGCAGGCGTTTATTGGGCTTTTTTGTGGACGTCTTTGGAGGCAGGCATGACATCTGAACTTCTGTGTAGGGGTATACACACACACACACACATATATGTATATATACACATACACACATATAGGTGTGAAAGTAGAGGAACCCCATCCCTGCGCTAATGAAATTATTTGCAGGGATGGGGTTCCGCTCCTATCACCCTATATGTGTGTATGTGTATATATACATACATGTGTGTGTGTATATATACCCCTATACAGAAGTTCAGATGTTATGCTTGCCTCCAAAGATGCCCAAAAAATGCCCAATAAACGCCTGCAACAAAAACGCCCAGGTGTGTTGTTGCAGGCGTTTATTGGGCATTTTTTGGGCGTCTTTGCAAGCAGGCATAACATCTGAACTTCTGTATAGGGGTATATATACACACACACATATATATATATATATATATATATATATATATATATATATATATATATATATATATATGTGTGTGTATATATACCCCTATACAGAAGTTCAGATGTCATGCCTGCCTCCAAAGACGCCCAAAAAATGCCCAATATACGCCTGAAACAAAAACGCCCAGGTGTGAAAGTAGCGGAACCCCATCCCTGCGCTAATAAAAATTCTAAGAAAAATTATCTATTTTTCTGGTTCTGGACATGCTACAGAGCTGAAACTTCACAGGTACACTTTTAGACCCCCTCAGGTATTAAATCCAAAGAAATCTCTTTTTTTTTTCAATAATTTTTTCAATAATTGGCTCTCTATCAAAAACGACAATTTTTAAGAATTTTTTTTGTGTGATTAATAGTCCCTGGGGCATGGCCCAGAACCCTAGGCACTTTTTAGGGGCATTTATTGGGTTTTAGGGCTTCAAAATGGTGTTATTTAATTACCGAAGTTCGGGTCCCATTGACTTCCCAAAAGTTCGGGTGTTCTGGTCGAACCAAACTTTTCAAAAGTTCGATCATCCCTATTCCTCACTGCTAGTCACACCATTGCCAGTGTCACCAGAGCCAAAGCAGACTGCAACAGTGTTCCTAGTCCCTGCCACACCAGTGCCATTGTCACCAGACCAGAAGTAGCCATCATCATTCCCAGTGCCACCAGACCAATACAGCTAGCACCAGTAACCTGACTGGCAGCCACGCCAGTAAAATGTCATCTATTACCATTATTAGTTGGAACCAGTGTATTTATCACCAACGAGCACTAGTACAAGTGTCTTCACTTGTACACTAGTGAGGGCGCCTTTCAAATTATGAGTATGACTGATGAAGGCAGCGGGGAAACCTCAATCAGATTCAGATTCAGAGTAGGAACTTGAGGAAAGCAGCGATTCATTGTCGGCCACCCCTGATTCAAAGGATGAAACTACGTCACTGCTAAAGAGTGGTGTATTTAGGTTTTGTGCTGCCCCAGGCCTGACTAAACTCGTGCACCCCCTAATTTAAATATGACCCCCCTTCTTGTCAAGGTCACACCCCTTCCTCTTTAAGCCCTCTGTAATCTGAAAACCACACCCCTTGTTGAGAGGCTTTTGCCTGCTTCAAGTAGGTTTTCCATACCTATGCAAGTCTATTGGAATGCAGAATCTTCATTAGGCACAGCGAAATGCTGGTCAAAAGGAGGTCAAGTGCACCTGTCAATGAATTATGAATGATCACTGAAACATCTCATACTGATGTCAGAACAAATGCCACTGCTAATTGATAACAAAGGCACTTCCAGTGGTGAAAGTGCTCATATTCACCCGCTAAAAAAACCCTAAATGACATCACATTGGGCCAGCAGATAAGGTTGGGCTAAATCCATTTTTGTGGATTATTGGACATACAATGCTGATCTGAAAACACAGGTACCGCTCTTGGCTGTCAGTGCCACTTATCCCAGGAGGAACACTGGGGATGGGGATGCCCAACTACAGTTCGATTTGAAGGTGGTCATGTGACATTCACAAACTGTTTAACCACTTAACGTCTGCTCACATTGCTGCTACTGCAGCAATGTGGCTCCTTATCGTCTAGCGACATAGTACTACGTCGCTAGACTCCTCCCCCTGTAGGCGGCACTCGCGCGCCGCCGGAGGCGCGCTCCCACTGTTTTCAGTCACAGCAGGAGTCGGGCCAGGGGAGGAGCGGCGGCGATCGCCGCTGCTCTTCCCCGATCGTCGGGGAATCTAGTTTGGAGATCCGCCCGCCTGTGTAAACAGAGCGGGCGGATCTCCTAAGTGACAGGGAGTGACAGATCGCAGTTTTCAGCATAGCTGAACATCCGATCTGTCTCTGACTCACTCAGTCACCTCCCCCCACACACGTCAGTAAGCACCAGGCATACATTAACCCCTCCCTCTCCAATAAAATTAACCCCTTCCCTGCCAGTGTCATTTTTACAGTAACAGTGCATATTTATAGCACTGATTACTGCAGTAATGTCACTGGTACCCCCAAAAGTGTCAAAAATGTCAGTCAAGGGTCCGATCTGTCCGCCACAATGTCGCAGTCCCGCAAAAAAAATCGCAGATCACCGCCATTACTCGTTAAAAACAGAAACACCAAAAATGACAAAAATCTTTCCCTTAGTTAGTAAACGCAATAACTTTTGCGCAAACCAATCAAAATACACTTATTGTGATTTTTTTTACCAAACATAGGTAGCAGAAAACAAATTGGCCAAAAATTTTAAAAAATTTTGATTTTTACATTTTTATGGGGGGGAATTTCATATAAAAAAATGTTAAAAATATTGTTATTTTTTCAAAATAAACGCTCTTTTTTTGTTTATAGCGCAAAAAGTAAAAATCGCACAGGTGATCAAATACCACCAAAAGAAAGCTCTGTTTGTGGGAAAAAAAGGACGTAAATTTGTTTGGGTACAGCGTCGCACGACCACGCAATTGTCCGTTAAATTCGCACAGCGCCGAATCGCAAAAAGTGGCCCAGACGTAAGACAGCAAAATCCTCTAGTGGTAAAGTAGTTAATAGTCAAAGCATTAGGACTCAATCAGGCCAAAAGTGACCCCAAAATATGTCAACACACAGACTGAAAGATCTTATACCTGTGTATGTTTAATTACAATACATTTTGCTAAAAAAAAAAAAAAAAAAAAAAAAAAACAGGATTAACTGGCATTAAGGTGTTCCTTTCAAGAAAAACCTAGGACAAATCCTCAGGTTGCAAAAACCATGAGCAAAAAAGGTATATGTTCCAGCTTTACTTCTCATCCAGAAGACTACAAAAGCCGCAGAGGAGGGTAGGCAGAGCATTAGGCTGCTAAGACCTGCTGCCAGTGCCACACTTACTAGTACTGGAGGCCGCCAGTTGTATTAAGTGTGGGCGTAGGTCTGTCCAAACGTCAGGCCAGTCATCAGCCACCGGCCAGTATTATCATACTGGCAACAGTGCGTCCACTTTATGGGGGCACCGGACAGATTTGCCTCCTAGGTCCTTCCGCCCAGCTCAGTCTGTCCCATAAGACCGGCGTAAGCGGTGGGGACTCTTTTCGTGCAGGAGCGAGAAGGAGACTGTTTTTTTCATGCGGGGGCGGATTTTTTTTCTCCCTCCCCCCTCCTGCAAAGTGCCACCCTAGGCCTGGGCCTTGTTGGCCTAGGCCAAGATACAGTGTTGCTGCTAAAAGAGTAAGATGTACTATGTGATATGTACAAATATGATAGATAGTGAGGAAAGTATAGCTTCATTTTCTTTCTTCATTTACCAAATAAGTCTTCAAGAAATTTACCATGACTCCTAGTAAATATGTTGGATGGTCTGCTTTTTCAAAATGTGGTCATTTTGTGGAAATTTCTCCTGTCCTGACACTTTAGGGCCTCAAGAAATGTGATAGGTAGTCAGGAAGTCAGATGTGTCATTTATGGTCTTTGCCTGAATGTGGATCTTTGGATTTTGGGCCCCTCTATGTATGCAGGCAGCGGAAAAATCTCATATATGAGGTATGAACATACTCAGGAGAAGTAGCAGAATGTGTTATTCTAGCCCTGTCGATACCATGTGTCCTAATATCTTATTAATTGATATCTTACATAGTTACATTGGGGGAGATTTACTAAAACTGGAGCACACAAAACCATAGTAATTCTTCAGCTTTTAGGCTTTATTGTCAAAGCTTCATTGAACAAGTTGAAGTTAGAAGCTGATCGGTTACTCTGAACAGATGCACCAGATTCTGTGTGCACCAGTTGTAGTAAATCCCCCCATTGTCACATAGTTGGTAAGGTTGAATAAAGACACCAGTCCCTCCAGTTCAACCTAATAGTGTGTGTGTGTGTGTCTACTATTTTCCATATCCCTGTACATTGTGTGCACTAAGAAACATATCTAAAATATTTTTGAACCTATGTATACTTTCCGCTGAAACCACCAGCTGTGGAAGGGAGTTTCACATTATTTCTGCCCTAACAGTAAAATACTATTTATGTAGTTTAAGATTGAACCACTTCTCCTCCACCTTCATTGTGTGGCCACGTGATTTTTTTTCATAGACCTAAGATTAAGTAGATTCCTTCCAATGCTAAAGTCACCTTTCAAGGATTTGTATATTGCTGTTATATCCCCTCCTCAGCATCACTTCTCCAGGGAGAATACATTTTAATGTTTGTAGTCATTACTCAAAACTGAGGTCCTTCAGCCCCAATCTTAGCTTTGTTGCCCCTTTCTGGACTCTTTAAGAACTCTCTGGTGTAAGCCATCTGGTTCTAGTGATTTGGTCACATTAAGTTTTAAACACTGCTCTTTGTCAGCCACAATAGTGCACTTAATGTACTGTTATTAGCATGACTGTTAAAATTAATGTTATTTAATATACTGGTATTAATGTAGCACCCTCCTCTAGTTAGGTTGTTAGGCTTAATTTAGTTTTAGGCTTCCTATAATCAGTAGATTGGTAATTACTATTTTTGTTTGGTTAGGGTTTCCTAAGCTGGGTGTTTCATTCCTCCCACTTGCTCCAAGAATATCCATTTTCAGACCAGCTACATACGAAATTTGAAGTAACATAAAATAAATTAATAACTATATAACAAAAAGTGACCCCCCCCCCCCCCCCCATGCTCATGCGCAAAAGCGAACGTGCACGTCGGTCCCAGAAGCAAACAGCGATCATCTCACACATGTGAAGTATCATCGCGAACGTCAGATCATGGGCAGTAATTCTAGCACTAGATCTCATCTGTATATCTTAAGTGGTAACCTGTAGATAGTAAAATTTACTTTGTTTGTCATTGTTGCACAGGTTACTTTGGTTTCCCTTCCCTGTCCCCTTATAGTAACAGTTTATTCTGCTCTAGGGCTCAGAACTTTTTGTTGCTTTATGGCCCATGATGACAGAGCCAGATTTTTAGGAGGGGTGGATGTAGCACCCTCCTCTTAGGCTTAGGTTGTTGGGTTCAATTTTGTTTTTGTTAATGGAAACTAACACTTCTTTGTTTAGTATTACTTAATTTACCATTTTAAATTTTTTTCTTTCTTTGGCTCAACTTTATTGCTCTCAGCCCCCTATGTAATAGCATAGTCACGTGTCAGTTTCCTTAATGTTCCAAATATATCCTTACTGTCACACGCGCGGGGGGGTCCGTGACCGCGCGGGAGTAGAAGCGCGCCTCCGGGGGCGCGCGCTCTATCCCTAGACCTTCACAGGCTAGCGACGTAGTACTACGTCGCTCTGCCTGTGAGGGGCTGACCGCCGCAGTAAATAGTCGTGCGGCGGTCGGCAAGCGGTTAAGATAAAAGCGAATTGGTTACTATACATGTCTGCTCCAGTTTTAATAAATCCCCCCTAATAATTGTACCACACATATTAGTTTATCACTACACAAAATGATTCTAGGGCCATCTTTCACTGTTAAAGCAGAGTTCCGGCCTCGGGGGTCGATTTGAGCTAAAATTACCCCTGGGACAGTCAGGGCTAGTACATTCCATAATGGATAGCCTCTGAACTGTCCCGGGTCGCACTTACCTGTAAGAAGAAATACTTACCTTGAAAATTTCTTCTCCAGCGCTGCCATCTCAGGTATGGGCAGCTGAAGCCGCAGCGTCCCTCTTCGTGTCTTCTTCCGTGACGTTGGAGTCCCACAATGCACTGCACTGGCCCCGCTTGTCACTTCTGGTGCAGGCGTGGCATCACTGCACAGCTTCTGGGCATGCCCAGAAGCTGTTTAGCAGTGAATGCCGCGCCTGCACCAGAAGTGACGAGCGGGGCTGGTGCAGGCACATTGATTCCTGGAAGCGATGACGTTCAGCTCCCAGGAATCATCGCAAACCGGAAGTGACGGCGCGAGCCGCGGCCGCAGAGGGAGGAGGTGGAAGGAAGGTGAATATATTTTCTTCTATAAAAAGGTAAGTGAACAAAAAAAAAAATCGCCAGTATCCATTTCTTTTTCAGGTTACCTTCAGCAAGCGGATGGCCCAAAATCGATTTTATTGATTTTGATGCCGGAACTCCGCTTTAACTCTAAATTGATTAAGAGCTGTAAAGACCTTTAACCACTTGCCGGCCGCCAGCAGTACATATACTGCGGCAAGACGGCCCTGTCCTGCAAAATGACAATACTGTACTTCGTTTCGGGGGACGGAGGCGCACGCACTCGCCGACTGGCTACAAGGGAAGCCAATCAGCGGGTTTGATGGGCACAATTGCCACTGGGCACCTGTGATCGCTCCCCATGGAGACAAAACGGCGGTCTGCCATTGTAAACACGGCAGACCACTGTTCTGTTAGTATTGAACACAGGGCTCCTTCATAGTTTATCAAAAAATTGTGTAATTGTATGTATTGGTATGTCCAGTTGTCCAGGGGATTGTGGGAAAGTTGTTAAAGGAGCCCATGCCTGCATCTGGTAATCATGATAAGTTAAAGCGGTAGTATCCCGCTTTTTGACACTTTTACCTACAGGTAAGCCTATAATAAGACTTACCTGCAGGTACAAATAATATCTCCTAAACCGGCATGGTTTAGGATATATTTACAGTGCATGCAGCCGGGGGGGACCGTCAATTAATTTGCCGGAAGCTTGCCGGAAAATCACTCCCGCGCGCATGCGCGGGAGTGACGTCATCGCGGCTCTGGCCAATCATCGCGCTGGAGCCGTCTCTTCCGGCCAATCACCGCGCCGGAGCCGCCGAACCCGGAAGAGACGGCGAGGGATCATGGCAGCGCCCGCAGCGATGTCCGGGGGTCCGTGTCGGGGCTTCGTTCTAAGGTAAGTTACACATAATGGGCTAGTATGCGATGCATACTAGCCCATTATGCCTTTGTCTTGCAGGTTTTTTTTTTTCTAGGGTTTACAACCGCTTTAAGAAGCACTTCGCTACAGCTATATATTCACTTTAACCACTTCTGGACCGGAAGATTTTGCTGCTTAATGACCAGGCCCTATTTTGCAATTCGGCACTGCGTTATTTTAACGGACAATTGCGCGGTCCTGCGACATTGTACCCAAACTAAATTGACGTCCTTTTTTTCCCCACAAATAGAGCTTTCTTTAGGTGGTATTTGATGACCTGTGCAATTTTTTATTTTTTGAGCTATAAACAAAAAAATAAGCAACAATTTTGAATAAAAAAAACAATATTTTTTACTTTCTGCTATATAACATTCCCAAAAAAAATTTAAAAATCAAATTTTTTTAACATTTTAGGCCAATTTGTTTTCTGCTACATAGTTTTGGTAAGAAAGATCGCAATAAGTGTATTTTGATTGGTTTACGCAAAAGTTATTGAGTTTACTAACTACGGCAAAGATTTATGTCATTTTTTTTTTTTTTTTACTAGTAATGGCGGCGATCTGCGATTTTTTGTGGGACTGGGCCATTGCGGCGGACAGATCGGACCCCTAACTGACACTTTTGGGGGTACCAGTGACATTACTATTATAATCAGTGCTAAAAATATGCACAGTTACTGTAATAATGCCTTTGGCAGGGAAGGGGTTAATGTTATTGGTGATCAAGGGGTTAAATGTAAGCCTAGGAGAGTGATTCTAACTGTGAAGGGATTGGGCTTGTGAAGTGATCATAGAGACATGCGATCCTATATAGCAGGATCACATAGCCTCTGTGATCACTTCAGGGAGAATAACAGATGGCTGAGTTTACATTAGCCGTCCGTCCTTCTCTGTCAGCGGGGGAAGATTGCCGGTGTCAGACGGCAATCAGAGCCACCTGACACCCACACTGGCTTCCTAGCTGACGATCGGGGACGGGAGTGCGCCTCCGGCGGCGCGCACTCCCCCCCTAGTGGCCTCCCAAGCAAATGACGTTTACTAACGTGATTTTGCCTGGGAGAGCCACACTGCCGACGTAAAAAAGGCAGTGCAGCGACGGGAAGTGGTTAAAGTGTTATTAAAGCCATCATTTTTTTTTTTTATTAAAAATTCATACATGTCATACTTACCTGCTCTGTGCAGTAGTTTTGCACAGAGCAGTCCCGATTTTCCTCTTCTTGGTCACCTGCCTGCGCTCCTGGCCCCTCCCTCCTGATGAGTGCCTCCAAAGCAAGCTGCTTGCTACCGAGCCACTGCTCTGTGTAACCCCTGCTCTCTCTTTATTGGCTCATTCTCCGTGATTGACACTATTGGTTGACAGTATTGATTTCTCACTGGTTGTGATTGACAGCCATTGGCTCCTGTTGCTGCCTCAGTCAGTGAGGAGGAAGAGAAACAGAGAGGTCAGTTTTAGGGGGGGGGGGGGCTGCTGTACACATAGGGTATTTATCTTCATGCATAGAGTGCATAAGGGTAAAAAGCCTTAAGCCTCTACAACCACTTTAACCACTTGCGGACCACCCATCGTACATATACAGCAGCAGGGCGGCAGCTCTGTCCCAGATCATGTACCTAGTACATACTGAATGTCCGCCGGCACACGCTGATTAGACAGTACACGGGCAGAATGGCAATCTGCCTATGTAAACAATTCAGATTGCCGTTCTGTCACAAGGGAGGGTATTGATCCTGTGTTCCTTTAAAACAGGAACATGGATCGAGGCCTTTCACTTTGTCAAAGCACCTCCCCTACAATGAGAAAGCACAGGCTAGGCACACAGTTAACCCTTTGATCTCCCCTGATGGTAACCCCTTACCAGTCAGTGTCATTAGTACAGTGACAGTGCCTATGTTTGAGCACTGATCACTGTATTAGTGTCACTGGTCCCCACAGAGTGTCAAAAGTGTCAGGTGTCTGGTTTGTCCACAGCAATATCGCAGTCCCACTATAAGTCGCATAAATAAAAAATACTAGTCAAATAAATAAAAATATTCCATAGTTTGTAGATGCTCTAACTTTTGCGCAAACCAATCAATATACATTTTTTTAGGTTTTTTTTTTTTTTTTTTACCAAATATATGTCGCAGAATACATATAAGCCTAAATTGGTGAAGAAATTCGATTTTTTACATTTTTTATTGGGTATGTTTTATAGCAGAAAGTGAAAAAAATAATGTTTGTTTTTTTTTTTTTAAATTGTCAATCTTTTTTTGTTAAAAAAAAAACACAGAGATGATCAATTACCACTAAAAGAAAGTTCTATTTGTGGGGAAAAAAAGTACAAACATTTTACTTTTGGCACAATGTTGTACGACACCGCGATTGTCAGTAAAGTAACCCAATGCCGTATCGCATAAAATGACCTGGTCATGAAGGGAGGTGGAGGGGGGGGGGGGGTTAAATCTTCTGGAGGGCAAGGGGTTAATATAAGGGAGGGACAAAACTCTTCTGTATTATAAACTAGAAAAAGAGACAAGTGCGTGTTTTTCCTCTCAATGTATAAATGAAGGATGTGAAAGCGAAAACATTGATTTAGGAAGTGAAACGCTGTTGAATGAGGAACAAGAAAACATGTTGATCTATAGCCTTTTATTCAATTTGTTACACACTCTGCGTACATCTAAGTCTGGATTTCTTTGATCATGGTTATAATTTATGATTCTTTCGGTATTAATATAGGAACTTCAGAATAGTTCCAGTCATTGCCTGCTACTGCATACAGATAAGTAGAAGGCTGACCCCAAACAGCTGATTGGGATAGGAAAAGAACGGCTTTGCACCATGAAGACTTTTGTCATCTGTCTTTTAGTTTGTTACTTATGTCTAGGAGAAATGAAAGAATGGCCCAGACACACAATCTGCAAGCTGAATGACATTGAAGCAACTTACCAAAGTTGTGGTAAGTAAAAATGGTTTTCTCCGTTTTCTAAAGATCACTGCATAGTACTGACTATTGTTTTTAATAAGTTTGGTGTCACGCTGGGGATAAGTTATAGCACAAGCAATACCTGAATCACTAAGGGCATGCAATGACAGAGCCCTGCTAGCTAGCTCAGCATGAGCAAAATCTTTTTCATTAAAACTACAACTTATACGGCTTATGAAATACACAGGAGAGAACCATGTTAGACCAACGTGACGATATTGTGTGCTAATTACATGTGCAGCGAGTTAGCTCTAGTATATCATGTTTTTATAGACATGCAATCAGGAAAAGTTCATCTCCTAAGAAAAGGTACATCGATTTAAAGGATAAGTCCACCCTAAAACTAAAATCCCAGCATCTATAGACATCAACGATCTAACACTGACCTATCTAGGCCTGTAAAGAAGAAATCAGTATGCATACCTTTTTTGAAGGTGACCCGACCCGATCTCCAGCGGCGGAAGCTCTGTAGAGGACACGGCCGACAACAGCTGTGAAATCAATGGGAAGTGACGTCACCCATAGAGTTACCATGGGGCTTCCGTTGTCGGCCATGTCTTCTGCACCCGCCTCCACAACGAAGCTGCAGCTGACAGCTCAGCGTGGGATTGGGTCCGATCGGCTTCAAAAAAGGTAAGTATACTGATTTCTTCTTTACAGGGCTAGATAGGTTAGTGGTAGAACATGGAGATCTAAAGATGCAGGGATTTTAGTGTTAGGGTGGAGTTTTCCTTTAGTAATCCTGTCTTATGTAAAAAAAATACATACAGAATGGCTGTCTGCCTTGTTTACATTCTGTCTCTCCTGAGAATGATCAGCGTGTCCGGCGGATAAAGTAAAAGAGGAGCTCCAAGCTCCTTCAGAAAAAATGAGAAGCCAAAAGCTACAAATACTGTAGCTGCTGACTTTTAATATTAGGAAACTTTCCTTTCTAGGGATCCAGCGGTGCCTTCACCCCAGCTGATTTTTCCATCGGCTCTCGGGTGGTGCTGCCGCCGCCATTGCTTTCCGTTCGGCTGTCACAGGCGCTTTCCAGTCTTCCTCCTGGTTTTTGACTCTTCGGCTGCTTGATTCGCCGGTCTGTGATCATGTCTCCAGCACTAGCATAATGGAGGCACATCACCATGGCACAGAGTAATGTTGTGAGATAAGTCTGTGCTTAAAGTGTTACTAAAACCACAACAGTAAAATCAGTCTGTATACTGTATTTAGTAAAGCATGCTTGTTATACTCATTTTGTAACCTAAGGGATTATTCCTCTGCATTGTGTAAAAAGGCTGTTTGATCCTGTCTTCTCTGATCATCCCCTTCTTACACTGTCCCCAATCCATCTGCTGATAGTACAGAGCCTTGGGGGCACTCTGCACATGCTCAGTTTTGTGTGTATTGCTAGAGTTTTTTTTTTATTGGGATGGTGCATGTGATCAGCACAGGGCCAATCAGCACTGTCCAGACAGAGGGTCAGAGGTCCTGCAGTCTCATAGGACACTCAGAGTAGAATGAAAACTCATCCTACAAGCTTTAACCAGATACTGCTGATGAGAAAAGGTATTTAGCAGTTTATATTTACTAAAATATTTGTATTTCCATGTTCTTTGTTCTTTGTACTGTGGGAAAACAGATATATTGAATGCAGGTCCATAGGTTTTAGTAATGCTTTAACACTGACAGGCAGAGTGAAGCAGTTATGACTGAGGAGACCAATGGGGTGTCTTCTGTCAATAAAATTCTATCTATCTATCTATCTATCTATCTATCTATCTATCTATCTATCTATCTATCTATCTATCTATCTATCTATCTATCTATCTATCTATCTATCTATCTATCTATCTATCTATCTATCTATCTATCTATCTATCTATCTATCTATCTATCTATCTATCTATCTATCTATCTATCTATCTATCTATCTATCTATCTATCTATCTATCTATCTATCTATCTATCTATCTATCTATCTATCTATCTATCTATCTATCTATCTATCTATCTATCTATCTATCTATCTATCTATCTATCTATCTATCTATCTATCTATCTATCTATCTATCTATCTATCTATCTATCCAGCCACTTCTGCCCGCTCACACAGCCAGCCACTTCTGCCCACTCACACAGCCAGCCACTTCTGCCCGCTCACACAGCCAGTCGCTTCTGCCTGTATCTGACACAGACAGGCTTTGAGGAGAGACAGAGCCTGTCACAGCTGCATGGGATTTCCTCCCCCTCCCTCTCTTTCTCACAACTACACAGGAGGCGAGTGTAGCTCACATGGACACTGCCGCCTGCTCTGCTCTCTCCCCTGGTTCCTCATTGGCAGGGGGAGTGGGCCAATAGACGGCAAGAATTGTATGAGAAAAGGATTATGGGACATGTAGTCCCGAAGACAGGCAGCCCCATAACAATCCCCTGGGGGCAGACTACAAACCCCAGCAGGGAGAGAGACAAGGGAAGCAGGGGGAAGATACCATGAATTGGTAGATACTATATTCATAATTGGTACATCCAATATAACTCCCAAAACTATATAAGTAAAGCGACTAGTGCAAAGTGGCTTAGTGCACATCAAACCATAGTCCATACATGTGAGCAAAAAAAATAATTAAATTTAAAAAATTGTAAAAAATCTTGATGTGATCCAAAGGTGAATGGTGCAGGTGAGAAAACTCTGGTGCTCCCCTCTCTGTAAAGACCGCACTCACCAGATATATTGCCCCCCACAGGGGTAATAAGCGTAGTTTGACTCAAGAGGATATTCCCATTCAATCAAGGACATTAATAGATGGTATGTGTATGTAAAGATCCAGATATATGTGCCCCCACAGGGGTAGTAAGCGTGGTAAGGCTCAAGAGGATGTACGGTATCTCATTCAATCAAGGACATCAATAGATGGTATGCAAATATAAATATCCAGGACATGTAAGGAAGGAAAGGGCTCACATACTGAAGTACTGTTAAATTTCAACAATTTTATTTGTCAAAAGAAAGGTACTCACAAATTACGTGGTTAAAATGAGCAGTAGCAAAAAGCCCCCAGTTACAGTATCGTGGCGCGCTTCCGGAACGCTGTGCGTTCCAACTACCAGAAGTGCGTTCCAACCCAGTGGAAAAAACGCAATGATGCTCTACGCATTTCGTCTATATGACGTTATCAGGAGCCTAACTTTGTATTGACACCCCCAGTGATTCACATATGGCAGTGTGAACTGCCTGCGAGTTGAGTGCGATGTGGGAACCCGCAGTGGGATTGCAGGGTTCCCGCATCGCATATGTGTGAATCGGCCCTGAGACTGTTCTTGGGGTTGAGAGGCAGAGAGCAAAACCTAATATACTTAAACGGCTCCTTTCTATCTATCTATCTATCTATCTATCTATCTATCTATCTATCTATCTATCTATCTATCTATCTATCTATCTATCTATCTATCTATCTATCTATTCTAATCCATTTTATATATCTTCAGAATGAAGGGGTGAGGGAATATGGCGCTGCTTGGGATATGATGTAGGGGGATATGTATGCTTTGGGGGAGGTAAATTGATGCAATAGTAATGAGAATATATAATCCCATTTATTCAAGGCCCATTATTTATTTATTTTTATTAATATTTTACCTGTTGGAAGAATTGTACTTACACAGAAGATTGTCTATATATGAATTTGCACAACCGATGATATAATCTCATATATCTTTAAAGTTTGTTATATTTATTTTTCACAGAAGATTGTCTATGTATGAGATCTGTTCAATTTACTACATTCTCATTACTATTGCATCAATACAGCCCTCACAGTTTTTGTAAATATTTAATTATTTCTTTTCATGTGACAGCACTGAAGAAATTACACTTTGCTACAATGTAAAGTAGTAAGTGTACAGCTTGTATAACAGTGTAAATTTGCTGTCCCCTCAAAATAACTCAACACACAGCCATTAATGTCTAAACCGCTGGCAACAAAAGTGAGTACATCCCTAAGTGAAAAAGTCCAAATTGGGCCCAATTAGCAATTTTCCCTCCCTAGTGTCATGTGACTCGTTAGTGTTACAAGGTCTCAGGTCTCACTCTCTCATACCGGTCTCTTGAAGTTCAACATGGCACCTCAAGGCAAAGAACTCTCTGAGGATCTGACAAAAACAATTGTTTTTCTACATAAAGATGACCTAGGCTATAAGAAGATTGCCAAGACCCTG
This sequence comes from Pelophylax lessonae, assembly GCF_965119305.1. Taxonomy (NCBI): domain Eukaryota; kingdom Metazoa; phylum Chordata; class Amphibia; order Anura; family Ranidae; genus Pelophylax; species Pelophylax lessonae. The sequence goes on from NC_138772.1 coordinate 327,057,943, forward strand.
AAACTGAGCTGCAGCATGGTGGCCAAGCACAGCAGTTTAACAGGCCAGGTTCCACTCAGAACAGGCCTCGTCATGGTCGACCAGAGAAATTGAGTGCACATGCTCAGCATCATATCCAGAGGTTGTCTTTGGGAAATAGACGTATGAGTGCTGCCAGCATTGCTGCAGAGGTCTAAGGGGTGGGGAGTCAGCCTGTCAGTGCTCAGACCATTACTATCACACTGCATCAAATTGGTCTGCATGGCTGTCCTCCCAGAAAGAAGCCTCTTCTAAAGATGATGCAGAAGAAAGCCCGCAAACAGTCTACTGAAGACAATCAGACTAAGGACATGGATTACTGGAACCATGTCCTGGGGTCTGATGAGACCAAGATAAACTTATTTTGTTCAGATGGTGTCAAGTGTGTGTGGTGGCAACCAGGTGAGGAGTACAAAGACAAGTGTGTCTTGCCTACAGTCAAGCATGGTGGTGGGAGTGTCATGGTCTGGATCTGCATGGGTGCTGCTGGCACAGGGAAGCTACATTTCCATGAGGGAACCATGAATGCCAACATGTACTGTGACATACTGAAGCAGAACATGATCCCCTCCCTTCGAATACTGGACCACAGGGCAGTATTCCAACAAGATAACGACCCCAAACCCACCTCCAAGACGACCACTGCCTTGCTAAAGAAGCTGAGGGTAAAGGTCATGGACTGGTCAAGCATGTCTCCAGACCTAAACCTTATTAAGCATCTGTGGGGCATCCTCAAACGGAAGGTGGAGGAGCGCAAGGTCTCTAACATCCGCCAGCCATGATGTCGTCATGGAGGAGTGAAAGAGGACTCCAGTGGCAACCTGTGAAGCTCTGGTAAACTCCATGCCCAAGGGGGTTAAGGCAGTGCTGGAAAATAATGGTGGCCACACAAAATATTAACACTTTGAGACCAATTTTGACATTTTCATTTATGGGTGTACTCACTTTTGTTGCCAGCGGTTTAGACATTATTGGCTGTGTGTTAAGTTATTTTGAAAAGACAGCAAATTTACACTGTTATACAAGCTGTACACTTGTATAACAATTACACTTTGCTACAATGTAAAGTATTGAGTGTACAGCTTGTATAACAGTGTAAATTTGCTGTCCTCTCAAAAAAAACTCAACACAGCCATTAATGTCTATCTATTCTAATCCATTCTATCTATCTATCTATCTATCTATCTATCTATCTATCTATCTATCTATCTATCTATCTATCTATCTATCTATCTATCTATCCATCCATCCATCCATCCATCCATCCATCCATCCATCCATCCATCCATCCATCCATCCATCCATCCATCCATCTATCTATCCATCCATCCATCCATCCATCCATCCATCCATCCATCCATCCATCCATCCATCCATCCATCCATCCATCCATCCATCCATCCATCCATCCATCCATCCATCCATCTATCTATCTATCTATCTATCTATCTATCTATCTATCTATCTATCTATCTATCTATCTATCTATCTATCTATCTATCTATCTATCTATCTATCTATCGCACCCTACAGGTAGGTGCTAGGAAAAAGTATAGTGTGCCTTGTCTGCCTAACAGCAGGTCTGTGATTTGTTTAGCCAGGGTGTCATGGTTTCCAAGTGTGCCTGCTGAGGGGGGAATCTCCTGTGAGAGGCTTCTCATAGGGCAGTGGAGGAAACCCAATCAGGGGACACATCCAGGCTTGTAACTACCCCAGAAGGCAGATTATGCTGCAAAGGATTCTGGCAGTGGGTATAAGTCTGGGGGTGGCGCATGACACAATGTCTTTGGCGAGAGTCCCAGTAGGGATAGAACAGCTGTCTCTCCTCCTGTCTGAGGAAGAGAATCTCGGGTGTTGCCTGCAGATCCAGAAAGTGCTGAGCTAAGCTGAGGGGGATCCGGTGTGCTGAGAACCTGCGGAGAGTCAGAGGGGTTCAGTCCCAGGAAAGCCTACACAGGTCGTGAGTAGGGTTGAGCGAACACCTAGATGTCCGTGTTCGACGGGTTCGGCCGAACTTTAAAAAAAAGTCCGGGTCCGTGTCCCGGACTTTTACCGAACTTTTCCCGGACACCGAACCCCATTGAAGTCAATGGGGACCCGAACTTTAAGGCACTAAAATGGCTCTAAAACACCAAAGGAAAGGGCTAGAGTGCTGCAAATGGCAGCAAAACGTAATTAAGAGCATGGCAAGTGCTCTGCAAACAAATGTGGATAGGGAAATAACTTAAAACAACAAAAAAAAACAGAAAAATAAAACAATGTTCTTCTTCATCTCTGAAGGACGAGGCCCATATGGAGTAGGAGGGAGGTTGAGGTGGTGGTGGATGTGGCCGTGACATAGGCGTGCGCACAGGGTGTGCTGGGTGTGCCTGGGCACACCCTAATCACCTAGGGCACATAGCATTGCCAGTGAGGAGATGGGAAAGATCTCCCTGGGACCTGCTCTGCTCTATTTCTCCTTGCCTACAGGTACATGGCCCCGATACATTACTCTCCCTGCTGGCAAACACATGCATGTGTATTTCAACTTTGGGGTGCACACCTTAATGCAATAGGCTGCGCACACCTATGGGCGGTGTAGGTGGAAGCGGCGGTGGAGGAGGACCAGGGCCGGATTAACAGCATCATGGGCTTGGTGCTGAGGATTTTGAAGGGCCTTAGGGCCGTGCCTTGCCATGCACCCAGAGGAGGAAGGGTGCAGCCATGCATGCCTAATTCAACATGGGATGCTGTCTCTGAAGCCCATAAACACATCCATGCATCGCCAACTGTCCCTCCTTGTCCGGCCTTCGCGCTGTGTGGGGAGGTTCTGAGGGTGCTGCCTGGGGAAGTGAGCATAGAAGCTAGACTTCTGTGTTTACAAGTGACAGAAGAGCGGTAACAGTGAATATGGCCAACCCGGGGGCCTATATAAAAGGTAGGGGCCTGGAGCTGCAGCTCCAATAGCCCCTACATTAATCTGGCCCTGAGGAGGAGGACGAGGTAGCCAACACTGCTTCTTTTCACAAATTTTAAATGAGGGTACACCCCAAAAGAGTGAGAAAGAGCAAAAATGGAACAATGGGTGGGTAAGGTCGGTATCCATTGCTATTCTGCACAAGGTACGGAAAAGTCCCGTGGGATCCATGCCTGGTTCATTTTAATGAACGTGAGCTTGTCCACATTGTCTCTGGACAGGCGGCTGCGCTTGTCTGTTATAACGCCCCCAGCCGTGCTAAATACCCGTTCAGATAATACACTGGCTGCAGGGCACGCCAGCACCTCTAAGGCGTAAAGGGCAAGCTCAGGCCATGTGCCCAATTTGGAGACCCAGAAGTTGAAGGGGGCAGACCCGTCATTCACTACATGTAGGCGTGTGCACACATACTGCTCCACCATGTTGGTAAAATGCTGCCTCCTGCTAAGACGTTCCATCTGAGCTGCTGGTGCTGCTGTTTGTTGTGGCGTGCTGACAAAGCTTTTCCACATTTCGGCCATGCTAACCCTGCCTTCTGAGGTGCTGGCGGTGCCCTGGTTGCGTTGGCGACCTCCTCCTCCTCCTCCTCTGCCTTGTGCTTCCACTGTGGCCCCGCTGTCAGATGGGAATGCCAGCAGCATGGCGTCTACCAGCGTGCGCTTGTACTCGCGCATCTTGCGATCGCGCTCCAGTGAGTGAATTAAGGACGGTACGTTGTCCTTGTAACGGGGATCCAGCAGCGTGGCCACCCAGTAATCAGCACAAGTTAGAATGTGGGCAACTCGGCGGTCGTTGTGGAGACACTGCAGCATGTAATCGCTCATGTGTGCCAGGCTGCCCAGAGGCAACGAAAGGCTGTCCTCTGTGGGAGGTGTATGGTCCGTGTCCTCTGTATCCCCCCAGCCACGCACCAGTGATGGCCATGAGCTGGCCTGGGTGCCACCCTGCTGTGAACATGGTTCCATCTCCTCCTCCAGCTCCTCCTCCTCCTCATCCTCCTCATCCTCCAGAACTGTGCCCCTGCTGGACAATTGCGTCCCTGGCGTTTGCGTGTGCAGGAACCCACCCTCGGAGCCCCTTGCGAATGACTGCCCTGAAAGCCTTGGAAATGTTACCTCTTCATCCTCCTCCTCCTCCTCATCCTGTGCCACATCCTCTTCCATCATCGCCCGAATTGTTTTTTCAAGGAGGCATAGAAGTGGGATAGTTAAGCTGAGAACGGCGTCATTGCCACTGGCCATGTTGGTGGAGTACTCAAAACAGCGCAACAAGGCACACAGGTCTCGCATGGAGGCCCAGTTATTGGTGGTGAAGTGGTGCTGTTCCGCAGAGCGACTCACGCGTGCGTGCTGCAGCTGAAACTCCACTATGGCCTGCTGCTGCTCGCACAGTCTTTCCAGCATGTGCAAGGTGGAGTTCCACCTTGTGGGCACGTCACATATGAGGCGGTGAGCGGGAAGGCCGAAGTTACGCTGCAGCGCTGCCAGGCGAGCAGCAGCAGGGTGAGAACGCCGAAAGTGCGCACAAACGGCCCGCACTTTCTGCAGCAGCTCTGACATATCGGGGTAGTTTTTAAGGAACCTCTGCACCACCAAATTCAGCACATGCGCCAGGCAAGGGATGTGCGTCAAACCGGCTAGGCCCAGAGCTGCTATGAGATTTCGCCCGTTATCGCACACCACCAGGCCGGGCTTGAGGCTCGCTGGCAGCAACCACTCATTTGTCTGCTGTTCCATGCTCCTCCACAACTCCTGCGCGGTGTGTGGTTTGTCCCCCAAACAGGCAAGTTGTAAAACTGCCTGCTGTCGTTTACCCCTGGCCGTGCTGAAGTTGGTGGTGAAGGTGTTACGCTGTCCGGATGAGGAGGCGGTAGAGGATGAGGAAGCGGAGTAGGAGGAGTTAGGAACAGGAGGCAAACTGAAGCGCCCTGCAATCCTCGGTGGTGGAAGGACATGCGCCAAATTGCTATCCGCCTCAGGCCCATCCGCCACTGCATTTACCCAGTGTGCCGTTAGGGAGATATAACGCCCCTGACCGTGCTTACTGGTCCACGTATCCGTAGTTAGGTGGACCTTGGCACAGATGGCGTTGCGCAGTGCACACCTGATTTTTTCCCCCACTTGGTTGTGCAGGGAAGGGATGGCTTGCCTGGAAAAGTAGTGGCGGCTGGGCACGACGTACTGTGGGACAGCCACCGACATGAGGTTTTTAAAACTGTGCGTCTCCACCAGACGGAATGACAGCATTTCAAAGGCCAATAATTTTGAAATGCTGGCATTCAGGGCCAGGGATCGCGGGTGGGTAGGGGGGTACTTCCTCTTCCTCTCAAGTGTTTGGGAGATGGAAAGCTGAACGCTTCCACGGGACATTGTGGAGATGGTTGTTGGTGACCCAGGTGGTGGTGTTGCTGACAGATCGTCTGTTTGCGGGGTGGCAGGTGCCGGTATCACTACAGATGTGGCTGGAGCGGCCGAGACTGCAGCAGAAGAGGAAGCAGGATGAGCCAGAGACGTTTCTTGGTTTTGAAGGTGTGTACTCCACTGCAGCTCGTGCTTTGCACTTAGATGCCTGATCATGCAGGTTGTGCTCAGGTTGAGAAGGTTCATGCCTCGCTTCAAGCTCTGATTGCACAGGGTGCAAACCACTCGTGTCCTGTCATCAGCACATTTTCTAAAGAACTTCCACGCTAGAGAACTCCTTTGAGCTGACTTTGGTGCGCTCGTTCCCTTGCTGCGTTGGGCAGTAGCGGGCGTAGTGTCTAGGGCACGGCCGCTCCGCTTCTGCACCCTGCTCCCTCTTCTGCTGTGCTGGTGGCTCTGTGCGACCACCGCCTCTTCCTCCAAACTACTCAGTTCACCTGCATGACGTTCATTCCATGTGGGGTCGAGGACCTCATCGTCCTCCACATCATCTTCCACCCAGTCTTCACCCCTGCCCTCCTTGTCGGTCTCCACAATGCTGAACGCCGCAGCAGTTGGCACCTGCGTTTCGTCATCATCGGAGACGTGCTGCGATGATCCTTGCATGTACTCATCTTGAGAAATAAGTGGTTGGGCATCGCTGCACTCAATCTCTTCCACTTCTGGGGCAGGGCTAGGTGGATGGCCCTGGGAAACCCTGCTGACAGAGTCCTCAAAAAGAATAAGAGACTGCTGTATGGCTTGGGGCTCAGACTGCTGGCCTGATTTGCAAGGGGGTGAGGTGAAAGACGGTTGGACATTGGCTGCAGGTGCCAACTCTGACCTTTCTGCAGTAGACTGGGTGGGAGACAATGTGAAGGAACTGGAGGCACTGTCAGCAGCAAACCAATCTACTATCGCCTCAACTTGTTCTGGCCTCATCACTTCTAGGGGCGTTTGATGCCCTACCAAATACTGATGCAGGTTCTGTCGCCTACTCACACTTGAGGAAGGTGTTTCACTTGTGCGTGTAGCTGGCACAGATCGACCATGTCCTCTCCTTGCAACAGGAGCTCTACCAGCAGCACCACGACCCAGGCCACGGCCCTTATTTGACGGTCTCCTCATATTTCTGTAATTTAAGATCTTGCCCTAGAAAGGTTTTTATTGAATAGCGGAATAGAAAATATGATCCAAAAAAAGTGTATGTATATCACACGTACACAACCACACTAGGCCCCAATTACTATTGTTTGTACCCCTAAAAGGCTAGGAGTAGGGGGAGTATGGAACAGGCAGCACCCTCAAACCTTCAGAAGTATGAGATGAACCCCAACAACTTGGAAAGGTGGATCTCTCTCACACGTACCGACACAGACTATCCCGCAATTCAATTGATCCTCAAAGGTTTTTATTGAATAGCGGAATAGGAAATATGATCAAAAAAAGTGTATGTATCTCGCACGTACACAACCACACTAGGCCCCAATTACTATTGTTTGTACCCCTAAAAGGCTAGATGAGGAGTAGGGGGGGTATGGAACAGGCAGCACCCTCAAACCTTCAGAAGTATGAGATGAACCCCAACAACTTGGAAAGGTGGATCTCTCTCACACGTACCGACACAGACTATCCCGCAATTCAATTGATCCTCAAAGGTTTTTATTGAATAGCGGAATAGGAAATATGATCAAAAAAAGTGTATGTATCTCGCACGTACACAACCACACTAGGCCCCAATTACTATTGTTTGTACCCCTAAAAGGCTAGATGAGGAGTAGGGGGGGTATGGAACAGGCAGCACCCTCAAACCTTCAGAAGTATGAGATGAACCCCAACAACTTGGAAAGGTGGATCTCTCTCACACGTACCGACACAGACTATCCCGCAATTCAATTGATCCTCAAAGGTTTTTATTGAATAGCGGAATAGGAAATATGATCAAAAAAAGTGTATGTATCTCGCACGTACACAACCACACTAGGCCCCAATTACTATTGTTTGTACCCCTAAAAGGCTAGATGAGGAGTAGGGGGGGTATGGAACAGGCAGCACCCTCAAACCTTCAGAAGTATGAGATGAACCCCAACAACTTGGAAAGGTGGATCTCTCTCACACGTACCGACACAGACTATCCCGCAATTCAATTGATCCTCAAAGGTTTTTATTGAATAGCGGAATAGGAAATATGATCAAAAAAAGTGTATGTATCTCGCACGTACACAACCACACTAGGCCCCAATTACTATTGTTTGTACCCCTAAAAGGCTAGATGAGGAGTAGGGGGGGTATGGAACAGGCAGCACCCTCAAACCTTCAGAAGTATGAGATGAACCCCAACAACTTGGAAAGGTGGATCTCTCTCACACGTACCGACACAGACTATCCCGCAATTCAATTGATCCTCAAAGGTTTTTATTGAATAGCGGAATAGGAAATATGATCAAAAAAAGTGTATGTATCTCGCACGTACACAACCACACTAGGCCCCAATTACTATTGTTTGTACCCCTAAAAGGCTAGATGAGGAGTAGGGGGGGTATGGAACAGGCAGCACCCTCAAACCTTCAGAAGTATGAGATGAACCCCAACAACTTGGAAAGGTGGATCTCTCTCACACGTACCGACACAGACTATCCCGCAATTCAATTGATCCTCAAAGGTTTTTATTGAATAGCGGAATAGGAAATATGATCAAAAAAAGTGTATGTATCTCGCACGTACACAACCACACTAGGCCCCAATTACTATTGTTTGTACCCCTAAAAGGCTAGATGAGGAGTAGGGGGGGTATGGAACAGGCAGCACCCTCAAACCTTCAGAAGTATGAGATGAACCCCAACAACTTGGAAAGGTGGATCTCTCTCACACGTACCGACACAGACTATCCCCCAAATTTAACTGATCCCCAAAGGTTTTTGATTAAATAGCGGAATAGAAAATATGATCCCAAAAAAGTGTATGTATATCACACGTACACAACCACACTAGGCCCCAATTACTATTGTTTGTACCCCTAAAAGGCTAGGAGTAGGGGGAGTATGGAACAGGCAGCACCCTCAAACCTTCAGAAGTATGAGATGAACCTCAACAACTTGGAAAGGTGGATCTCTCTCACACGTACCAACACAGACTATCCCCCAATTTAACTGATCCCCAAAGGTTTTTGATTAAATAGCGGAATAGAAAATATGATCCCAAAAAAGTGTATGTATATCACACGTACACAACCACACTAGGCCCCAATTACTATTGTTTGTACCCCTAAAAGGCTAGGAGTAGGGGGGGTATGGAACAGGCAGCACCCTCAAACCTTCAGAAGTATGAGATGAACCCCAACAACTTGGAAAGGTGGATCTCTCTCACACGTACCAACACAGACTATCCCCCAATTTAACTGATCCCCAAAGGTTTTTGATTAAATAGCGGAATAGAAAATATGATCCCAAAAAAGTGTATGTATATCACACGTACACAACCACACTAGGCCCCAATTACTATTGTTTGTACCCCTAAAAGGCTAGGAGTAGGGGGGGTATGGAACAGGCAGCACCCTCAAACCTTCAGAAGTATGAGATGAACCCCAACAACTTGGAAAGGTGGATCTCTCTCACACGTACCAACACAGACTATCCCCCAATTTAACTGATCCCCAAAGGTTTTTGATTAAATAGCGGAATAGAAAATATGATCCCAAAAAAGTGTATGTATATCACACGTACACAACCACACTAGGCCCCAATTACTATTGTTTGTACCCCTAAAAGGCTAGATGAGGAGTAGGGGGGGTATGGAACAGGCAGCACCCTCAAACCTTCAGAAGTATGAGATGAACCCCAACAACTTGGAAAGGTGGATCTCTCTCACACGTACCGACACAGACTATCCCGCAATTCAATTGATCCTCAAAGGTTTTTATTGAATAGCGGAATAGGAAATATGATCAAAAAAAGTGTATGTATCTCGCACGTACACAACCACACTAGGCCCCAATTACTATTGTTTGTACCCCTAAAAGGCTAGATGAGGAGTAGGGGGGGTATGGAACAGGCAGCACCCTCAAACCTTCAGAAGTATGAGATGAACCCCAACAACTTGGAAAGGTGGATCTCTCTCACACGTACCGACACAGACTATCCCGCAATTCAATTGATCCTCAAAGGTTTTTATTGAATAGCGGAATAGGAAATATGATCAAAAAAAGTGTATGTATCTCGCACGTACACAACCACACTAGGCCCCAATTACTATTGTTTGTACCCCTAAAAGGCTAGATGAGGAGTAGGGGGGGTATGGAACAGGCAGCACCCTCAAACCTTCAGAAGTATGAGATGAACCCCAACAACTTGGAAAGGTGGATCTCTCTCACACGTACCGACACAGACTATCCCGCAATTCAATTGATCCTCAAAGGTTTTTATTGAATAGCGGAATAGGAAATATGATCAAAAAAAGTGTATGTATCTCGCACGTACACAACCACACTAGGCCCCAATTACTATTGTTTGTACCCCTAAAAGGCTAGATGAGGAGTAGGGGGGGTATGGAACAGGCAGCACCCTCAAACCTTCAGAAGTATGAGATGAACCCCAACAACTTGGAAAGGTGGATCTCTCTCACACGTACCGACACAGACTATCCCCCAATTTAACTGATCCCCAAAGGTTTTTGATTAAATAGCGGAATAGAAAATATGATCCCAAAAAAGTGTATGTATATCACACGTACACAACCACACTAGGCCCCAATTACTATTGTTTGTACCCCTAAAAGGCTAGGAGTAGGGGGAGTATGGAACAGGCAGCACCCTCAAACCTTCAGAAGTATGAGATGAACCCCAACAACTTGGAAAGGTGGATCTCTCTCACACGTACCAACACAGACTATCCCCCAATTTAACTGATCCCCAAAGGTTTTTGATTAAATAGCGTAATAGAAAATATGATCCCAAAAAAGTGTATGTATATCACACGTACACAACCACACTAGGCCCCAATTACTATTGTTTGTACCCCTAAAAGGCTAGGAGTAGGGGGAGTATGGAACAGGCAGCAGCCTCAAACCTTCAGAAGTATGAGATGAACCTCAACAACTTGGAAAGGTGGATCTCTCTCACACGTACCAACACAGACTATCCCCCAATTTAACTGATCCCCAAAGGTTTTTGATTAAATAGCGGAATAGAAAATATGATCCCAAAAAAGTGTATGTATATCACACGTACACAACCACACTAGGCCCCAATTACTATTGTTTGTACCCCTAAAAGGCTAGGAGTAGGGGGGGTATGGAACAGGCAGCACCCTCAAACCTTCAGAAGTATGAGATGAACCCCAACAACTTGGAAAGGTGGATCTCTCTCACACGTACCAACACAGACTATCCCCCAATTTAACTGATCCCCAAAGGTTTTTGATTAAATAGCGGAATAGAAAATATGATCCCAAAAAAGTGTATGTATATCACACGTACACAACCACACTAGGCCCCAATTACTATTGTTTGTACCCCTAAAAGGCTAGGAGTAGGGGGAGTATGGAACAGGCAGCACCCTCAAACCTTCAGAAGTATGAGATGAACCCCAACAACTTGGAAAGGTGGATCTCTCTCACACGTACCAACACAGACTATCCCCCAATTTAACTGATCCCCAAAGGTTTTTGATTAAATAGCGGAATAGAAAATATGATCCCAAAAAAGTGTATGTATATCACACGTACACAACCACACTAGGCCCCAATTACTATTGTTTGTACCCCTAAAAGGCTAGGAGTAGGGGGAGTATGGAACAGGCAGCACCCTCAAACCTTCAGAAGTATGAGATGAACCCCAACAACTTGGAAAGGTGGATCTCTCTCACACGTACCAACACAGACTATCCCCCAATTTAACTGATCCCCAAAGGTTTTTGATTAAATAGCGGAATAGAAAATATGATCCCAAAAAAGTGTATGTATATCACACGTACACAACCACACTAGGCCCCAATTACTATTGTTTGTACCCCTAAAAGGCTAGGAGTAGGGGGAGTATGGAACAGGCAGCACCCTCAAACCTTCAGAAGTATGAGATGAACCCCAACAACTTGGAAAGGTGGATCTCTCTCACACGTACCAACACAGACTATCCCCCAATTTAACTGATCCCCAAAGGTTTTTGATTAAATAGCGGAATAGAAAATATGATCCCAAAAAAGTGTATGTATATCACACGTACACAACCACACTAGGCCCCAATTACTATTGTTTGTACCCCTAAAAGGCTAGGAGTAGGGGGGGTATGGAACAGGCAGCACCCTCAAACCTTCAGAAGTATGAGATGAACCCCAACAACTTGGAAAGGTGGATCTCTCTCACACGTACCAACACAGACTATCCCCCAATTTAACTGATCCCCAAAGGTTTTTGATTAAATAGCGGAATAGAAAATATGATCCCAAAAAAGTGTATGTATATCACACGTACACAACCACACTAGGCCCCAATTACTATTGTTTGTACCCCTAAAAGGCTAGGAGTAGGGGGGGTATGGAACAGGCAGCACCCTCAAACCTTCAGAAGTATGAGATGAACCCCAACAACTTGGAAAGGTGGATCTCTCTCACACGTACCAACACAGACTATCCCCCAATTTAACTGATCCCCAAAGGTTTTTGATTAAATAGCGGAATAGAAAATATGATCCCAAAAAAGTGTATGTATATCACACGTACACAACCACACTAGGCCCCAATTACTATTGTTTGTACCCCTAAAAGGCTAGGAGTAGGGGGAGTATGGAACAGGCAGCACCCTCAAACCTTCAGAAGTATGAGATGAACCCCAACAACTTGGAAAGGTGGATCTCTCTCACACGTACCAACACAGACTATCCCCCAATTTAACTGATCCCCAAAGGTTTTTGATTAAATAGCGGAATAGAAAATATGATCCCAAAAAAGTGTATGTATATCACACGTACACAACCACACTAGGCCCCAATTACTATTGTTTGTACCCCTAAAAGGCTAGGAGTAGGGGGGGTATGGAACAGGCAGCACCCTCAAACCTTCATAAGTATGAGATGAACCCCAACAACTTGGAAAGGTGGATCTCTCTCACACGTACCAACACAGACTATCCCCCAATTTAACTGATCCCCAAAGGTTTTTGATTAAATAGCGGAATAGAAAATATGATCCCAAAAAAGTGTATGTATATCACACGTACACAACCACACTAGGCCCCAATTACTATTGTTTGTACCCCTAAAAGGCTAGGAGTAGGGGGAGTATGGAACAGGCAGCACCCTCAAACCTTCAGAAGTATGAGATGAACCCCAACAACTTGGAAAGGTGGATCTCTCTCACACGTACCAACACAGACTATCCCCCAATTTAACTGATCCCCAAAGGTTTTTGATTAAATAGCGGAATAGAAAATATGATCCCAAAAAAGTGTATGTATATCACACGTACACAACCACACTAGGCCCCAATTACTATTGTTTGTACCCCTAAAAGGCTAGGAGTAGGGGGAGTATGGAACAGGCAGCACCCTCAAACCTTCAGAAGTATGAGATGAACCCCAACAACTTGGAAAGGTGGATCTCTCTCACACGTACCAACACAGACTATCCCCCAATTTAACTGATCCCCAAAGGTTTTTGATTAAATAGCGGAATAGAAAATATGATCCCAAAAAAGTGTATGTATATCACACGTACACAACCACACTAGGCCCCAATTACTATTGTTTGTACCCCTAAAAGGCTAGGAGTAGGGGGGGTATGGAACAGGCAGCACCCTCAAACCTTCAGAAGTATGAGATGAACCCCAACAACTTGGAAAGGTGGATCTCTCTCACACGTACCAACACAGACTATCCCCCAATTTAACTGATCCCCAAAGGTTTTTGATTAAATAGCGGAATAGAAAATATGATCCCAAAAAAGTGTATGTATATCACACGTACACAACCACACTAGGCCCCAATTACTATTGTTTGTACCCCTAAAAGGCTAGGAGTAGGGGGAGTATGGAACAGGCAGCACCCTCAAACCTTCAGAAGTATGAGATGAACCCCAACAACTTGGAAAGGTGGATCTCTCTCACACGTACCAACACAGACTATCCCCCAATTTAACTGATCCCCAAAGGTTTTTGATTAAATAGCGGAATAGAAAATATGATCCCAAAAAAGTGTATGTATATCACACGTACACAACCACACTAGGCCCCAATTACTATTGTTTGTACCCCTAAAAGGCTAGATGAGGAGTAGGGGGAGTATGGAACAGGCAGCACCCTCAAACCTTCAGTATGAGATTGTGTTCACTGTACCCCACAAAGATTGAGTTCACTGCACCCCACAATGATTGTGTTCACTGCACCCCACAAAGATTGTGTTCACTGCACCTCACAAAGATTGTGTTCACTGTACCCCCCAAAGATTGTGTTCACTGCACCCCACAAAGATTCTGTTCACTGTACCCCACAAAGATTGTGTTCACTGCACCCCAAAAAGATTGTGTTCACTGCACCCCAAAAAGGATGTTGTTCACTGCACCCCAAAAAGGATGTTGTTCACTCCACCCCAAAAAGATTGTGTTCACTGCACCCCACAAAGATTGTGTTCACTGCACCCCAAAAAGATTGTGTTCACTGCACCCCAAAAATGATTTTGTTCACTGCACCCCAAAAAGGATTTTGTTCACTGCACCCCAAAAAGGATGTTGTTCACTCCACCCCAAAAAGATTGTGTTCACTGCACCCCAAAAAGATTGTGTTCACTGCACCCCACAAAGGATTTTGTTCACTGCACCCCAAAAAGATTGTGTTCACTGCACCCCAAAAAGGATGTTGTTCACTGCACCCCAAAAAGGATTTTGTTCACTGCACCCCAAAAAGATTGTGTTCACTGCACCCCACAAAGGATTTTGTTCACTGCACCCCACAAAGATTGTGTTCACTGCACACCAAAAAGGATTGTGTTCACTGCACCCCAAAAAGATTTTGTTCACTGCACCCCAAAAAGATTGTGTTCACTGCAGCCCAAAAAGATTGTGTTCACTGCAGCCCAAAAAGATTGTGTTCACTGCAGCCCAAAAAGATTGTGTTCACTGCAGCCCAAAAAGATTGTGTTCACTGCAGCCCAAAAAGATTGTGTTCACTGCAGCTCACACACAGAAAAATGGATGTGGATCACTGACACCTGCCTATCTCCAATCCCACACCACACAGCAATATCGATTGTAGTTTGTAGAACACAGTTTCCCTAAAATTCAGCAGACTCTGTCCCTAACAGGATTGAGAAGAGATCGTAGATCAGGATTGAGTGCAGACCCCACCCCCCACACAGCAATATCGATTGTAGTTTGTAGAAGACACTGACCCTATATAATTCAGCAGACTCTATCCCTAAAATGCCTACAACTCGCCCTGCCTAAACACTCCGACCTGTCCCTCAATTCTATCCGGACACAAATGGTTTTTTCCTGCCTATCTTTCCCTAATCAGCAGCCAGCACGTTGATGTGTGCTCTGTCCCTGAATCTAAGCAGCATAATGACGCCGCTGCGGCTGCCTCGAACTTATAAAGACTTGGTCACATGCTTCAGACGGCCAATCACAGCTACTGAGACATTTGCAGGCATGGCTGGGATGGCTTAAGGCACACCAGTTAAACGATTGTTGATTGGCTGTTGAAAGCCCGCCATGAAAAGAGCGCCAAAGCATGCAAAACCCGGAAATAAAACGACCGAACACGGATTTTTACCCGAACATACAGTAAAGTGTCCGTGTCCGTGTTCGGGTACAAAAAATCCAATTATTCGGTACGAACACGAATAATACAGTCCGTGTTCGCTCAACACTAGTCGTGAGTACTGAGGATTGCCCCTGGGGGTCTGCCTGAAGTTCGAGGGGACCACTCCGGTGGAGGTTCGGGGATCCAGTGCCAGCTAGTGGTGAAAGGGGGTGCCTAGGTTGAGGACCCTGAAGTGACAGAGGGGGTACATAGTCAGTGGACCCTGAAGAGTTCAAGTTTAAAGGGGGCATCTGCAGTTGGGCCCTGAATTGTACAGAGTGTGCCAGTTGAAAGTTGCAGTTTTTTTTTCAGAATCCTACAACATACTACCTCAAGCCAGTGCAAGGCGGGAGGGAAGTATTCAGTGACTTTGCAGTGAAGCATTGTCAGCAGTTCTACAATTTTCAGTCCTGGATCTTCTGGACTTCAAGTCGAGGATTCAGCACTTCTATTGAGTGACAGAATGCTATCAGAGTTAGTGAGCGTTGGCTGGCGCCAATGGGCATTTTTCAGGAACAAAGTCCCAAGTGTATATAGGGAAAATTGGGGAAGGGAGACAGCCTTCAAAAATGTATATGTGTCATAATATCCACTATCAAATTCAAAACAAAAATATAGTGGCAATTCACTTAATTTATAACAGTACACTTAAATCATAACCTATAACAAGTGAACCCCCAAGGGTTCTTCAAAGTGCTTAACTTAAAGTGTCCGTGCTTGGTATTGAATGATTCAAATATAAAGGGGCTGGTGCAAATGTGCAATAGATAATCAGGGTGGTAATTCCAAAGTGCTGCGTGCTCAGTGCAAAAGGAATGTCCACATGCAGGATCAAACACAGGGGGGAATCTGTCACCGAGTAATGCACCCACTTACCAGACGACCCCTTGGGGTCTAGCTCAGGTAAATGGTCTTTGGAATGGTTCCTATTCTTCCCAGAGCCGTTTTCTTATGTTTATCCCACTGGGGTATGATAGAGGGTCCATTCCACTATCTCAAAGGAGCCGGATGGTATGTCCACTGTATGTCCCCTTTATGGATGTGGTGGTCTTAAATAGGGCATAAGGAAGTAGGAAGACTCATGGTGTAGTATGTAATATAATCGTTTTAATCAAAAGTAGTAGTCACTTACATTTAGATTTGAAAAGTACAGCTCAGTCCCGGAAAACAATGCGATGGCCGGTTTGTGTTCCGCCTGCGTTCCAGTGGCCGGAAGTGACGTGGGCGTAGTACGTGACCGTGATGACATCATACGTTTGATGACGAAACGCGTCGGGTCACGTACTACGCCCACGTCACTTCCGGCCACTGGAACGCAGCCGGAACGCAAATTGCCACTATATTTATGTTTTGAATTTGATAGTGGATATTATGACCATATAAATTTTTGAGCGCTGTCTCCCGTCCCCAATTTTTATTATGCACACAACTCCCTGTTGTTTATGACTAGCAGCTCAAAGAATTTTTCCCTTTTTTGTTATACATTTATTCACGTAATACATATAATTTTTTCACTAGAAACCTAGCCGCGATCACGTGAATCTTTTGTTCCCAAGTGTATATAGTTGAAGCCTAAATGAGTATCCCACTCATTCCCTTCTCCCATCCCCTTTAAATCAAATAAAACAACAAACAAAGATGCCGGAGTTGTCGATGGCTCAGTGCTCACACCCTATCTATCTATCTATCTATCTATCTATCTATCTATCTATCTATCTATCTATCTATCTATCTATCTATCTATCTATCTATCTATCTATCTTTTCTGATCTATTTTATCTATCTATCTATCTATCTATCTATCTATCTATCTATCTATCTATCTATCTATCTATCTATCTATCTATCTATCTATCTATCTATCTATTCTAATCCAATCTATCTATCTATCTATCTATCTATCTATCTATCTATCTATCTATCTATCTATCTATCTATCTATCTATCTATCTATCTATCTATTCTAATCCATTCTATCTATCTATCTATCTATCTATCTATCTATCTATCTATCTATCTATCTATCTATCTATCTATCTATCTATCTATCTATCTATCTATCTATCTATCTATCTATCTATCTATCTATCTATCTATCTATCTATCACACCCTACAGGTAGGTGCTAGGTAAACGTATAGTGTGCCTTGTCTGCCTAACAGCAGGTCTGTGATTTGTTTAGCCAGGGTGTCATGGTTTCCAAGTGTGCCTGCTGAGGGGGGAATCTCCTGTGAGAGGCTTCTCATAGGGCAGTGGAGGAAACCCAATCAGGGGACACATCCAGGCTTGTAACTACCCCAGAAGGCAGATTATGCTGCAAAGGATTCTGGCAGTGGGTATAAGTCTGGGGGTGGCGCATGACACGATGTCTTTGGCGAGAGTCCCAGTAGGGATAGAACAGCTGTCTCTCCTCCTGTCTGAGGAAGAGAATCTCGGGTGTTGCCTGCAGATCCAGAAAGTGCTGAGCTAAGCTGAGGGGGATCCGGTGTGCTGAGAACCTGCGGAGAGTCAGAGGGGTTCAGTCCCAGGAAAGCCTACACAGGTCGTGAGTACTGAGGATTGCCCCTGGGGGTCTGCCTGAAGTTCGAGGGGACCACTCCGGTGGAGGTTCGGGGATCCAGTGCCAGCTAGTGGTGAAAGGGGGTGCCTAGGTTGAGGACCCTGAAGTGACAGAGGGGGTACATAGTCAGTGGACCCTGAAGAGTTCAAGTTTAAAGGGGGCATCTGCAGTTGGGCCCTGAATTGTACAGAGTGTGCCAGTTGAAAGTTGCAGTTTTTTTTTCAGAATCCTACAACATACTACCTCAAGCCAGTGCAAGGCGGGAGGGAAGTATTCAGTGACTTTGCAGTGAAGCATTGTCAGCAGTTCTACAATTTTCAGTCCTGGATCTTCTGGACTTCAAGTCGAGGATTCAGCACTTCTATTGAGTGACAGAATGCTATCAGAGTTAGTGAGCGTTGGCTGGCGCCAATGGGCATTTTTCAGGAACAAAGTCCCAAGTGTATATAGGGAAAATTGGGGAAGGGAGACAGCCCTCAAAAATGTATATGTGTCATAATATCCACTATCAAATTCAAAACAAAAATATAGTGGCAATTCACTTAATTTATAACAGTACACTTAAATCATAACCTATAACAAGTGAACCCCCAAGGGTTCTTCAAAGTGCTTAACTTAAAGTGTCCGTGCTTGGTATTGAATGATTCAAATATAAAGGGGCTGGTGCAAATGTGCAATAGATAATCAGGGTGGTAATTCCAAAGTGCTGCGTGCTCAGTGCAAAAGGAATGTCCACATGCAGGATCAAACACAGGGGGGAATCTGTCACCGAGTAATGCACCCACTTACCAGACGACCCCTTGGGGTCTAGCTCAGGTAAATGGTCTTTGGAATGGTTCCTATTCTTCCCAGAGCCGTTTTCTTATGTTTATCCCACTGGGGTATGATAGAGGGTCCATTCCACTATCTCAAAGGAGCCGGATGGTATGTCCACTGTATGTCCCCTTTATGGATGTGGTGGTCTTAAATAGGGCATAAGGAAGTAGGAAGACTCATGGTGTAGTATGTAATATAATCGTTTTAATCAAAAGTAGTAGTCACTTACATTTAGATTTGAAAAGTACAGCTCAGTCCCGGAAAACAATGCGATGGCCGGTTTGTGTTCCGCCTGCGTTCCAGTGGCCGGAAGTGACGTGGGCGTAGTACGTGACCGTGATGACATCATACGTTTGATGACGAAACGCGTCGGGTCACGTACTACGCCCACGTCACTTCCGGCCACTGGAACGCAGCCGGAACGCAAATTGCCACTATATTTATGTTTTGAATCTGATAGTGGATATTATGACCATATAAATTTTTGAGCGCTGTCTCCCTTCCCCAATTTTCACTACGCACACAACTCCCTGTTGTTTATGACTAGCAGCTCAAAGAATTTTTCCCTTTTTTGTTATACATTTATTCACGTAATACATATAATTTTTTCACTAGAAACCTAGGCGCGATCACGTGAATCTTTTGTTCCCAAGTGTATATAGTTGAAGCCTAAATGAGTATCCCACTCATTCCCTTCTCCCATCCCCTTTAAATCAAATAAAACAACAAACAAAGGGGGGGCGGAGCCGGCGAGCGAGGTGAATGGCAGCGTGAGCTCACAGCTCCTCGCTACACAGACAGTCCGGAGCTGATTAGAACGGAGAGGGTCACTCCACACATACCCAGCTACGATCCGCACACCCGTGGGCACACTCCGGCCATGCATCGGAAGAGGAAGGATCGTGGAAAGCCGGGTAAGATGCTGAATTTCTTCACCCCGCACAACAACAGGCCGCGCAGCCAAGATGGCGCCGGCCCGCCGCGCTCCACACATCCCATGCCCGTACAATCCCCATGCTCGGAGGAGAGAGGGAGTACCTCGGGCACACTGAAAGGAGGTATGGGGACCTCTCCACAGTCTTCCCCGGCATCGCAATCTAACAGCCCCGTGAAGTCAAAGCAAAAGACTGATCACACAGCTGCGGCCTCTCAGCGAGGCCTCACCATAAATGACACTCTAGAATTTCAGGAGACAATGGCTGCTCTCCCTGCAAACGACCAGCCTGTCATGGCTTCTATGCTAAGGGACATGATGCTTTCACTGCGCTCGGCTATCCACTCTGATATGCTGCAGTTGATGTCCCAATGCAATACAGCAGTAGTTGCAGTGACTGACGGGGTGTCCACTATAGAGGACAAAATGGGGGAGTTTGCCACCACGTTCAATGATATGGTCGATGCACATAACGAGCATGATGATGAAATAACATGGCTGAAATCCAAAGTTGCAGATCTTGAGGACCGTTCCAGACGGAACAATGTCAAGATAAGAGGCATCCCTGAATCTGTTAAGCCCCAAGATCTGGCAGACTACCTCACCTCCATAATGCAGGAGTTGCTACCGAATACAGCCATCTCTGATCTAGCAATAGACAGAATTCACAGGTTGCCTAAACCTAAACATATACCAGATAAGTACCCCAGAGATGCCATCGCTAGGATACATTTCTATACTGTGAAGGAGAGACTGATGACACGGATGAGAAGGGCAGTGGATCTCCCAGACAGCGTGAAAGGCCTATCCTTCTTTGCAGATCTATCAGCTCACACGATGAATCGCAGACGGAACTTAATGACCGTAACGAAACCGCTGAGGAATCATCATATACAGTACCGTTGGAACTACCCAGCTACGCTTTTGGTCACGAAGGGAGACAGGGAATTTAAAATAACGACCTTGGACTATGGACTTACATTGCTCCGCCAATGGGGCATTCTGGACTCTGATGACCCAGAAGATCAGCCTATTCCCCAGGGGTCTGATCACTCTCCTGCTACTTAAACAGTGGGTGCTCCACAAATGTGCCCCATTGGCTCACACAGGAGTTGACCCTCCATATTCAAAACATGTCTACCCAACGGTATCCGGCAGTTCTGTTCGGCTTTTTGAAGAGAGTTTTATTCTAGTTGCCCCAAGTTAGCAGATTCCTAGTCTGCTCAGATTTCCATTCGGATATCGTCTAATTTTTACCAACAGGCGCGGCCTCTTTGGGCGCCTCTCGTTTTGTGTGTTTTTGTTTTCTTTTTCCCTGTTCCCCTGTCTACTTTGAAGGTTTAATTTTTTCTCTTCTCCTGCCTTGTCACAAGAGACCTATCACCAGTGATCTTCCATGAGGAGACCTTCGGCTGGCTTACATACACCAAGTCCTCCACGCAGAACCCTAGAATATCCAGCTGCTGAGCTCCTCATCCAAACCAAGGAGTGGGGTAGGGGCCGTCGTTTTTATTTTGCTTTGTACGTTTTTATTTTTCTTTTTCCTTTTTCTCTGTGAATTTCTACCGAAGAGTACACAGCACTCTTTCCCACCATGGCTTTTAAGCTGACATCTCTGAACGTCCGCGGTCTCAACAGTCCCTTTAAGAGACATATGTTGTGGAGAGAACTCAAGTCGCAAAAATGTGATGTCATACTACTACAGGAAACCCATTTCTGTGCTGCTGCACATCCCCTACTTAGAGCTAAGCAATTCCCTCATGCCTACTATGCTAACAGCCCCAAGAAAAAGGGGGGCGTGGCCATCCTCATCAAAGATAATGTGGTATTTAAATATATCTCACATCAGTCTGACCCAGATGGCCGCTTTCTTCTCCTTACATGTGAAATCAACAATGTTGCCTACTCCATTCTCAATGTGTATGCCCCAAATGTAAACCAAAGTGCCTTCTTGAGAAAATTGTGGAAACGCCTTAAGCCTGGTATCAGGGGGTATGTGCTTCTTGGGGGAGACCTGAATACGGTTGCAAATACCCGCCAGGACATATCCAGGGACAGCCCGACACACTCCCGCAGATCAGACCTCTCCTATTTTTTAAGGACCTCAGACTTACAAGATGTCTGGAGGTGTCATCATTCTACTGAACGGGACTTTTCATTTTTTTCTAAAGCACATTCCTCCTATTCCAGGATTGATATGATCTTAACAGACAAATTTTTGCTTCAGAAGGTGGTGGACTCGGCCATAGGCCAAATCACGTGGTCGGACCACGCTCCAGTTTCAGTGACTATTGGCCCCCAAGCATGCACGACTAGAGCCAATAGATGGAAAAATGATACCAGTATATTTTGTGATCCGGAGTCTTCCTCTGAGGCCCGTGGGGCTCTGGAGGAATTCTTCCGTATTAATGATGATGGGGATACGTGTCCACTCATAGTTTGGAATGCCCATAAGGCGTTTATGCGGGGATTTCTCATGTCTAAAAGTGCAGCTAAACGGAGGCAGAGGAGGCAGCAGATGGAGGACCTTTTAGCAAGAATCCAACGTTTAGAAACTATTAATAAGCGTGCCCCACTCCCTAACATTAGTGACCAACTATCCCACGCCCAAAATGAATTGCGCCTGCTTTTAATAGGACAATACCAGGCTCAGACCCGTAGACTTAAAGCTAACTTCTTTGTTCATGGGAACAAGGCTGGTAAACTTTTAGCTAACCACTTAAAAGACGAGCGAGCCCGCCATCGCATCTCTAAACTGACTCACCATTCCACTGGAGTGTCGTTAACCAACCCCAAAGACATTGCGGACGCTTTTAGCCACTACTACGGCTCACTTTACAATTTAAAGGACGACCTATCCACTCCCCAACCGTCCCCGGAGGACATAGATGGATTCCTAGCATCTATCTCCCTACCCAAATTGAAATCTTCGGATCTCGACGAATTGAACCTCCCTATATCTGAGGCAGAGATATCCAAAGCAATCCTATCACTACCTCTTAATAAGGCCCCTGGCCCCGACGGGTTTTCTTCAGAATATTATAGGCAATTTGTGCATATTTTAACTCCGAAACTTCAAGGGGTGTTCCACAGGGCTGCCTCGTCTGCCTCCTTTCCTCCAGAGATGTTGGAGGCTACTGTGATAACGTTACCGAAGCCGGGGAAGGTCCCGGACTGTGCGAAGAACTTCAGGCCCATATCCCTATTGAACGTGGACCTGAAGGTCTATGCAAAGATCTTGGCTAATCGAATATCTAGGTTCTTGCCGAACCTTATAAAGCAAGACCAAGTGGGCTTTGTCGTGGGCCGTCAGGCTACTGACGCCACGAGGCGCCTCCTGAATCTTATCCACCATGCCGAATCCACTCAAACGCCCACTGTATTCCTGTCCCTTGACGCCGAAAAGGCTTTTGACAGGATACATTGGGGATATCTACGCAAGGTCCTGCAACGTTTCGGCATGGTGGGTGGGATTTTGGACGCGGTCATGGCTCTATACACTAGACCATCGGCATATGTTTACACGGAGGGCCTGTTCTCCTTGAAATTTGATATTACTAATGGGACCAGGCAGGGATGCCCACTTTCCCCGTTGGTGTTTGCCCTCCTGATGGAACCCCTGGCAGAACGGATTAGAAGTCACCCTGGAATCCGGGGGTTAGACATTAAAAATATACCAAATAAGATTTCATTGTTCGCGGACGATGTTATCCTGTCGTTAACATCCCCCTTAACATCGTTAACAGCGGCTCAGGAAATCCTTCAGGAATTCCACTCTATTTCATACTACAAAGTTAACGATACTAAGTCACACATGCTGGGGGTAGCAATCAACAGCAAATTACAACAAGAGATCCAACACTTAGTGCCTTTCCAATGGGAGAAGGATCATATTGACTACTTAGGCACCAAATTAACCAGTAGCACGAAAGATCTATTCAAATATAATTTTGCACCGTTTCTTGCCACATTAACTAGCGACTTCAATAAATATGGTAAACACTTTCTCTCTTGGTCAGGCAGAAATGCAGCATTTAAAATGCTGACATTCCCGAAGCTCCTATACTTATTCAGGGCGCTCCCCATCAAGATCCCACTATCGTTTTATCAAACGGTACAATCCATGGTATCCAAATTCCTTTGGGCTGGAAAAAGACCCCGCTGTTCTCACAAGCACCTAGTTAGGCATCCCCGGGTGGGGGGAATGGGTGTCCCAGATGTCAGGGACTACCACATGGCAGCTATTCTAGCTCAATCTCTTCATTGGTTGAATCCAACTCACGCACCCAACTGGAACCAGATGGAGCAATCGGTGGTTGCACCTGGAACACTGGCCGATCTTATACTTAGTATTCCTATATCTAACCATAAATACTCTGTGACGCACCCGACGGTATTAGCCACGATATATGCGTGGCAATACTTTTTCGCCCACAGCACTACAGCAGCTCAGAGAATGGACATCCCTGTCCCTCTGACGGCTCTTTCCTTCCTTTCCCCGAACTTGAATCTAGCACACTGGTCCTCGTTTGGCCTGCATACAATTCAGGACGTCGCACAAACCCCCATGGGTTTTTCATTTGTGGACTGGTGTGATAGATTCCCCTCATTTGCCAAGGAGTATCTCACATTCCACCGGGCTTCCCATTTAATCTCTACCCTAGATACAACTAGCTTTTCTGTCCCAACGCAGATCCACTCCCTATGCTTCGGGTCTAACAAAAACTTGAAGGGTATAGGCACATTCTACACTGCTCTTCAGGACAAAAATTCATTTAAGAAAAGCACCTACCATCATAAATGGGAGGGCGAACTTAGGCAGGAATTCTCGGAAGAGCAATGGCTGAGGTCTTACAAACTTACCTATGCACATACTAGATGCTCTAACATTAGGGAAGGGCTTCAGAAAATACACCTCAGGTGGTATAAAACGCCATATACTATAGCCAAATTCTGTCAGGGGGCGTCCAGTCTTTGCTGGAGACAATGTGGGCAAGTGGGCACCTTGCTACATGTGCTGTGGTCGTGTATCTCCTTGAGGGGCTTCTGGACATCTATATCCAAACTTGTAGCAGGGGTGACTGGGATGCTAAACAGAGTGACAGTGGAGCAGGCCCTTCTAGGAATCAACATTGACAGATACCCTCCCCAATTCAGAACGGTGGTCCAGAATATTCTCTTTGCCGCTAGACTTTCTATAGCTCGTAAGTGGAAAAGTAATGATCTCCCTTCCCAGAGGGAAGTTATCCAACTAGTGGGAGAATCATATATTTATGAAAAAACTTTAGCTATCAATGATTTTAAGATGCGACAATTTCAGGCCAGGTGGTCTATCTGGAATGAATTTATTCAAAAACCAGATTCACACTAGATATAATTGATATCTGGCGAAGTGAGAGGTTGAGCCCGGGTGGGAGGGGGGCCCATGATGTAGTCGGGGGGCGCAGCATGTTCCCTGTATGGGGCGCCCACCTTATGGTGTTGAAGGATGTGGCTGAGCCCACTGTGTGAAATTGGAAAGTGGCTTCCCCCCTCCTCCCTCGGGCAGATATGCAACTATGTGCAACTTACTGCTTTAGATGACGATACCTTACGATGTTCGCTTGAGAAGGTTAAGTAAGTCAGAGGTTTACTCTCTTTGGGCCATATTCGTGGCCATATGCCATACGTGTTTGTTTTACTGCATTGATGCTTTCTTTTTCTTTTTCCTTTGTTATGTGACATTGCAATCTATGTATTTGTATTCACGTTTGCCTTGTTTATTTTTCTTGAAAACCAAATAAAAAGATTTGACTAAAACAACAAACAAAGATGCCGGAGTTGTCGATGGCTCAGTGCTCACACCCTATCTATCTATCTATCTATCTATCTATCTATCTATCTATCTATCTATCTATCTATCTATCTATCTATTCTGATCTATTTTATCTATCTATCTATCTATCTATCTATCTATCTATCTATCTATCTATCTATCTATCTATCTATCTATCTATCCTAATCCAATCTATCTATCTATCTATCTATCTATCTATCTATCTATCTGTCTATCTATTCTGATCTATTCTATCTATCTATCTATCTATCTATCTATCTATCTATCTATCTATCTATCTATCTATCTATCTATCTATCTATCTATCTATCTATCTATCTATCTATCTATCTATTCTAATCTATTTTAACTATCTATTCTAATTTATTATAATCTATTTTCTGATGTAGGATTTAAGAAATATAAACTTTTTTCATTTTATTTTAGATTGCCAATAATACATTCTTATATTCTTTTGCTTTCTGATATAAAATGAGGCAGTTAAACTGAAAATCTTGTTTCCACAGATCTGTGCTTAGGGGTTGTACCAGTTTCAGTTGATACAGGTAAAAAGATGTTCATAGGTGCTTGCAGCTTTAATCTGAGCAGCAAAAAGGGGCAGACTACGCGTTGGATTTCACAACTCCTAGCAGGCTTCAAAATCACTCCACAAAGGTTCTTAACAGAAAGGCTGTGACATAATAGAGCTTGTGGACATAATAATGTGTAGCTTAGCAAAGCAACACACAAATCAGCTACATGTTCAATAAACAGTTTTTAGCCGGCTAATGAAAAATCATACCAATAACACAGCTGTGTTTTGCTATCATAAGATATACATCAAATAAAACGTAGATTATAAGAACCCAATCTGGTGCTTATCAATATAAGGCAGGCTTCGTTTGGAAACCTTGGGATCCACAATACTAATTCAGTGTGTGCTTACTAGCTTTGATAAAGACATATTATCCTCAAAATTGATTTGGCATATTAAAAGGTGAATTTGTGCTAATCAATTTGTTAATTTTAGTTTGTGCTATTACAGTACAAGCTTAGTGTATGTCATATCTGTATGCAGGGCTTTTTTTCTCAGAAAATAGGTGCAGGAACCCAACCACGACCCCCCAAAATTCCCCTCCCCCCACCTCCCCACACAACCTCCAAACCGCATCAAATAGTTAGTGGGGGTGGTCAAATTTCACTAACAATGGAAGAGTCTTAAAGTGGTATTAAATAACAGGAGTGCCTTACATACAGAGTGCAGAGTTGGGGGGGGGGGGTGTTACACAAAGCGTAAAAATGTCAGGGGTGCGTTAGGTGCAAAGTCTAGGGGTGCGCTTTGTACATGGTGCCGAGTTCAGGGGTGCGCTGCATACAGAGTTCAGTGGTGCACTACACATAGAGTGCAGAGTTCAGCCTTTTTCCACAGCTGCTTACCTCTGCACCCCCTAGCCTCATTTGACTTTCATCCCTCTTCAGGTCTGACCTCTGCATGCAACCCCCCTCTCCATTCCCCTCATCTTCTCCCTACCCCCTTTTAAGCTCCACCATCTTCCACTTGTCTTACTTGTGTTGCTGTGTTAAGCTGAAGCACCCAGCTGTCTCTAGTACCTTCCTGCACACTGTAGGAGGCTCTGCCTGTCTCACTGCAGGGAGATCATTCAGTGGGGGTGTTGGGATCTGCACTGCACTGCAGGCACCTGCATCTCCCTTGTCCCCATCCTGCACTCAGAGGGGGGGCACTCAGGAGATCAGATCTGTGAGAGCCATTAGGAGGCAAGTTGTCACATGTAAACATAAAAGCCAGATTTCTGTATTTACAAGTGCTAGGGGTAGGCAGGGAGCAGAGGGCCTGAGCTAGAGGTGGTGGAACTGAGTTCCACCAAGCTCCAGCTGAAAAAAAGCCCTGTCTGTAAGTATTCTACAAAGCATTTCCAAACGTATGCAAAATTACATACTCTAGAGCCTATCAAGGCATTTTTTTTTAAAGAAAAAAGGATCCATATGATGAATTCACCCCCTGGAGTAAGAACTGAGGTCACAGACAAAGAATCAGGTTCACCAAAAGTAAGAGGAATTTGTTACCGTTATAGAAGGTACATAACAATTTCAACAGTTTAGAGCACCAAACAGTATTAAAAAAATACACCTTTCACACCTATGTCACCTGCCCCAGTTAACATAAAATTTTATACGCACCTGAAACAATTGAGTACTGCCCCTGATACTTTTTTTATTTGCACTTACATCCAATTTTTCAGGACAAGCTTATGGGGTGAGCTCTTTTAAAGAAGGGGGTTCTACCTGAAAGCTTGTCGGTAGTGCAAATAAAAAAAGTATCACAGCCAGAACTAAATTTTTGTAAAACAGTGGTCCTCAACTCCGGTCCTCGGGGCCCACTAACAGGCCAGGTTTGCAAGATAACTAAATTACATCACAGGTGATCTCATTTGCTGCTCAGTGATTGCAGTATTCTAGTCTGCATTTCCCCAAGGTAATACTTAAAATCTGGCTTCTTCCTTTCTCTGTTCTGCAGCTCAGGAGGGTCCATCTTGCAGTGCCTATTGTGCCTTCTGGTGATGTGGTCACTGCCAATTAGCTGAAGATAGTCTCTATTACCTGGATTCTCACAGGGTCCATTAGTTCTAAATCACCAACGTCATAATGTCATGGGAAGTAGGGTAACATGATTGATTATAAAAACAGCAGAGACCAGCAAGCGATTATTAGTCCCCAACGACAGAGGTGATAAGCACGTATCTGGGATTCAAATTAAATTTTTAAGAAAAACACTGATTTTTTAAAAAGAAAGGGGATGAGACTTTTTTTTTTTTTTGACGGGGGGGGGGGGCTTTAAGGTAAATGTAGTTGAAAACATACCTGCATTAATTTTGACATCCCAGGAGAGGTGTCACTGTGTGGGGGGGAAGGCACACCATTTGTGCAGACCGTGCAGCTGCCTTGGAGCCATTGTAAATTTGGGTAAAAAAAATGTTTTCACACACACACTATACCTACAGTATACTGGGTTTTTTTTTTGTTGTACTGTATACTAGTAATGGTGTTGATCAACGACTTATAGTGGGACTGTGATAATGCGGCAGGCAATCTGACACTAACTGGCACTGGGTGGGAACTGAATAACTGACATGCCAAGTGACACTAATACAGTGATCAGTGATAATACTATACACTTTCTCTGTACTAATGACAATGGGCTAGTGAAGGTGTTAACATCTAGGGGCAATCAAAGAGTTAACTGTGTGTCTAACAATGTGTAACGTGTGCAGCTTTGCAGAGAGGGAAAATACAGCCACATCGCTGCCCTGTGTACAAAGCCCTGTATTGATAGTAAAAACAGGGCTCTTTACTGTGATTCACTAAGGTGCTCAACAGGTCCTGGCCATAAATCATTGGCCTGGACCAGATGATCGACTTGTGCAGCACTGAATGACAGCACAGATGGGGCAGCGCACGCACCCCCTACGCGGAAATGCCAAATCACATACATGTACATGATGCGGTGCAGAGCAGCCCCCACGCCACAGTATATCTACATGGGGCAGTCAGCAAGCAGTTATTTGCTATGCTGCTAGCATTAGAATATATATAGGAAGGTATATTTTATTTACTTGTTTTAACCTTTTTTGTTATTTTACATTTTTCCAGCTGCTTCTTGGTTTCTGGCCATGATCAAAATGATTATAAAAAGGAGCAAGAAATCAAAACACTGATAAGTGTAAAACCGCTTACTCACCCAGCGCAAAAAACACTTAAAGAACAGGCAAAAAATGCATACACCGTAAAGGTGGAAGCTGCTGCTATATAAAATGAAAAATCTAAAGGAGGGTGCAGCAAAAATAGAGAATGTATACACTAATTTGCAACACTAGCAGCGCTACAAAGTAAATCACATAAATCATATATGTCTAAACCATCATAGCTAAAAATGGTTGGTCAACAAACATAAAAGCTTTCAAATGTCCATCAGTGGTCAAACCTCCTGCTGATATATATAAGCCTGCGGCAAAAGTACAGTCCCAAGTACCCGTGCAAAAAGTAACATGGAAGAGTGTGCGGCTAGTAGGAATGTCCGTGTATCACCACCAGCAAGCCGTGATCACCCGTCAGATTGGAAACTCACCAAATCTGGAATAAAAACAGGCCTATATGAAGCTTTGTCCTTATCGCTCAATTACCATGTAAACGCCCTCAGTGGAAGTCTTTGATGATGAAACGCGTCAGTGCGTGAGTGAGCGGTCACCTAGCAACCGAGGACGCCACGCCGTACTGTCCGATCCGGTTTCGCTTGGCGCCAAAGCGGCCGGTTTGAATGCGGACAGAGGTGGATGGACGTTCTCATGCTTATGCATTCGCTTATGCCTTACTACATGTTTCGTTTGTGAGTATATTGCTGTGGGGAACGGGTGTTTCTTTGCTTTAATAAAATTTTTGGCAGAATTACGCTATGTGTCCCCTTATGCTTGCATTTACATGGTAATTGAGCGATAAGGACAAAGCTTCATATTAAAGAGCCAGACGGTTGGTGCAAATGGTCTCGGTGGAGGAGCCAGCGTTGACACTTTAAGGCCTGTTTTTATCCGAGATTTGTTGAGTTTCCAATCTGACGGGTGATCACAGCTTGCTGGTGGTGGTACACGGACATTCCTACTAGCCGCACACTCTTCCATGTTACTTTTTGCATGGGTACTTGGGACTGTACTTTTGCCGCAGGCTTATATATATATCAGCAGGAGGTTTGACCACTGATGGACATTTGAAAGCTTTTATGTTCGTTGACCAACCATTTTTAGCTATGATGGTTTAGACATGATCAAAATGATGTCATGCATCCCAGGAATCTTCATCTGCATTTTTTTCTGCCATCTGGAGGAGGGGCTTTTTCAGTTATGTACACCCTCCTGCATGCCTGAGCTAAGGACAGATTGATTTTAAGAAGTACATTTTACATGAAACATCTTCCCTTACTCAAGATAGTCACAGCTAGAAATGCTAGGGGATGTTTTTTCAAATTGATTTCTCAGCAAAATAAAACAAGGAGACATGGATGGATGGGCTAGTTTGCTTTGAATATTACAAATTAGTTAAATTGCTTTTCAGTTTGTGGTGCTCAGAAACAAATGAAGTTCCGCTTTAAAGATTCTCAGTTACAGACTCATATTGCTCCACAAGTAAAACCTGTTCCCCTGTTAACAACTAGACTTCCTTATAGTTTGAGGGCAGCTTTAAAACAAATACTTGCTAAATTACAGGAATGCAGTCCAGAAGGAAGCCACTCCCTTGGTACTCCCTGGCTAGCTTTGGGGGAAGATGTGCGGGCTCACTTCCAAGCTGGGCAATGTGCATCCATAGTCACACACAGTGTGCCTCAGCCCCTCTCCCCTGCTCTCTGCTCACAAGGTTTGATTGACAACAGCTAGAGCCAATGGCTCCCATTGCTCTTAGCAAAGCCTGTAAGAAGAGGGAAAGGAGAAAGAAGACCTGTAGCCAGGCACACCGTTGGATCGATGTAGGAGTCAATTAAGTGTTTTGGGGGGGGAGGGGCACAGCAAGTGACAAAACTGTTTTTACTTAACCACTTAAGCCCCGGAGGATTTGGCTGCTAAAAGACCAGGGGGTTTTTTGCGATTTTTTTACTGCGTGACTTTAACGGACAATTGCGCGGTCGTGCGACATTGTACCTAAACGAATTTGACGTCCTTTTTTTCCCACAAACAGAGCTTTCTTTTGGTGGTATTTGATCACCTGTGCAATTTTTTGATCATGCGCTATAAACAAAAAAAGAGCGTCAATTTTGCAAAAATAACAATATTTTTCACATTTTTTTATATGAAATTCCCCAAAAAAAATGTAAAAATCAAAATTTTTTAACATTTTCGGCCAATTTGTTTTATGCTACATATGTTTGGTAAAAAAAATCGCAAAAAGCATATTTTGATTGGTTTGCGAAAAAGTTATCGCGTTTACTAACAAAGGGAAAGATTTTTGTCATTTTTGGTGTTTTTATTTTTTAACGCGTAATGGCGGCGATCTGCGATTTTTTTTTTCGGTACTGCGACATTGCGGCAGACAGATCGGACCCTTGACTGACATTTTTGACACTTTTGGGGTTACCAGTGACATTACTGCAGTAATCAGTGCTATACATATGCACTGTTACTGTAAAAATGACACTGGCAGGGAAGGGGTTAACTTTATTGGAGAGGGATGGGTTAAGTGTGTCCTAGGGGCATGCTTCTAACTGTATAGGGACATGGCTATTGGTGTAAAAACAAAGATCAACGGTCCTACATAGTAGAACCGTCTGATCTTCATTTTTACACCAGGGAGAATGACGGGCGGCTTGTTTACATAAGCCGCTCCGCCTTTCTCCCTTCACCGGAGCGATCGTAGTGTGACAGGCGGACATCGAGTCCGCCGGTCACACGCACTGACTTGTCTGTGAATGAGCCGCAGCGGGCGCGCGCCCGCCCGCAATTGGCTCTCAAGTCAGTGACAGGCGAGTGACGTATCCATACGTCACTCTGCCTGGCCGGGGCTGACCGCCGCAGTATATAGTCGTGCGGCGGTCGGCAACCGGTTAAATGGAGGGAATGCATGAAGGTAAAATAAAAAAATAAAAAAATGTTTCAGCTTTAAAACCATTTTAAATGCAGCTGCTCAAGGCCCCAGATTTTCTCCCATCAAACTTGTGTTCCCAATTCTTCTTTCCTCAGCACAATGTAGCCAAAAGTAACAAAATCTTTGTTTGTCTATATTGATCTCTGTCAGGTTATTTGACCAATATTTCATTTACGTGTATCTTGTCTAATTGTACTACTGTCTTGGCCACAAGGCCTGAAATGCCTGAATTCCTATTCATATCTGCTTTCTGTTGTATTATTTTATAAAACTTCTCAATAAAGTTCTTGCTAATCAAAAGTAGCAAAAGATAGAAAAAAAAAAACACTTTAGCACGCTCTAGTGTAGAGTGCTAGGTACTGTAAATAGTTTTTTTTGTAGTGTAGGTAAATTTAGGCTTGGCTGGCAGCTGAGCCTGTGTTTGAATCTGGGTCAGGGTGAGTGACTCGGGGAGGCTGGGTGACTCATCAGGCAGCACCTCTTATACCTCCCCCTACTTATTGGAATTTTTGAAAAATTTCCAGAAGAATAAGAGGGACTTTAGGAGGAGCTGCCTGGAGTTTTTTGAGGACCCCAGCCAATACCCAGGAGGACTGGAAGGGGGCAGGGACCTCATATATACCCAGGGTCAGCCCAGCAATGGCAGTGGAGTTTGGGTGGAGGTTTGGATATGGAGTGCTGAGGAGGCTGTTGGAGGCCCTTGAGGGTAGCCTCCTAGTTGGGGGGGTGACACCTCGGGCTTGGTGCTCGGGTGCAGGAGGGATCCTTTCACAACACACGGAGGAGTCCTCTCCAGTAGCACAGAGGTGGAGAGGTGGAGGGACTCTGTAGCACTGGTATTTACACAGCAAGAAAGTGTGTGTTCACTTCACAAAGCACTTTAAAATTGGACTGATAACTTGTGGACATTTTTCACTAGAGAGAACATATCTTTTAACTTTCAAAATATTTTTATTAGTACAAAGAGCAAGGTTACAAACAAGAGCAAAACCAGAACAGGCGGTATGCAAGTTGGGATTGCAGAAGCAACTGGGTACAGGAATACAATGGGCTTCAAGGGGAGTGCAATCCAAATCAAAATAGACATATAAGAAGCATCAAGATGAAAAACCATCTTCAAAATGACAAAAGTCACAAAAGACTGTGAAGTGAAAAAAGAGGAAAGGAGAAGAAAGAGGAAGAGAAAGGCAAGGGAAGTGAAGGTGAAAAGATAACGAGTGGAAGTTGCCTTAGAGGTTCCCGGACGGGGAAGATAAGTGTCCTGGATAGAGGGGCGTGTTGGTATAGATCGCCCATGGTTCCCAGACCGCTTCGAAGGCGCTCTTCCTATCTAGGAGAGTGCTGGCCAATTTTTCTTGGGTCATAATCCAATAAATTTTACGCTTGGTGGCTAAGAAGGAAACCGATTCCCCTTTCCATGATTTAGCCAAGGTCATTTTAGCACCAAGCAAAAGGAAGAAAAGGAGTTTAGACATATGTTTGGGCGCATGATCTATTTTAAAATTGAGAAGAGCTATTTTAGGGTCCTGGGGTATAGTCAGGCCTGAGAGTTTCCGCATTAGATGAAAGATTTTGTTCCAAAACTATCTGATACGAGGACAGGACCACCAGGTATGGAACATGGAGCGTATCATTCCACAATTGCGGAAGCAAAGAGGTGAAGTGTTTGGAAACATCTTAGCCAGCCTGCTCGGAACTCTATATCATCTGGTGAAGATTTTGACATTGGCCTCGATCAAAGAGACATTTAGGACTCCTTTAAAGGAGGGTCGGAAGCACTGTGACCATACTTCGGACGAAAAGGAGTCACCCAGGTCAGATTCCCAGGCCAGCGCATAGGAAAGCTTATCGCCAACAGTCGCCAATGAGGCATAGATGCTAGATATGCCACCTCTCTGATCCAATATGTTAGAGCACCAGTGTTCATAAGGAGTAAGTTTAGGGGGTTCGCTCTTATTAAGCCACCTGGAGCGTAGGAAGTGGGCTATTTGAGTGTATCGGAACGATTCAGAGGGGGGCATTTTCAGTATTTTGGAGCAATGACCCTTACTAAGAGGGCCTAATCTATTAAAAAAAATGACCTATTCGAAATAGGCCCTTGTTGAGCCACCATTTGAAGGCCTCTATGTTCATTCCCGGAGGGAAGTCCGGGTTATGAAATATGTGAGTCAGAGGTCTCAAGTTCGAAACCAGGGCAGAGTTTTTGTGTAAAGTGTCACATAGGGCGATGGAGTGGGAGAGAACATATCTTTTACAGTAATACTTTATTGTCAAATGTGTTCACTGAGCACTTGGTTGTCACCCGTTTTTTATTGTTTTTTGCTTTGTTTTATATTTGTATGTTTATTATAAACATGAATCATATTGTATTTGGGACAGAGCATTTAATTCTTTAAATTTGGAAATTACAGTGAGGCAGGAAGATTCCAATTTCTATAATTCATTCACTTTTTGTAAGTTTCAAAAAAGCCAACTTTAAAAAGTTGTTCTACTTGCTATATGATACCAATTGGGACAAAAAATCCTAAAAAAGAATACAAGGAAGAAGTGGGAGTAAATATCAAACTCCCTTGACCAATTAATGGTGTAAGCTGGGAGCATTGACAAATTAAAAAACTTCTTCTAAATGTCTTCTCCAATAAGCAAAACATACAAGAATATGTATACCCTTCGTGACTTGTGGTTGTTAGCTCTCATGGTTGATGCCTTTACTCCAGGCCAGAAGTATAGTTTAGGGCTTTTCATAGCCACTCTTATTTAAAATAAAGCAAAAAAGTTCACAAATACATATTTTCCCAGGTAGGGCGTTCTACCCATCAATATGACAAAACAAGCCTCCTGTACCTCTTCCAGCTCTGTGTCTTTTATTTACAGCTCCCAGCTGTTCCATCTCTCATAGACTCTCTCTCTGACTCTGGCTTGGGGCACCTCTGACCCCAGGGTGAGACCCTGTCTCTCAGGTTATTTGCCTGTCCCATCCTGGATAGCACAGTGCAGACATGCATCTCTTATCTCACTTACAATTACTGACCCCTTAGGGAGGGTGAGGTACTGACCTCTCATCCTGATACTGCTAAAAGACCAGCACCTACCTGTGCCATTAGTGGGCCTGTTTTCTCCAAAACCTGGCCCAGACTGCCTTATCACATAGTGGCATGGCCTTACCCTGCAAACCTTGTAAAGCAAACTGATATGTAGGCAGGTGCAGTTGGTCCTTCATCCAGTAGGTGGTGTTGTGCCACTATACAGATAAAGCAGAGTCTCAGAGGAAACATGTTCCTTTGCAGACTCTATCTGATTGGGCATTGCAACTTCTGGTGACCATTGGTGGCCATCTTGGGCGAGGCAATCCATTTTAAATAAGGACCCCCAGGTCATTTTGGTGCACCTGGAGTGAGTGCATAGGTATTTTTCTTGTTAGAGAGAGTAATAGTGCAGGGAGAGGTTCCTGTACTAGGAGAGTACAGGGACATCACTGGTGATCAGTCAACATTCCGTTTTCCGGAGCAGCTTCTGGGAGACTCCCTTAACAAGACAGAGGTGCTGCTACTTTATCATACAGTCTGTCATCACTCTTGCAGAAGCCATCCTTGGGTAAAGCAGGCCTTGACTGAACCAATGCCTTACTGCCATAGTGGGTAAAATGCTGATACCATACTGTGTCACTGCCAAGTAATCTGTTGCTGAACCACTGTGCCATTTTGGATAAAAAAAAATGTATATGACATTTAGACATCTCAGTCTGACTTCTATGTATAAAAATAAAATGTTGCATGTACATTGTACTGTATATGGTGTACACCATTTTTGATACATCTCTCACTCTCTCCCACTCTGGTGGATGACTGGTGGGGGGATATCTCTGAAGTATAAAGGTTGTGTGGTAAGGTTTTTTAACTGGAATGGAGAGCAAGTTACTACTTGCATTGCGGAATATGTTCAAGGTGTACAATGTTGTACTGATGTACCTTTTACAGAACAGTCAGGCTGCAAGAGTTCTAAGGTGTATTGACAATGACAGATATACAGGAAACAGTTTACTATACATCTGTTCAAGTGGCAATACATTTTTAAGAGTTGAAGAGGATAAAAAAAACATGGAGGTGTGACTTTCTTTGATTACTCCTGACTCATGCATTTTGCATTGCTTAGGCTCTATTCACAGAGGCATTTATCCACACTGTGAATCCCAGCAACGAGAATCTGATTTCTGTAAATGGGATTGACTGTGTACAAATAGTAGTGGCCGCCAAGCCCATACAGTGCAATGACAAGCTGTGGTGGCCACATCTATTTATGACTGCTCACACAGCCATCGATTACCTGCGGTGATCATGGCAGGACACACACAAAGTGCATCGATTCTTTCCACTGGGATTCACAGTGCGGCTAAACACCCATGCTATTGGAGTCTAACTCCTAACACCTGAACTATGCCATAAAAACTACTGACCTGAGAACTCTACATTGTATACTACTGACTTCTGCAAACACAAAAAAAGGCACAAATTGTCCAGGACCATGAAAATAACCCAAGCACTATCAAGGATATATGTATATATGGGATGGACAAGGGTAGGGAAAGGGGATATGGCAGCAACAATAAAAGAGTCCAATACAGTATATCAAAAGTCAATACAACCAGGGGCGGCCATCCAAGGGGACCAGAAACGGATTTCCAAAAATGCTGTAAAGAAAAAAAGGGGAGAACAGGAGGCGCCTTTAATTTAATAGGTAAGTGATTTATTAGAAACAATGGTAAAACAACTCACAAAATTATAGGAGTTCAATGCCTGTGAACTGGCGTCCTGTGTCAGTCATCCATATTCGTCCTGCATTGGCAGGCGCTGTCAGGAGGGGTCTGTGCAACGTGATGGAGAACGCCAACTGATCGGTGAACCAGGAAGCCCGGCTGAGTCTGGCTGGTGGAGAAGCCGAAAGCGAGGCCTGAGGCGCAGAGAGCCGTGCTGGGAGAGAGGATGACGTCACAATTGCATGACGCGTTTCTGAGCTTGCAGGCTGCGATGACACATGCAGCGATGCTCCTTCTTCAAAGGGAAGGACAAGTATCTTACTTCAGAAAAATTGGGGCAAAAACAAAAGTGTTGCGTTTATAATTTTGTTCAGTGTACTACTGACCTCTGAACCCTGCACAACATACTAAGAACTATTGCATTCTGTGTTAAATATTACTGATTTCTGAACTCTGTGTTGCATACTAGTGACCTCTCAGCTTTGGGTTACTTACTTCAGACCTTTGAATTTTGTGTTTCAGGCTACTGACCTCTACATTCTGGGGTACTTTCTCCAAAAATCTGAACCTCTGTATCCTGGGTTACGTACTACTGACCTCTGAACTATTTGTTACTTACTCCTGACCTCAGAACTCTGCATTACATACTACTGACCTCCTCATTCTGTGCTACTTGCTCCTGAAATCTGAACTGTGTTACATATGATACTACTGACCTCTGCACCCTGTGGTACTTACTCCAGATCTCTGAACAGTGTGTCACATACTAACATCCTCTGCATTCTGAAATACACTCTACTGATCTCTGAACTGTGCATAACATACTCATTACCTCTGAACTATGCCTTACATACACTGACCTGTAAACTCTCTACTACATGCTACTGACCCCTGATTTAAGAGGTACTTACTCCTAACCTTAAAACCCTGCATTACATACTGCTGATCTCTGAACTATGAATTACATACTACTGACTTATGTATTCTTCATTAGATACTTCTAACACCTGAACACTGTGTTACAAACTAATGCAGGCATTCTTAACTAGGGTTCCAACAGAGGTTGCTACTAGTTGCTTGAGCAGTGGCCGATTCACTATACATAGAATGGTGCCTGCATAGTTTCAGTCTGAATGACCCTAAATATAAGGGGCATTTTTGATCTCACTGAATATCCCCCATTGAGCCAATAAATTATGCATTTTCTCCACTGACACCCAAAAAATGACATATTCTTTCCACTGATTCCCAATAAATGGTGCCTTTCCCCAATAAATAGTGCATCCTGGGTTCCTCCAGGGTGATAAGGTTGTGAAAGATTTTACTAATGACCTCCACACTCCATTGCATATTACTGACCTCAACATTCTGTGTTACTTGCGCCTGACCTCTACTCTCTGTATTACACACTCTGGACCCAGAGCAGTGTAAGTAGGGTAATGCCTAGTACACACGCAACGATTATCGGCCGACCGATCAGCCGACTTTTGTCCAGTGTTGTTGTGTTGGTTGAAATGTGCCTAGACTGCACACAAATTTTCTCGGCCAACAAAAATCTACTTCAGAAGTGATGTCATGTGATGGTTTACTTTCCGTGTGTTTTTTCATCTCTAAGCATGCCCAGTCTTGCTCATCAGATTTTTGTCTGCCGAAATCTGTACTGACTGACGGAAAATCGGCCGTTGTGGTGACGGCCAACAAAAATTTTATAGCCTGCACACCAGATTTTTTTCGCCCGAAAAGTCGGTTGTCGGAAGTATCATACTAACAAGCCGAAAAGCGGCCGATCGGACGTTGGCCGAAAATTCATGGCCAACTATCGACGCGTGTGTACGGGGCATTACTCTGAAAATCTGGTAACCTAGAACCTAGAACCCAGAAGGTATAGAATGACAATGCAGAAGTTAAAGGACTGTGTTTTCAGTAGAAACCTGTAGTTATCATGTGCTCCCTCCACCCTGCTTTCTAGTCTCCAATATTCTGATGAAACTACCACCCCCTGAGAGGAATGCACCAGGGGCAATATTTGGGAAGAAAGTGTGAGACATGCTATACAGATTTTGCATGATATATGTAATACAGACAATTGAAGTGATCACTTTGCTTTCTATGCCTTCAATAGTGAATTCTACAGAAATATAAACTATACTTTAGACATGTTCCATTCTTAGCAAACCTTCAGTCTGAAAGGTGACAACAGACATAAATAAGGAGATGTAAACATTTTTATACCTTGTCTCGAGGGGAACGTTTTCTAGCCTAAGTTTAATGTTACTGAAAGCTTAAAAAGTTTATTCGCAATGACAACTGAGAATGAGACTGTTGCAGTAGGTCTGACCTCTGATTTTTTTTATCCAGTTTCCTTCCATTTTTCCTTTACTCAAATAGCTGTGTTATTTAGTTATGTTTTTTTTTTTGTGTTGTTTTTGTTTTTTGTTCTCTTGCTTTTGAGTGCAGCTGAAACCCGCACCCGCTGCGTCACTAGCAACCACTGATGTCACCAGGAATTCCCGCCACTTAAGCAAAGACACGGGTATAGCAGGGACACTGGCCATATTTGGGCAATACCAGTGATTATATATGGCCATGGCCACATTTGGTCAATGATGTTACCACCACCCCTTCACTTTCCCCTATATAGCTGATGGCAGCTCAGGTAGCAGTCATTCGGCTTTGAGTACCATAGGGATCAGTTTGGTGCCCCCTTTTTTTTTTGGCAAATCAGTGGGCGGTAGGCACCATGATTGACAATGGATTTACAAGAGTCTTTGTTGGGGGATATTTATTTTTTTTAATACAAGACTTGTCAAATGTTTGGGTGTCTTTATTTCTAGGTTTGCAACTTTCTTTTTGTAAATGAGAAGGAGTATGCAGGGCTGCTGTTAGAAATCAGGGGGCCCCGTACAGCCTGCCTGCCCCCCCCCCCCCCGAATAATTTAGGACAATATTTTCACTAAAAATACAATAAATTATTTTTAGCGGACACAAACATAACAGAGAACCTGTGTGAATTAGCCCTTTTTTAAAAATGTTTTAAAGTTAGAAATGTTTACAATAATTTTATTTCACATTTTTTTATTACAATGTTTAATTGTTATTTTATTTTATTTTTTACAATTTGTTATTTTGGACAGGGAAACCTGCAACGCTGGGGGAGGAATGGGGGGGGGGCGGCACAGTGGAATGGGGGGAGCACAGGGGGGGAATCAGGAGCAGGCAGAACAGGGAGGGGGATCGGTGTCAGAGAAACAATTACAGGAATGATGTCCTGTGTCTGTGTCTCTCCCTGCAGCAGCTGAAAGCTGGCAGGAGGGGGGAGAACCTGTCTTTCAGCTGCTTCACAGGGCTTCCTTCTGTAATTGCCCCTTTGCCCGACCGCACCGATTCCCAATGCTGTTTTGGCTCCCCTTGTGTGCCCAGGCCCCTTACAGGAGGACTGGTGGTCCCCCCCTATCAGTGGCCCTGGGGGTATTATGCACCCCAAACTCATGTGGGGGGGCAGCGGTATCTGGGGCCCCCTTATTGTTAAAATAGCCTTCAGATTGCGATAAGCCTCCCACCCATCAGAAAAGGTATGTATAGCGATTTCTTCTTTAAAGGGCTAGATAGGTTAGTCTTAGATTGTTTGCCAGTAGATTTTGA
Organism: Pelophylax lessonae; assembly: GCF_965119305.1. Lineage (NCBI taxonomy): Eukaryota > Metazoa > Chordata > Amphibia > Anura > Ranidae > Pelophylax > Pelophylax lessonae. Next base: position 327,098,261 of record NC_138772.1, read on the forward strand.
GATTTTAGTATTAGAGTGAACTTCCACTTTAAGGTTTGCAATTGATTATGCTTTTATGCGGAATCTCTGAGCAGGTCTTTCCACTAGAAAGTCAGTAATACAGCCAATTATAAAAAAAAAAAAGAAAAAAAAGAAAAACATTCCTTCATACCTACCCTTTACCTTTATTTTATTCATTTTAATTTGTCTCATTTTTTTCTGCTGTCTTCTGTAAAAAAAAAAAAAAAAAAAAAAAGCTGTGGCTCATAGGATCTTGGTTTTAAGCTCACTAGATGTGCGTGTAATACTATAGCTTAATAAAGATTTTGGACAAGACATAGAGGCCTAATGTGAAACATTTAACTTTGTTACATATCCCATTTATGATATTGCTGTATGGTTGACTCCTAAAAGAGACCTTTGTTGAAAGTTGTACAGTGATTGCAACTTCCTCCACAGTACCTACAAAATATTCAAAGAATGTTCTGCTTAATTATATTGAACCTCACATATTAAAGTGTCACACAGCCACCAATCAGATTCAGATCTTGCAAATTACCACTGTCCTTATCCAGAAGAATTTGAATTAATTAACTAAATCCATTAATTGGTGGTTGATACAAGAAAAGAAAATTTTTATATCATCTATTTTGTTACTTGAAGCTCATCGTGTTAAATGGTCATTTTTTTTTCATCTTTAAACAGATCCCTTGCAAGACGCAGGGCTCAGCCTTAATCCTTGTACTAAAAATCTGCATGAGCACGTGAACATAACCATTGGAGTGATTTTAAGTAAGTAAATCAGGTTATATATTTAATACACCTTATAAAAATTAAAAAACATATAAACCCAAAACTTGCTTAGTTTTTCATAGAGTAGGTAAAGGTTTAAACCTCAGGCAATTCTTTCCTCTTTTTTTGTGTCTTTATCCCAACGGGTAGTTTTTAAACTTTTCCCACCCTTTAATTCCTGTACTAAAAACACAGTGGGGAATAGAAGAAAATCTCACCAAAGTGAAAGAAAATCCCCTCTTAGACATTTGTCATTGGAATAGGTGATTTGAAGATTTTTCCTCACCTCTGGTCTGGTGACAAATGTAAAAATTTGGATTTTCGGTTTCTGTTAAAGTGACAGCGGCCACTTGGACAAATTGAGAGGATAGATCTCTCCAGTGAGGACACAGACAGCAATGTAAACGGAACTGCCACTTTAGGTTTACATGTACTGTAAATACATATATACTGTATGTATTTAATTAAACATACATAACATTAGTATAACAGGTATATTTTACATTCTTAGGAATTATACATTTGTGAGTTAAAAGAAAGTCATAACTGTACAAACTTGATAGCAGTTTACCTGTTTCGGATTTTTTTGTTGTTTAGAAGTTAACCTTTATATAGTGTTCAGCCTCCAATAGTGAAATGCCCTGCCCTTGTTAAGGCAGTTTAATTTGGCAATGATCACTTCTCCATCAGAAATTAGGGATAAGTTGGGCAAACACCACAGATTTTGTTACAAATTAGCAAAAATGTACTAAACAACTGTAAGGGCTCTCAAGAGGAAGAGGGAGGACCCCTGAATGCTGCACTTCTAGGTGTCCTGTGAGGTGAATGGAGTAGCAACCTCAGCTTGGACTCCGACCAGGCCATGCTCCCACGCGTTTTGCTCTGCCCCAGAGCTTAGTAATGGGGATCCCCATGACTAAGCCCCAGGGGGCGGAGTGAAACACATTGGGGGTGTGGCCTGGTCAGAGTCTTGGCTGAGGTTGCCACTGCATTCACCCCACAGTACATCTAGATGTGTGGAATTCAGGGGTCCTCCCTCTTCATCTTGAGTCTATCGTAGGAGCCAGGATGGGCTCCACCCCTGCCTACACTCTTGGCAGCCGTTGCGAATGAACTAGTTGTTTACCCCCCATCTATTGAGCCTGAGTGGGATGCTACCAAACAACTGGTCACTGTAAGGGTTCCCAAGCTGCCATGTAGTGCCTTCTTATACTGAATACAATAGTTGGTTAGAGCAGGAGAAGGGGGGGGGTCTATAGATATTCAAACATTTCTCCATTCTGCTAGATTTGTGAGACCAAGAACATGAGTTTTAGAATTCAGATGTACATGTTTTTAGATGGCAAGACACACTTGCATTGAACAGTTAATTTGTTGCCAAGTAGCTGGTAAATGAGATCTAGCTTCCAGATGTTGACAGTATTTGGCAATTAGGTTGTAAAACTAGCCATAAACTTTTAGATTTCTCTCATGCAGCCCCCTGAATTCTACTTTTGTATAACTAAAGCTAGATACACAGTATACAATCTTCTTTAGATTTTTCCTTTTTTTTTTGAGTTACCAAAACCATATAATATGAGGTCAACCCTAAACCCTTTCAATTTGTATGCAATCAAGCAGACCCTTGCACTATATAGTTGAAGGTAGATCTAAAGGAAATCGAACAACAAAAGTTGTATAATGTGTATCCTGCTTAAAGCTGGATACACACTATACAATTTTCTTTAGATTTTTTCTTTCAGATTTACCAAAACCATATAATATGAGGTCAGACCTAAACACAATTTAATTTGTATGCAATCAGGTAGGCCCTTGCACTACATAGTTGAAGGTAAATCTAAAGGAAATCTAACAACAAAAGTTGTATAGTGTGTATCCAGCTTTAAAACGATACGAAAATCGGAAGTAAAATTTCGACTAACGATCTGCCGATTTTCAGATTGTTAGTATAGTGCTTTCAACAGCCGATCGCGAATTTTCGGACGATAAAAACTGGATGTGCAGGCTATAAAATTTTATCGTACGTCAACACAATGTCCGATTTTCGTTTAATCAGTATTCGTCCGAAAAAAATTGTAAGAGCAAGACTAGGCATGCTCAGAAACGAAAGAACACATACAAATCAATTCAACGCATGACATCACTTCTGAAGTTGAATTCTGACGTACAGGAATTTTCGTATGAAAGTAACCTCTTCACATTCCGTACAAGACTAGCATGCAACAAAAAAACAGACGAAAGATTGTTCGATAATCTGATCTGATAGTTAGTCTTTGGACCTAAATTTTGTCCTGTTCTGTGAACTTTTGTTCCTGGATTGTTATACTAACTGCAAAATGAGTAATAGCTGTTTGCTGTGTGGGTGCCTTTATATAATTGCCAATTCCCAATGTGGAAAATAGGGTTCCTGTGTTAGCTGGCATGTTCATAAAACCTTTATAATACCCATGCCCAAGCACTAGAGATGATGATGATGGTGGCCATGAGTGGCTTGTGACAAAATGGCAGCAAAGTAGCTACAATGGAGGGGGGCAAAGTGGGACTTTAACGGTGCAAAATGATGGAGAAAAATCTGAATTCTCAAAAATTGTACATTTTATTACACATAGGAGGTGAGGACAAGACAGTACATCAATATAAAATGATAAAATCAAGAAAATGCACTCGAAAATATCAACTCTACATGTTTCGCCATCTTCATAATAGCTTCTTCAGGAGTTTTCATAGACATTTCTCGAGAGTGAACATTTCTAGGTAACAAAAGGAAAGAACATAAAAGACATAGCATGTGTATATACATAGGGCTTATCTCAATGGTCCTAAAGTTGAGTGCCCAATTGATTTACATATTAGAAAGACAATGATACCAATAAAAGTACCTTAAGATGACCTGAACCCTTTCTTATGCCGAAGGTGGAGGCAATAAAGGTGACGCCACCCAAGCGAGCACAGAGGGGGAGGGGAACCGAGACATCCAACCTCTTAAAGTTGACCCATAGAGAGGGTGACAGCCAAGCTAGGAATGATGGGTAGAAATAATGAGACCAGAGCATGGAAATACACTTCAACCCAAGATTTCTATATCTCCAGTTGTATAGGACTAAATATCAGGTTGAAAAATTGCTAAAATATTCACCTGATTATAATGAATGTGCAGTTGATTCACTAGGTACCCCAATGTAAAAAAGCAGGGAGGGAAAACAAAGTTTCCTTAGTATCCCCAAATGGGAGGTATCCCTTAAAGAGAAAAATGGAGTTTATTAATGACAATGACAAACGCAATGCGGGTCTGTCAAGTTTTGAGGGTATGCATACTTACCCAAAATTGGCAAAAATGGGGCACATGGATTATCATGCAGTATTCAAAAGTTCAACGCCATTGTAATTGAACAAATTTTCCAATAGTACGCTCAAAATGAAAGAGACTGCACGGGAGGAGAAAGAAGAGAGAGGCATGGAAGGACATAGTCAGCATCTAATATACAAAAAGATGTAAGGAGAGAAGCAGGGTTTAGAAGATTTCATTTACCGCAAATGGTCTCGAAGCTCATATGTCGTTCCCCGGTGGTCTAGTGTAATACTGACCGTATTGCGCCGGCATTTATACACCCTCTCCACTCCCTCGGCGTCTGACGTCACCGAGGGAGTGAGAGCGAGGTACGCCCAGTGGTCCAATGGAGACCGAAGAGGAAGTGCGTCATCAAGACGCGACCGCATCGCATTGTTCCGCCGGAACCGGAAGGTCGGGGATGGCAACATCCGGTCCGGACATAATGTATGCAGAGGAGGTAGCAGATCGCCAGAGACAATCTGAAATGGATCCAAATGAAACTGACAGCATTATTAAAGGCCGGATTTCAAAAGATATATCCACAATGCCTGTATAATGGGGAAAATCTAAAGACACAAAAGGTCATAAAGAAGAAGATTAACCCAATTAGTAAATCAGTCAGTATTGTGATAGAAATGAAAATTAGAAAGAAGAGGTTTTTATGAAACTCCATTGAAGGACACCTGGGAGTTTGAAAGCGGTGCTGCTACTGACCAGGTTGGACCAATTTTCCTGGAAAAGAAGTGTAGGGCACCGCGGGTGCCCATATGGGCAACAAGGACAGAGGCTGGAAATAGGCTCGGATCCAATGGGTCCCCCAATGTGCTCACCTTAGGGTCTGCCACCCACAGTCGCATCCACATGACGGCAGGGGTCAGGAAAAAATATCCAATGGGCAAATCACAAAATGTTCTTGTTCTTTGAAAGGTAGATAAACTACATCTGAAAAAATAAACATATAATTGTTGTAAGGCAATTTTACCGAAATATATGTCATGTGCCAATATAGGCACCTAGAAAAAGGGGACTTTGTAACAAGGGTTCAAAATCCAAAATGCTGGCCAGCATCAGAAATCCTGTACTGAATCAGCAATAAATACAATTGACATTACCTAGCCAAGAAAGGGTTTGAAACTAATGGATTCATTTATACCAGGATACTGAATAGCTGATAAATTAAATATCCACTTGGTTTGACGTTGCAATAAATTTCTATCTACACTTCCACCTCTTTCATTGAGTGGGATGTGTTCCAAAGCAAAGAAGGTCATCATCCTATCATCAAAGCCATGGTATAAACCCATATGTCGGCTAATGGGACTTTCGAACTTTTTGTTCTTGACAAGTTTGACATGGTCACGAATTTGATTAAAAAAAGGCCTTTTTGTTTTGCCTATGTAGAAGGCTTTACAACTGCAATACATTATATAGACAATTCCTACTGTTTGACAGTTTGCATAGAAATTCGGTCTATACAATTTTCCATTGGGAAGAATAATTTCACTTAAATTAGGCAGATATCTGCAGAAATTGCATTTTCTGCAGGAATATGTGCCTGTAAGTGTTTTTTTACATTTATTTGAAGGAGCATAGTGACTATGAACCAATTGGTCCCTTAAGGAGCGAGACCTTTTAAAAGTTATTTGGGGGCGGGCATAAGAGGTACCAAAATTTTTTAAGAATTGACCGTACCTGGTCATGTTGACCAGAATATCGTGTAATTAGACGTACCCCATCAGTATTGGTTTTATTCTTTGTCTTTTTGCCAAAAATCAAGTCAGTCCTGTTCCATTTTTTTGCTCTATGATAAGATTTTTTCAAACAGGCCCTACTATAGCCTCTACATAAAAGTCTCCTCTGTAAGTTTTTGGCTTCTCTCTCGAAATCTTCAGATTTCGTACAATTACGCCGTAATCCTAAATACTGGCTATATGGTATACTGGATACCAAAGGTTGAGGATGGGAACTGTCTGCCCTCAGTATAGTGTTACCTGCAGTGGTTTTACGGAAGAGCGTGAAACCCAAAATGCCATCTTCATCTACATAAATGATAATATCCAAAAAGTCCAAAGACCTTTGGCTATAAGTGTAGGTAAATTTGAGATTGAAGTCATTGACTTTCAACACCTCAAAAAATCTCAACAGCATGCTTAGAGAACCTGTCCAAATCATAAAAATGTCATCAATAAATCTTCTCCAAAGGAGTATACAAGATAAAAGAGACTCCAGGTTATCCCTGGAAAAAAGGTCACGCTCCCATCCCCCCAGGTGCAGGTTGGCATATGAGGGGGCACACTTGGTCCCCATAGCCACACCCTGCACCTGGAGGTAATGGGAGCCATTGAACAAGAAGACATTGTTGGACAAAATAAATCTAAGGAGTGAGATGACAAAGGCATTATATTCCACTGAAGAACCTCCTCTTTCTGATAAGAAGCCCTCCACAACTCGAACCCCACAATGATGTGGGATGGAGTTGTAGAGGGCCTCTACATCAATGCCCACTAGCCATGCCTCCTCAGGGACTTGGATGCCATCAATGGCTTTGATGAGATCACTGGTGTCCCTAATGTAGGAAGGCAAAGCCAGTACATGGGGACGCAGGTAATCATCCACTAATTGGCTTGCTCGTTCCGTTAGACAGCCATTGCCAGAGACTATTGGTCTCCCTGGGGGTTTTTTGAGGTTTTTGTGAACCTTAGGTAAGGCATACATAGTAGGGGTTTTAGGATCCTTGATATTCAAAAATTCCCAAGTTTTCTTGTCTATCAAGGCTCTAGAATAGGCTTCAAAGATAAGCTGACGATATTTGATGATTATTCTTGCTAGGAAACTTTCAGAAATTTTTCTATACCAATCTTTGTTATTCAAAATGTCCAAAACCATAGCTTCATACCCTAATGTGTCCATTACAACGACGTTTCCGCCCTTGTCTGAGGGTTTTATTGTAAGGGAGGAGTCGTTTTGAAGTGATTGAATAGCCCTAATCTGACTATCATTCAGGTTAGAGGAATTCACATCTTTCCACTTAGTCTTCTGAATTTCCCTAATCACTTGTTGGGTAAAGGCCCAAATGTTAGGGTTAGATTGCAATATAGGAAAAAGTTGGGATTTGGATTTATATGAGGATGGAGGAGGAAAAATGGGCTCTGCTTCACAATTTTCTAGAGTGGCCGTCTGATCAATTAATTCATCAGAAAAAGGCCAACCTGATGAGTCTCCTTCTTCCCAGAGTTCCATCAAGTCATTGAGTGCCTGCAAATGGCAGCAAAAATTATACTAAGAAAAAGAAAAAAAACAACATTGTGACTAGAGTAATTTGATGGCCCGTGAGTCTGCAGTAAAGTGATCTTGTGAGGACTTTGAGATTTTTGCTGCCTGTACCTTAATGTCCCAGTGTCATCTGTTCCCCTCATTTCATGTCCTGGTGCCAAAGGGAGAAAAATGCAAGAGAAATCTCACCACTGATGTCACAAACAGCAATAAACAAATGACAGATAGCCTAATGTATGAAAATACTCTGGGATAGTTCCCTCATGCTTTATTGGACAGGTAATTTCATGGACAACAGCCCTGTTTCTCAAACTGCGGGCATTTGGCAGCTATTAGTGTGCAACCCTCAGGCCCCAGCAGCCAGTAGTCAGTGATTTTTTGGAAGAACAATGAAGGAAAATATTTAATAAACTGCTTTCTACTCAATAAATGATTATTTTCTTTTACACTTTCTTATTTTCTTTCTGTGTTGTCCATTTTTCTCTGACCTCTTTTAGATAGATTTTGGTGAATGGAATAGCTAAAGTGGTCCCAGTAACTTTTAGTAGGGCTAATAATTGTCCTGTTTTGTAAAGACACTGTAATGGTAGTGATCTCCAAAAGCCCGTATAAGAAAATCGGAAGTAAAATTTCGTCTGACGAACGATCTGCCGATTTTCGAATTGTTAGTATAGTGCTTTCGACAGCCGATTACGAATTTTCATACGACAAAAACTGGATGTGCAGGCTTTAAAATTTTTATCGTACGTCAACACAACGTCCGACTGGAACAAAAGTCTCCTCCAACTTGAGCTGAGGTGGATCTATTCCCTTAGAGCCACTGAGCCACCAGGGTTAAATGGCATGCTATCCTTTAAGCCATTCCTGGAGGGCTTTGACTCAGGAGGAATGGAAGTGTAAAGTAATGTGTTTCCAACTTGTAATATGCTTTATTACTGTCATATTAAAGATATGCATGTCCTTCTTTTTTCCACAATGTTAAATTGCCGGTTGTCTATTTTTAACATCTTAAGTCTGAATATATTTTTCTGTCAACCGTTTGATATATGCCACTGTTTTATTACATGTGATTTGATTTGTGATTATATTGTTTCTACTACAAGACCCTGGCAAATGGGTTCTTTGATCTCTAGCGGTGTCCTATATATTCTTAAACACATATTGAGATGTTTATTTGCAGCTGTATATTCAATTGATCCTATTGGATCCAATTCCTTCTCTTTTGACTTATGGTCTTTTCAGACATATTTCTTGCATTTAGGTCGCTCCTTAGGTCTCCCTCTGCAGACATCCCGGCACGGTGGAGACGCATCGCTATGTTGCGATGTCTCCCATTGGTGCTAGCTTCCATCCAGCACTTCCTCCGGGTTCGTGCGCACCAATCGAAAACCGGATGTTCTGTTGAACTTCCGGTTTTCGGACGCCGTGCCGGTGGAACGCAAGCGCCGGCCCCGCCCACACCACGTCACGCTGTTATGCGGCGCACACGTCGGATGGGGGCGGGTCTGGCACTGGCGATCCAGGAAGCCCATTTCTGGATGCCAGCTGCTGCCTCTTTCCCCTAATTAGGTTACCTTCTTATAGACTTCCTACCAGCGTTCGGACAGCACAGTATTTGCTGTCTGCTCGCTGGAGAGGATCTGCATATCTGACTATACACCCTATAAGGTAAAACTGAGCCACCTTCATCTTATTTTGATGTTATTTATAACCCTAGACTTTGAGCACTTTTGGTGCTCACAGACCTTGCAAAACATTACCCTTTTAGAATTCTAAATTTAGCCTTTCTATTTGGCTTAGATAACATCAGTGGAGGGGACTGGTTATGGCACCTGCTCTGGCTTCCTAACTCTATTGGACTTCAGATGCCTGCAGTGGGAGACTCACATCTGACCTACCTTGCTGTACCACTCTACCTGCATAATTACATCAGCAGCCTACACCGCTAGTCAGACCAAGCCCAGCCTTTTGGTTTTAATCCTGTTTACAAGCTATTAAGTCCAGATACCATCAACCTTGTAAGTGTTTCTAATACAATACTCCTGAATCTTTTTTTGTATCTAAATGTATAACCAGTATTATATAATACTTATATACATATTTTTCTATCAATAGAACACTTACTTGAGCTTCCCCTGAAGAAGAAGAGAAAGTTATTATCTTCCAAACATGTCGGGTTAAAGTTCTAGTGTTTGGTTGCATTATTGCCATCTGGTCTAGCTTGTATATGTTTTTAATCTTTATTTGTTTATACACATTTAATAAAATATCACCTTTTTGAAATTTATCGACCATAATATCATTATATTTTTCTGTGCCTTAAAAGTCCCATTTAGGGGAACCCCTCTCTTTGTATTGTATATTAGGGATGTGGCACATTTGAACACTGGTCACGTACACCCCCCTTCAGATTTACGTTTAATTAGTACAGTTTCCGTCCGAAAAAATCGTAAGAGCAAGACTACACATGCTCAGAAACGAAAGAACACATACAAAACAATCCAACACATGACATCACTTCTGAAGTTGAATTCTGTCGTACGGGAATTTTCGTATGAAAGTAACCTCTTTACTTTCCACATGAGACTAGCATGCAACAAAAAATGGACGAAAGATAATTTGATAATCTGATCGTATGTACGAGGCTTAACATGTCCTCATTCTCAGGTTTCAGCATGTCCCGATTTCTAACCCTGCCTGTAGTATATCGGTAATCTCTGACCATTTCTGGTAGCATGCCCACAGTCTCTGACCATCTACTGTAGTATGTCCAGTCTCTGACTTTTTGCTTTTGCATTACATTCACCGAATATTATTTCTGGTCCTTTATTGATGAACTTGTGGCTCCTATGTCAAGCAAGTTAGCCATAATAAATAACTGGTCTTAAATAATAAGTATATTCACAGAAGTCCTATATCCACAGCAGCATAAGAATATTTTAATTTTTGGATAAACAATGTCTGCATTTATACACAGATTTACAATGAAAAAAAGTGAAGGGAAGAGACTTTATAACAGATAGATATGCTTTTGAGTAACCCAAGCCCAAAATTACTTTTTACTTATGAATAGAGCAGGAGAGGCTTAAAATCTTCTTTTTTAATTGCTTTTTTTCCCCTGTTGTCAGTGAAGAGAATTCTTGTAAAACAGCCATCTTTATAGCAAACATTTTAAAGGCTTCCTTCAAAACCTATTAATAATATCTCTTGTCACTGTCATTTTATATATATTTAGAGCTACCAAGCAAACCATCACCCAGACATGCAGATCCCCATCCCTTAACCATTTCTGGACCGAAGGTTTTACCCCCTTAATGACCAGGCATTTTTTGTGATTCGGCACTGCATTACTTTAACTGACAATTGCATGATCGTGCGATGCTGTACCCAAATAAAATTGATGTCCTTTTTTCCCATAAATAGAGCTTTCTTTTGGTGGTATTTGATCACCTCTCCGATTTTTATTTTTTGCACTATAAACAAAAAAAGAGCGCCAATTCTGGAGAAAAAAAACTATATTTTTCACTTTCTGCTATATAACATTCCCAAAAAATAAATTAAAAAATCAAATTTTTTCATCATTTTAGGCCAATTTGTATTCTAAAACATATTTTTGGTAAAAAAAAAAATCCCAATAGGAGTATATTGATTGGTTTGCGCAAAAGTTATCGCATCTACAAACTAGGGGAAAAAGTAATGTAATTTTTATTTATATCTTTTTTTTTAATGGCGGCGATCAGCGATTTTTAGCGGGACTGCGACATTGCGGTGGACAGATCGGACACCTGACATTTTTGTTGGTACCAGTGACATTACTACAGTAATCAGTCCTAAACATATGCACTGTTACTGTACTACTGACACTGGCAGGAAAAGGGTTAACACCAATGGGCGATCAAGGGGTTAAATGTGTTCCTAGGGGGTGCTTCCTAACTTTGCGGGGGATGTACTTATGAAATGAATACAGGGACCTGTATTCCTAAATAGGAGGAACACAGGATCCCTGTGTTCATTGCTGACAGAACAGTGGTTTGTCGTGTTTACAACAGCAGGCCGCCGTTCTGTCTTCACGGGGAGCAATTATGGATGCCCGGCAGCAATCGTGACCGCCAAACCCGCAGATCAACTTTCCCTGTGGCAAATGGGCGCGTGAGCGCTCCCATTCATGGTCCTGCGAACAGACGTGCAGTTATGTCATTTCATGGGATAAAGCCAACCTGCTGCAATATATGTACTGCTGGCAGTCGGCAAGTGGTTAACCACTTAAGCCTCGGAAGATTTTACCCCCTTCCTGACCAGGGGGTATTTTGCGATTCGGCACTGCGTGACTTTAACGGACAATTGCGCGGTCATGCGACGCTGTACCTAAACAATTTTGACGCCCTTTTTTTCCCACAAACAGAGCTTTCTTTTGGTGGTATTTGATCACCTGTGCGATTTTTTGATCATGCCCTATAAACAAAAAAAGAGCAAAAAATAATAGCAATATTTTTCACATTTTTTTATATGAAATTCCCCAAAAAAATGTAAAAATCAAAATTTTTTAACATTTTCATAAAAAATTTGTTTTATGCTACATATGTTTGGTAAAAAAAAATCACAAAAAGCGTATTTTGATTGGTTTGCGCAAAAGTTATCGCGTTTACTAACAAAGGGAAAGATGTTTGTAATTTTTGTTGTTTATTTTAACGCGTAATGGCGGCGATCTGCAATTTTTTTGAGGTACTGCGACATTGCAGCGGACAGATCGGACCCTTGACTGACATTTTTGACACTTTTGGGGTTACCAATGACATTTCTACAGTAATCAGTGCTATACATATGCACTGTTACTGTAAAATTACACTGGCAGTGAAGGGGTTAACTTTTTTTGAGAGGGAGGGGTTATGTGTGTCTCTAGGGGCGTGATTCTAACTGTGATTGGCTGTGGCTTGAGGTGTATGAACAGTGATCAACGGTCCTACATAGTAGAACCGTATGATCACCATTCATACACAGGGGAGAATGACAGGCGGCTTGTTTACATTAGCCGCCTGCCTTTCTCCCTCTGCACCGACAATCGCAGAGTGACCGGCGGACATCGGGTCCGCCGGTCACATGCGCGGGGGGGTCCGTGACCGCGCCTGTGAGGGGCTGACCGTCGCAGTAAATAGTCGTGCGGCGGTCGGCAAGTGGTTAAAAGAGAAGAGAGGCGCCTCTAAGTGTAGCAATATTGGTACATTTAATGAAGGTTCAACATTTAGCAACTCACATGGTTGATGATTAAAAGAGGCACATCTATGTATGCAGGTATCCGGGGTAAAGCTGTCCACATAGACCATCCTCCGCACCTCCAGCTCTCACCACCGGCAGTCTGTAGTCATGACCGGGAAGACTACTTTTCAGTAGAGCGATTTCTAAAAAAAAATTGTAATTGTATTGTAACTCTATTCTTGCACTTTATGGTGCAGTGATCGTCCATTATGCATTCCTGGTTATGATACTTGATCTCTTGTTTACATGCCTGATCTAATGTAAAATGATTTGCTTGGATCTTTTGGGCTTGTACTATAGTACTGTGTTTCCAATAAAATCATTTGGTAAAGTCATTTATGATGCAAATATGACATCTTTTGTTTTTCAGGGCATGATATCAATTTGCTGCTCTTTCGTTTAATTGTTTCTTACAATGGCCATATACTTCTAACTCAAGAAATAATAATTTGTGAGAGAAATCTCCAAGCATATTCTTTCTGCGGGAAGAAAAAAGGAGGTAAGATGCCTTTTGGACTGGGATTTATTTTAGAGTTTCAGATACAGTATGCTTGAGGACAGAGTGACTAATAATTGCCCAAATAAAAACAGCTAGGATAGGCAACTCTTTCTCCAATACAAATACATAAAATGGCAGCGCATAGGGACACCAGGATCCAAGGGACAAAAAGCCAGGTGAATGTCCAGTTTAAAAGAATCACAGTTTATTGGTGATGGGAACCAGAGAAAGAAATACATTGAAATGCATACATCACCCTGGACTGGAGGTAAACAAGGGCACCGGCAGCGTGCAGCTTGAGTGCTGAGAAATCCAACCGGCAAAGACCACTGTTCGGTGTACGTTCAAAGCCGGAAGCCAGCCGGCGCAGGGATGGAGTATCTCTGCTGTTGTTCCGGTGTTCCATTAAAAAACCCGACCTGTGAAAATTCCCTACCCTCGTCACTTCCAGTTAGGGTATGTCAGTCATCAGCTGAGCCGCTTCCCACTGCACATGCGCGCACAGTAAATGATCTCGGCTTCCGTGAAAGAAGCCTACCCTCGTTACCAGTCCTTAAAGCGGCGGCATCCCGTCAAAATAACCTACCCTTGTTCCCCGGCGGGTCAAGAAAAATGTAAAAGTGCCTCCTAAGAAAATGTATATATATTAATTGAAATGGAATGATAACAAAAATATATTCATATATTTTAAATTTTCCTCCATTAGGAGACACTTTTACATTTTCCTCAACCCGCCGGGGAACGAGGGTAGGGTATTTTCACGGGAAGCCGACATCATTTGCTAACCCAACGCTTTAAGCACTGGGAACGGTGGTAGGGTTATTTCACAGGAAGCCGTTGTAACGTTAAAACAATCCTACCCCGTAAAAATTCCCTACCCTCGTCACTTCCGGTGTGAGCCGATCATTTACTGCCTGAGCATGCGCACTGGGAAGCGGCTCAGCTAATGCACGATGTACTGCACCGGAAGTGATGAGTGTAGGGAATTTTCACGGGGTAGGGTTTTTTAACATTACACCGGTGTGAGGACATGAACCAGAAGGGCGCCGCTTGCAGTAAGAAACCAGGAACCAGGGTGTAACGCAGTCTATCTTGTTGCCATGACTACATGTTTCGCGCCATGCACTTTATCAAGTCATGGAAAGGAATAGCAACAGAAGAATTTAAAGACAGGAGGAGGGGCGGAGCTGTAAATGGAAACCGTAAAACGGCTTGTAATATAATATTAACCTGTCGGTGTCCTTATCTCACTCCTGACTGACAAAAAGATTTAAAATATGCACAAATTCTCTCAAGCTTAAAACATTAATGATACTATTATAATTGGGGAATGTAAACAAAATAATATGATATATAAAATGTATGATATATAAAAATGCAAGTTCAACAGGTTCAGTAGTTTGTGTCTTCATCTTCTTCCTCGAGGCCATAGCCAGGGTGCCACCTTTCACAAATGAACTCTACATCACTACATCATGTGATTTTAAAATGACTGAGTATAGTTGGAAAAGGAACTCTGTTGGGGATATTTTGCTATAGGAGTAGATTGTATAAATCTGCATATAAATCTTCAAGGATGACCACTCATCTGTTTGGTCTCTTTTACATGGGTGGTTAGAGGGTGGTAAAAACAGGCAGTTGAGCTGTAGTTTTTCCACCCCCATGTCTGCCCACCTAAAATTTATAATACAGCCAAAGGGGGCTGTTCACATGCCGCAGCCATGATGCTATGCACTGTGCCAAATTAAATACGCCATGTTAAATTGACAGGTGGCACTACCTGTCACACTCGGTCATGCAAGTCAATGGGGCTGTGCCGCAACCCCCGAACCAAACTCAGATGATTTGTTCCACAACTATTTATTCATAAGTGCTTCAGTTTATAGTCCATATAAAAAGATTATAGCAATGTGATAGGTTGTGTAACCATAAAATGTCCATCCACAAATGGCGCCTCCACAAGGGGATTAGGAGCAAAATCCAGCAGGAGCTACAGAGTTTAACCACTTAAGCCCCGGAAGATTTTACCCCCTTCCTGACCAGGGCCTATTTTGCGATTCGGCACTGCGTGACTTTAATGGACAATTGCACGGTCGTGCGACGCTGTAGCTAAACTAATTTGACGTCCTTTTTTTCCCACAAACAGAGCTTTCATTTGGTGGTATTTGATCACCTGTGCGATATTTTGATCATGCGCTATAAAAAAGAGCGTCAATTTTGCAAAAATAACAATATTTTTCAAATATTTTTTATATGAAATTCCCCAAAAAAAATGTAAAAATCAAAATTTTTTAACATTTTCGGCCAATTTGTTTTATGCTACATATGTTTGGTAAAAAAAAATCACAAAAAGCGTATTTTGATTGGTTTGCGCAAAAGTTATCGCGTTTACTAACAAAGGGAAAGATTTTTGTCATTTTTGTTGTTTTTTTAACGCGTAATGGCGGCGATCTGCGATTTTTTTTGAGGTACTGCGACATTGCGGTGGACAGAATGGACCCTTGACTGACATTTTTGACACTTTTGGGGTTACCAGTGACATTTCTACAGTAATCAGTGCTATACATATGCACTGTTACTGTAAAATTACACTGGCAGTGAAGGGGTTAACTTTTTTTGAGAGGGAGGGGTTATGTGTGTCTCTAGGGGCGTGATTCTAACTGTGATTGGCTGTGGCTTGAGGTGTATGAACAGTGATCCTACATAGTAGAACCGTATGATCACCATTCATACACAGGGGAGAATGACAGGTGGCTTGTTTACATTAGCCGCCTGCCTTTCTCCCTCTGCACCGACGATCGCCGAGTGACCGGCGGACATCGAGTCCGCCGGTCACACGCGCGGGGGGGTCCGTGACCGCGCGGGAGCGCCAAACACTTAACTCCCAGTTGCAGTTCATTTGCTCTATTGTAAATGGGCATTTGGCAAAAAAAAAAATCCACCGTGAATCACTTTTTAGAGAATGGACTAGCAATAAAAGAAGATTTTCAACAACCAGAGTATGGTCACCTTTCACAATTTATATGAAACCTAGCTGAGAACAAGCCACACATTGACACCAAGGTGGATACACTGGCTTTGAAGTTCAGATCTATCTGGAGTCGTAATTATGTTATACAGTTTGCCAGAAACTAAACCAAAATATCAAAATATGTAGTAAGCACAAGAAAGGAAAAATGGTCCAACTAAATTACCAAGGACATTTACATGATTTATCTGACACATCAATTTTATTTACTGATACTGGTATCTAAATAAAATGTTGATACCTAGATGAAAGGGCTAAGGACTCTATTCAGAGGAAAGTGACAGTCTCCTAAATGCCCACCCCGATTCATGTATTTTCAGCTTCACTCTGCTCCCCCACCACTCCTTACTTCATTGTAGCTACTGAAAATACTCTGTTTAAGCTCCATTTCGGATAGCATGGAAGCGTACATAGGATTGATTCTGTCACTCCCTCCTTCATGTGACAGAGTCCAGGCCTAACAATTGGATGTCCAGGCATTGCCGGTATTGCACCATGGAAGGAGATCACATGTTCTCCTATACCTGGAAGCGACAGACATTTTATGGTGGTTCCAAATAAGCAACCGAACAGCAGAGCAGCACAGGAAGGTCAGTCTTTTAGGGAGGAGTCTGTCACCTTTAGCATTCAGAGCAAAGTGATGAAATTTATTTAGGGCATTTATTTGTTTGCCTTGTCTAATTTTAACAAATGCATTTTTCCATGCTTTCCTAAAATATTTGACTAATGCTTATACCAGACTTTTTACACTACATCCTTTTCTTTATTGCCTCTATAGATTTTGTATTTTATCATCATCCATTGAGGGTTGAGGTTCCACCAATACTAAAAGTAAGTGTAGTACTACCCCCTTGAGGACTGCTGGATTTTTCACACTTTCGGGTCCCCCAAGGTTACCGTTAGGAACATTAATATTCAGTCTATCGCTTTACTTCTTGGCTCAGTAAATAATCATTCCAGGGGTATGTAGTTGTTTTGTGTTTTATTTTATAAATTAGGGTTGGGAGAAGGGATTAGTGGGATACTCCATGTTAACTATGCACAATGTTGGGAGGGCATCTATCTGTTGATACAGCCAGGCTGTTGATCCACCTTGCCACTAGATGGATTTAAGATTAAGTCTCTTTCCAATTAACTTGATGAACTAAAGGTATCTTCAGGATACTCTTCTAGTATCCCCTTTCTTGACCACTGACACCCGTCTACTGTGTATTCTACTCCGGGCTGGCCACCTCAGGTCAGGCCCCTTGACACGATTCATCATACTCACAATACTGTTTTTCTGGGGTCTCCAGTGTCTCCCCCTCAGTCAGCTCTACTGGACCTCTGTGTTCAGTTCCGATCCTCTGGCCCTCTGGACGACCTTCTGATGCCACGTACCACTGCTACAGAGGAGAAGGCAACCGCCACCCTCCCTCTGGGACTCTGCTCTCGAGCCAAAGACCCTGCAGCATATGTGCTCCTGGCTTTTATACAGTATCCCAGAATGCACCGAGACAGCCTGTCCCTACCAATCACCAGGGCTGTATCAAAGTCTATGTATCCATTGGTCAGGTTTCCTCCCACTGTCCAACATGCCTCCCTATTGGCCCAGTGTGAAACACTCTCTAGACTCAATGAATCACATACTGAGCACACTGAGTAGACTTCACTAACAGATGCTGCTCTCTGCTAGACAGAAAGCACTATAGATTTGCCTGCTGCTCCTCTGATAGGCAGACAGAGCCAAAAACTATACTCTCTCACTTGCACCTACCTAAGTCTTTTATGTATTCACACAATGGTCAGTGGCAGCTCTTACAAACATGGCCATGACACTTAGACAAATTTTACAAGGTGTTTTTCAGTGATTCGAGTGATTGGTTTTGAAGGAGGCAGTTGGCTCATATTATAAGCCCCTCACTCTCATTCTTACATCATGAAATGATGAGTTCTGCCCTGATTTTAGTGGATACTGCTTATTTGGTTTGCTGTACTCCCCATGCCAAATTGCTGTAATAAATAAAATAAAATATATTGTTAAAGTTAATAAATATACTTACCTTTCCCCCGGCTAATATACTGCATGGGTTCACATCACAATCCTTCCAAAGAGATCCTGGGGAACACTGAGTATCTCAAATCTTGTGAAACAGTGCTAATGCACAGTGCTGGATTGTCTTCTCACGAGGCTTGGGCTACTCTGCTTTCTCTGCACTCAATCCCCACCTAAGTGCTGAGAAAACTGAAGGAAATACTAGATTGAATAACATTTTTTCTGGTCTGAAACTCTTTTTTTTTTTCGGTGAATAAGTAGGGGCACCTCCAGATTCCGATAACCTCCCCCACCTGCAGACCTCCACAACCACTGGCCAGGGTTGAGGGAAAGAGGACCTTGTCCCCATCGACATAGGGACTACATGCTTTGGATAGAGCCCTTCCTGCCCCAAAACACCCCTCATGTTGAGGTCATGTGGCCTGATATGGTTCAGGAGGGGAGGGGCACATGCTTGTCCTCTCCTTTCCCCAGATAAGGATCTGGTAAATATCCTGGGGGGACCCCAAGTCATATTTCTTTTTCAAATTTTGGCATGGGCTTTCCCTTAAAATCCATACCAGACCCAAAGGGGCTGGTATGGATTAGGGGAGGACCTCCACGCTGTTTTTTTTTCTCAAGTTTTAAATGCCTGGAATTCTTTTGTTTACATTAGACTGTCAACGGGGAACCCCACTGACAGCTGATGAGTCATACGTTCATCTGCTGTTAAGGAGGCAGTGGCCGACTTGCTGACCTGCTGCTTAAAAACCAGCTATTTACTGGTTGTTAGAAAGACCCATGGCTGCGTGCTAAGAAAAAAAAAAGCTGGAAACTGGTGCTTAGCAGCAATTAGCAGCGTTAAGGAGCTTTAGGAGCTGTCATCGTTTTTTTCTGACAGCAAATTGCTCTCAAAACACAAAAAAAATAGTTTTTTTTTCTGCTCCTAGAAGCTGCAGCTTCAAAAACGCTTCTAGACTGAAATAGTGTGCATGGACACAGAGGATAACACTATTAACTTCTGGAAGCAGAGAAATAAATGCTCAAAAGCTGCTGCTAGGAGTATTTTTTTAAGCATGTGTGCATGGAGACTAGGGTAGTCTACACTTTAACCTGATTGTATATTTTATATCAATAAAATGGCTGAAATGTAAGCCTTTTGTGTTTTATGTGTTTGATATTTACAGCTATTGTTTTTGTTCTTTAGGGGCATTTCAACGCATCCTTTGTATTGGTCAACGAAGACAACCTTGTAGTGGCATGTACAAACTTAGCAGTAAATATAGTGTAATCAATTATTCATATTAGCATCTTAGCATGTTTTATTCACTCTCATTAGAGCAAAAAAATAATAGCCCATGCCGTCTTCTTAAAGGAAAAGAAAACACAGTGGATGCCTTTGTTGACCTACTTCTGAAAAAGTTTGTTGCCTGGCTTTCCCTGACCTCAAGAACGCATAATGAAAAGTCAAAGTAAAGTCAGAACTCCAGATCTGCATGCTAAGGGTTCTATTAAAACTTTAGTTAGACACATGTCAGAAGCATTCATGCAAACTGAGCAAAATGTCTCTATATTTTTTCTAATAGCTTAATCCCTGTATCATCAGCTCCATCTAGGGGCCAAAATGTGGTATATTTTCTCATTGAGGTATTTCAGAAAATGATGATGCATTCTGGCCACTAGATGGAGCTCATATACAGGAAATATTCTATTAGAAAAAAATATTTGTTTCATGAATGTCAGAAGCATTTGTGCAAGTTAAATGGCATTTCCCCTATGTTTTATTGTGGGTCAGTGACATAGCAAGCATTGAAGTCTATGGATCAGAATAATGGTAATAAAACAAGCCATTATAAGAATGACAGCCTCCAAATATTTCCAGTAAAGGCTTTCTTTATTGTAAAATTTGGTCTTAGCACTGACCTTATATAACTCAGATTTGTGGGTTCTCCCTGCACCAGATATTTGTATGTCTGACAGATGGATTAGCATCCTTGCTAAACAACCGCAGCAAGAAAATCAATTGCAGGATAAGCCACCCAAAAAATAGTATGTGTTTTTGTCCTTGATTCAGTATCCCAGAGCACGCAATCAAATTTCAGTTTATTGAGTGTTGATCCCGGGGTATGCTTGCCATATAATGAGGTGCACAAGCTGTCCAAGGCAGCCACTACGGGTGAAAAGGCAAAGAAGGAGTAAAAGATGGGTCTACCTTTTACAACTGGTCTGGCAGGAGATATACAGTTGATTTACTACAGGTGGAAAATGTTGCCAGTGAAATTCCAAACACTTCAGTCATTCATTTATGTACAAGAAAATTTCTGATTTATTAAATTCCTCTATACATGATTGTGTATTAGAAGTGAACAAAACTTCCCTGGGCTTTTAAGTGAGCATTCTCATGCTTTAGTAAAGCAACTTTAGTATTTAGCATAGTTATATTTTATCGTTTTTTTACTCTATTATTAGGTTAAAACTCTGTTCCTAGTTGAGTGGTTCCAACATTATCAGTTTATTAGTGGCCACTGCAAAGCCAACTGCGGTAACCCCTCTATAGTTGCAATGTTGAGTGTAGAGCAAGAAAGCAGACTTAAATAACCCCTCCTTCGAAACTGGTGTTAGGCATGGAGTAAGGGAAAAAAAGTCTCCCTTACAAACTTTGCAATCAAACATTTTATTCTACTTTAGTTACAAAGTTAAAAAAAAAAATACAATCAAATGGATGAATTGGACAATTAATGAATGCTGCAAAAAAAAAAAAAAAACATCCTGACAATACAATACATAATAAATAAATAAATAGAAAAACATATTACAAGTGATACTTATAAATGGCCTTGATGATTAGATACATTTGGAAATCAAGACTTTTTACCATCCCTTTTTATCAATACCATCCCTTTTTATGATTATCTTAACTATCCATCAGACATGACCATGTTGCAAGTCACAGTAATAAATTACTTGAATGATTTTGCATACAGAAGTGTTATGGTTGTATTGCTGGTACTTGTCCTCGTGAGCCTGTAATTTATCACTCCACATAAATAGTATACAGTAAACCCCCCTCCATTGCGGGGGTTACGTTCCGGACCCAGCCGCGAAAAGTGAAATTCCGCGAAATAGAAAAACCCTATTAAAATGCATTGTAGGTATGATTTTTTTACTGTCACTGTACGTGTAGAAGCATTTTAAGGTCTTTAAACACACTTTTAAAACAATAGAAACTAATTTAAACACATAAAAGATACTTAGAGACAGAGCAAGAGCTATGAAAAACACAAAAATATTTCATTTTTAATGATTTATATAGTAAAATAACATTACAAAAAAAACTGCGAATTACCGGGACCGCAAAAACTGAACCGCGATGTAGCGGGGGATTACTGTAGTTAGTTATGTTAGTTATGACGAGACGTGTAGGACAGAGCACATTGTGATGCATAGCATATGTAAGTGAGAGTTAACTTATATAACTTAGGTAATGCCAAGCATACCAGAGTGAAAGGAATAATTTTAGGGCCATTATTTTGGGGTAACTCTACACTGATGAGCTGTAATATTAAAGGGGGGCTCAAGCCTTTGGGCCCACCTTCATGGGACTGTAGTTGCTCCCCCCATCTCCTTTTTTCTAAAGCTTCTGTTAATGTATGTAAATTTGGCTGTATGCTGTATTGGGCACATTGTCCCTTTAGGCTGGGTTCACACTGTGTGCAGAGTGACTCGCAGCAGGGGGTCCGGTGCATCCCTGTTCACTGTTTCAGGTCCGAATTCAGTCTGAATTTTTTGGCTGAATTCAGACCTGAAACGGACCAGAAGATGCACAGGACCCTCCGGCAAACAACTCTGCAGCCGCCCCGAGAGCCGATCATAGTCTCCTGACATGCGTATTGGATGCAGGGAAACCCACATCCAGCCTTAAGAATTCCCTTTAATTTTCCCAGGTGGGCTATGACAGCCAATGGGAACACCTGGAAATATTCTGGAATGCTGTCTAGGACTATAAAAGGTAGATGGACCGGATCTGGTCCTCTTTTGACCTTTTAGCAAAAGAGCTCCCTCATTCCTGCCTGTCGCAGTAATTTATGTGTTTTTTCTGCCACCCTGGATCCAGGGGGGCGTTGATATCTCTCAGTATATGCTTGAGTTCTTATAACTGAGCAAGGATGTTGGTGAATCTGTTTGTTCTCGTTGTTTATTTGAATACATTTTTCTTGCAATTAATTATTATTTGCATGTATTTGGTAAATCAATAAATTACCACGGCCATTTCATACCATTGGTTGTGTACGGTGTTTATCTTTAATACTATTATACATGTTCATGTTGGCTAGAGGTTTGCGGCCTGCGGTCCCAAGAATTTGAAGACTTCATCTTTGGAGTATTTGGGGCATCTTAGTTAGTCACTATTTCATGGCCACACACAAATTTAAGTCTTGACATCTTTCATATCCATTTACTCAACCCAGTCTCAAATTTTAAATTCTACAGAAAATTTGAGATTTTATTGTGTTTGTGTGCAATAAAATAGTTTACACATCTCTTTTACTGAAAATATAGATTTGATAAACAGTTGAGTTAATATTGTGTGACATTAAAACATTGCAACTACCATAATTTTTTTGCTTTGGATTCTCTGCTTTCAGAAAATGTATAACATTTTGCGGTTTCACATAGAAATTTACATTGCAGCATTTGTGTGCAAAATGAAAAAGGGCTTTGGCAGCAAAAGCGTTAAACAGCTGTCTATAAAATAAAGTACACTTGTTGATTTATTTTCAATAATGTAATAAGTGTTTTCTTTGGTAAACAAATATGTTAGCGTCTCATTTAGTCATATAGCAAGTGTCTGATGCAATTAAATGTTTTTTATATTGACGCCTGAGTAGCTGTATTAAAAATATAGTGCAAATTATCAGTTTTCTCATGGTGGTAAATTGCTAAAACTGCCAGAAACTGTGGTATCTCTTAGGAGAAAAGTAACGTTCATAAGGAAAGAGTGACTCCGACACAATGGACTGGCACTGGCATAAGTTTTACCTTTTCTGCTTCTAATTTACTTAGAAAAGTCATGTTCATACTGCTGTTTTCTCACTCTGTCTTTCTCAGTAAAAAAATCAGAATTTAATTGTCATTACACACAAAATGGAAAACTTTGTAAAAAGAATTCTGTTGTATAACTTTGCTTTGAAAGAGAAGTGCTCATCAAAAAATTGTAAAGAGTTGTACTTCCCCACAGGTGAAAAAATGACTGGAAATGACTTTTTTAGTGCAGTTCCTTCACATTTTTTATGCTTTACAAAGTAGATAACAGTCCCCTATAACCCAGTTAAACCCTTTTTTTCCTTGTTGTGCAGTCAGGCTCCTTAGCAAGTAAATCCTTTTACACATCAACAGTTTAATTTCATTCAAACCAGTAGGCTGAACAAAGAAAAAAACTGACAAGCTCACTGTACTAACTATGTGATGTTAGTACACCAATCTCCCCACTGAGCTTTTGTGTTCTGACAGGAATCTTGCCCCCCACCAGAAC
Organism: Pelophylax lessonae; assembly: GCF_965119305.1. Taxonomy (NCBI): domain Eukaryota; kingdom Metazoa; phylum Chordata; class Amphibia; order Anura; family Ranidae; genus Pelophylax; species Pelophylax lessonae. The sequence goes on from NC_138772.1 coordinate 327,121,963, forward strand.
CCAATGTGGCACTAATCAGATGCCGATCAGCTGCATTTTTTTCCCAGCATGCCCATTTGACAGAAGTCAGATGTTCTGCAAGCTTCTGTCGGACAGGCTGCTGTACACACAGTCTGAATGTCGGCCGGTTTCTGATGAATAGGCCAATGCCAGCCGATATTTGGCCCATGTGTGTCAGGCTTAAAGCTTGGTACACACTGTAAAAACAACTTGTCTCTGCCCCCCAGGGGGAGCTCATGTCAAACAAAACCAAAGAAAATTCCCAGCTCAACCAGTGGCGGCTGGTGCTCAAAATTTTTGGGGGGGCGCAAACAGAAAAATGTAATAGGCATTGCTCTGCGGCAAAAAACGCTGTAAAAACTTTGAGGTCACAAAAGTGTGAAAGGGGCCTTCAGTAATTAAGGTATAGTGTGCCCCCTTTCAATGCAGAGAGACCAGCGTGCCCCCTTTCAATGCAGAGAGACCAGTGTGCCCCCTTTCAATGCAGAGAGACCAGCGTGCCCCTTTCAATGCACAGTGACCAGCGTGCCCCCTTTCAATGCACAGTGACCAGCGTGCCCCCTTTCAATGCACAGTGACCAGTGTGCCCCCTTTCAATGCACAGCGACCAGCGTGCCCCCTTTCAATGCACAGTGACCAGTGTCCCCCTTCAAAACAGTGACCAGCGTACATGCCCCCTTCAATGCAGAGATCAGCGTACATGCCCCCTTCAATGCAGAGACCAGCGTACATGCCCCCTTCAATGCAGTGACCAGCGTACATGCCCCCTTCAATGCAGAGACCAGCGTACATGCCCCCTTTCAATGCAGAGACCAGCATACATGCCCCCTTCAATGCAGTGACCAGCGTACATGTCCCCTTCAATGCAGAGACCAGCGTAAATGCCCCCTTCAATGCAGTGAACAGCGTACATGCCCCCTTCAATGCAGTGAACAGCGTACATGCCCCCTTCAATGCAGAGATCAGCGTGCATGCCCCCTTCAATGCAATGAACAGCGTGCGTGCCCTCTTCAATGCAATGAACAGCGTGCCATGCCCCCATCAATGCAGAGTTCAGCGTGCGTGCCCCCTTCAATGCAATGAACATTGTGCCGTGCCCCCATCAATGCAATGAACATTGTGCTGTGCCCCCATCAATGCAATGAACATTGTGCCGTGCCCCTTCAATGCAATGAACATTGTGCCGTGCCCCCTTCAATGCAATGAACATTGTGCCGTGCCCCCTTCAATACAGAGTTCAGCGTGTGTGCCCCCTTCAATCTGGCTCTAATTAGGTGATTGAAAAAAAAACCCATTAAGCTCCATGCGTCCGGCGCCCTGCATGCAGAGTAGGGGGCCGGACGCATGGATGGGGGGCAGTGCCCCTGCGCCCTCAGTACACCGGCGCCCTCAGTACACTGAGCTCAACTCCCTGGCCAGCCTGCTACCAACTGAATACTCCTGTGTAACAAATGGCGTTAAAAACAGGGGTTTAGTTAGCACGTATTTGCAAATACACTATATTGTAAAAAGTATTGGGACACCTGCTTTTACATGCACAGGAACTTTAGTGGCATCCCTGTCTTAGTCCGTAGGGTTCAATATTGAGTTGGCCCACCATTTGCAGCTATAACAGCTTTAACTCTTTTGGGAAGGCTGTCTACAAGGTTTAGGAGTTTGTCTATAGGAATGTTTGACCATTCTTCCAGAAACGCATTTGTGAGGTCAGGCACTGATGTTGGACGAAAAGGCCTGGCTTGCAGTCTCCACTCTAGTTCATCCCAAAGTGTTCTATCAGGTTTAGGTCAGGACTCTGTGCAGGTCAGTCAAGTTCCTCCACCCCAAACTCGCTCATCCATGTCTTTATGGACCTTGCTTTGTGCACTGGTGCGCAGTCATGTTGGGACAGGAAGGGGCCATCCCAAAACTGTTTGCACAAAAGTTGATAGCATGAAATTGTCCAAAATGTCTTGGTATCCTGACGCCTTAAGAGTTCCCTTGACTGGAACTAAGGGGCCAAGCCCAACTCCTGAAAAACAACCCCACGCTATAATTCCCCCCTCCACCAAATGATCTGGACCAGTGCACAAAGCAAGGACCATAAAGACACTGATGAACGAGTTTGGGGTGGAGGAACTTGACTGGCCTGGACAGAGTCCTGACTTCAAACCTATAGAATACTTTTGGGATGAATTAGAGTGGAGACTGCAAGCCAGACCTTCTTGTGCCTGACCTCACAAAAGCACTTCTGAAAGAATGGTCAAACATTCCCATAGACACACTCCTAAACCTTGTGGAAAGTCTTCCCAGAAGAGTTGAAGCTGTTATAGCTGCAAAGGGTGGGCCAACTCAATATTGAACCCTACGGACTAAGACTGGGATGCCATTAAAGTTCATGTGCGTGTTACTCTCTTGGGTCTCTTATTATTTTATGCCAGGAAGGCGATAGTGCTCAAGTGAAAATCAGACACAGCCCCTTATCTGCCCTTCCGGAAGCATTTATTCAATAAGGTTGTACCCCTATAGCTACTTATTTGTCCTGGGCTTGCCCTAGGAAATTTGAGAAGGTCTGCTCTTGTGGACAGATTCAGAGTGTACAACAGATGACCAGGAGTCAACAGACTGAAATCATTCCCCCCTGATAAGGTTTAGTTTATGATATGAACAAATGTATTCCTCTGCAGGGACTGACGTTACATTTGTTCAGGTAGTTACATAGTTACATAGTAGTTGAGGTTGAATAAAGACAATAGTCCATCTAGTTCAACCTGTGTAGGTGTGTGTGGACGTATTCATTTCCCAAAACCCTGAATGTTTTGATCTTGGAGATGTATGTCCAAGAATCTTTTAAAAGTAGCCATACTCCCAGCAGTTACTACCATTTGTGGAAGTGAGTTCCACAATCTTATTGCCCTTACTATAAAAAACCCTTTGCGTAGCCCGAGGTTAAATCGCTTCTCCTCTAATTGCATTGAATGGCCTCATGTCCTCTTGCACTCCTTGCGAATGAATAGTTTTTTTCTATGCTGAGATCACCGTTGAGGTATTTGTAAATCGCTATCATGTCCCCTCTCAGACATCTCTTCTCTAGGGAGAATAAATTGAGCGCTTGTAAACGCTCCTCATAATTTAGGTCCTCCAATCCCCAAATTAGCTTAGTTTCCCTTCTTTGGACTCTTTCCAGTTCCAGCACATCCTTTCTGAGGATTGGCGACCAGAACTGGACAGAGTACACCAGTTGTGGCCAGACCAGAGTTTTCTAAAGTGGTAGGATTATAGATTTATCTCTGGAATATATCCCGTTCCTTATGCATGCCAATATTCTGCCGGCTTTGGCAGCTGCAGCTTCACATTGCATGCTATTGCTTAGTCTATCTTCTACTAAGACTCCCAGATCTTTCTCTATTCTTGATTCCCCAGAGGTTCCCCCCCAACGCGTATTTTGCATTTATGTTTTTTGTCCCCAAGTGCAATACCTTACACTTCTCCACATTAAACCTCATTTGCCATGTAGTTGTCCACTCTGTTATTTTCTTCAGGTCATTTTGTAAGATTTCTGCATCATGATGTGAAGTTGAACAGACAAGGACTCACTGCTCAAGGTGGTGTAATTGCCTGATGACTCACACAGGTGCATGCCCCGACTCGCCTCTGTGAAAACTTGATAAAAGAAAAGGAATTGGCAGCACTCCAGGTTGAGTCAAAATCCAGATTTATTGACTGGACATCCAAATATGACAATCGTGACAAGGTAGACGCGTTTCACACACTGACTGTGTGCTTAATCATTACCGGTTTTCTTTTATCATGATGTGAAGTTATTGCCCTGCTTAATTTTGTGTCATCTGCAAAAACTGAGATTGAGCTATTGATCCTGTCCTCAATGCTATCTATGAATAAATTGAACAAAATTGGTCCCACGACTGAGCCTTGGGGCACCCCACTTATCACTCCAGACCAGTCTGAGTACGCATTATTTATTACCACCCTTTGGACACGCCCCTTTAACCAGTTTTCTATCCAAGAGCAAACCTTGTGATCTAAGTCTGCAGACTTTATTTTGTAAATTAATCATTTGTGGGGGACTGTATCGAATGCCTTAGCAAAATCCAGATACACCACATCCACAGGTCTCCCTCCTATCTAGCTCACAGCTCACCTCCTCTTAGAATGTTAACAGATTGGTCTGACAAGAACGTCCTTTTGAAAACCCATGCTGATTACTGCTGATGACTGCTGTTGACTTTAGCGAATTCTTAGATATAGTCCCTTATCATCCCTTCCAGTAATTTACATACTATTGACGTCAGGCTGACCGGCCTATAATTGTCGAGGATTTGCCTCTGCCCTTTTTTAATATTGGTATCACGTTAGCTTTCCGCCAGTCACCTGGTACAGTTTCTGTCAAAATACTATCTGCAAAGATCAGAAACAGTGGTCTAGATATAACCTTGATAAAGGAAAAGGAATTGGCAGCAATCCAGGTTGAGTCAAAATCCAGATTTATTGACTGGACATCCAAATTATGACAATCATGACAAGGTAGACGCGTTTCACACACTGGCTGTGAGTAATGATTAAGCACACAGTCAGTGTGTGAAACGCGCTGCCAATTCCTTTTCCTTTATCAAGTTTTCACGGAGGCGAGCCGGGGCATGCACCGGTGTGAGTCATCAGGCAATTACACCACCTTGAGCAGTGAGTCCTTGTCTGTTCAATAGATATAACCTTACTGAGTTCTTTGAGTACTCTCGGATGCACCCCATCTGGTCCTGGTGATTTATTTGTGTTAATGTTATCAAGCCTTTTCATGATTTCACCCTCTGTTAGCCATAGCGGCAAGTCCTGTGAAGTACTGCTAACCATACAGTCATGGTCAGTAGTCAGAGGGGAAGAAAGCATTTAGCACAGTTGCCTTCTCTGTGTCTCCTGTAACCATCCTCCCATCATCGTTAATTATGTGTGCAACATGCTCTGACCTCGTTTTTTTGCTATTGATATATTTAAAGAATTTCTTAGAATTATAAATACGAGGTAATCTTATAATTCATCAACCCTTGAAGTGATTTTATAAGAGAATGAGACAGCAAGGTGTATGGAAGGTGTGTTGTTTCTTTCCCCCCTTTTTTTCTACAATAGGAGGTGTTATTAGTTGTTCTATGTTTTTTGTATTAGCCGGGGAATGCCCAAAGGCTATGTTATGTACCTACACATTCAATAAAACTACGGTTTCAAAAAAGTTCATGTGCGTGTAAAAGAAGGAGTGCCAATACTTTTGACAATATTGTGTACATGCGTAAGCTGCAGAGCCACTCCATAACACCCCAGTATTATCTCCAGTCCTAACTTTGTAATTTTATAAGAGCCTCCATAGTAGAAGCACATACATTCTAATAGATAGATTAAATGCACAGGGGTGCACTGGACACCCAGCAGATAGCACAATGGCAGCAAAGGTGTCTAGTGCATCCCCTCACCAATATTACATCAGTACAAACAACTGGCCACTGCCCCAACCTATAATTGGCCTTCGCAGCAAGGAGCACATGAAAGGGCGACGCATATCAAATAAAACCAAAGAAAATTCCAAGCTCAACTCACCAGCTAGCATGCTACCAACCGAATTCTCCTGTGTAACAATTTGCATACACACTGTGTTTTTGTTTTTTTTCTCTTCAAACAGCAAAAAAAAAAAAAAAACAACAACTCAAATATTCTTGCATCCACACTAATAATGTGGATGCAGGGATCTCCCCTACTGCAGAATTCAATGATTAGTGCTGCAGACATTGGCTGCAGCAGCTGATTGAATGCTGGTTTTCCAGTAGGACCGTTCAACAGAAGCCAGTCTAATGATAGGCTTCTGCTGAACAGAGAGTGGTACACACAGATCCTGCTGAACCGGCCGAGTTTTGGTCCATGTGTCATGTATACTCAGTTTAGGAGAATACAGTATATATAATATATATATATATATATATATATATATATTACAGTATATATTGTGACAGGAAGTCAGGTAAATCTGGGGATGTAGTCACAGAGAGGAGAAACATTCCCACCTGATTTAGAAAGTTCACCAATTACTATAGGGTGTTGGCTACAGAGCTAGCCAGCAGGAAGTTGAACAGACTTCAGCTGTTCAGAATGAGGAAATGAAGGCCTCTTTAATTTGTCCAAAGGAAGTCCTATTGATTGCTGCCTCCTGTCGCCGTGTGGGCTGGGAGAGGAGGACAGACAGATGTGTGCCTCCCGACGCTGAGGAAGCCTGGGAGAAGGACTGCTGCCTCCTGTCGCCGTGTGGGCTGGGAGAGGAGGTCAGACAGATGAGTGCCTCCCGACAAGCTGGTGAGCATGGGAGAAGACCCCCTGAAGTGATGTGCGCTAAGGAGGGTAACCAGTTGTGAAGACTTCTCAAGGTAAATAAACGAACTATTTCTATGTGGAAGAAATAAAGGAATGTTTGCCAAGCAAAGAGAAAAACAAAGGGACAGCTTAAATGAACATGTGCTGTGGTGGAGAGATAAAACATGGACTATTGAGAGACTGCTGTATGACCAGCCAAGTCTGCCCAACAGTAGGTTGGGGACAGACTTCATTAGATAGGTTCCAGTGTGTGAGAAGGTAGCCGCCCACAGTGGCAAGGATTTATTTTATTTTTGTTTATTTTGAATTATGCTGTTTTTGGAGCTTGCAATTGTGTGAAGTAAATTGCATGAATAAATCAGTGTTGTTTGCAACCACTGCTCGGCTATCTCTCTGTGAAAACGCACCCCAAAGGGGTCATCCACGCCTACCACCGAGCTAATCCCTTACAATATATATATATATATATATATATATATATATTACACACTTTTGTGGTAAGTACAGTATATGAGCTTCATACGGTACAATATGCCCTGTGTCAGCAGCACACTGGAAGGCCACACCTTACACAGAGCGGACACAATGGGGTTGGTTTAATAAAACTGAAGAGTAAACCAATCAGCTTCCAGTAACATCGCTTAGGGAAGTGATGACATAACTTATAACTTATTATAATGTGGTTGAATTACTTAAAGTGATTGCAAAGGCAGAATTTTTTTTATCTTACTGCATTTTTTGCATGAAGATAAAAAGTCTTCTGTATGCAACAGCTCCCCTCAGCCCCCCTAATACTTACTGAGTCCCATCTCTATCCAGTGATGTGCATAAGTGCCTCAGCTGTCCAGGACTCTACCTCTTGATTGGCTGGCACACAGTGGCAGCGCCATTGGCTCCCACTGCTGTCAATTAAAGTCAATTAGCCAATATGGAGAGAAGGGGCAGGGCCGGACTGCGGCTCTATGTCTGAAAGGACAAACAGAGTTGTGGCTTGGCTTGGGTGCCCCCATAGCAAGCTGCTTGCTGTGGGGGCACTCGACAGGAGCCAGGAGCACTGGCAGGGGACCCGAGAAAAGGAGGATCCAGGCTGCTCTGTGAAAAAACATTTCACAGAGCAGGTAAGTATAACATGTTTGTTACTTTTAAAGAAAAAAAAAAAACAAGACTCTAATATCACTAATATTAAAGAGGTTGTAAACTCATACACACTTTTCTTTTTTTTGTTCGACCTGAAAGAGAAACACACATCATATACTAGCTCATTATGCAATACTTACCTTAGAACGAGCCCCCGCCATGCTGTCCGCTTACCTCTATTCCGGGATCGCGGCATCCGGCCATCTGACTGTCACTCCCGCGGACGCGCGCGGGAGCCGATGGTCACGGCACGGGACTCTGAAGGAACGGCACCAGCGGCTGTTCCTTCAGAGCGCATGCGCCAGTGACGTCACTGGCTGCATGAAAGGTAAATATCTCCTAAACGGTACATTTTAAGAAGATATTTACAGTACCTATAGGTAAGCCTTATCATAGGCTTACCTATAGGTAAAAGTGTCATGGGAGGGTTTACTTCCTCTTTAATAGTAATAGAAAGTTTCTTAGCCTAGTGGACCACTGCTCACTTCAAATACCCAAAAAATAGGATTTTCCTTTGCACATGATTTGTTGATTGAAGTGAACATCTTCTTAGAAAACATTCTGTTCCTGTAGCAAAATTACTTTTTTTTTTTTCATTTTCTAGCCATGTTCTGAGCAGAATGTATTTTTACAAACACAAATTTTTTATTTTTTATTTGTTATTTTCCAAATATGACAGCTACTATGCTCAAATAAGCAGAAAATAAACATAAAAGCATATTTGAAGGATTGCGGTTTAATTTGCCTCTCTTGGACTTAAAGAAGAACACAGGTTCTTTCCAGTACTAATATTTTTTGCAGTTAAATACTAATAGCAATAGAAATATGAGTGAAGTACCCATGGACTACACATCTCACCAGTGTCTGTAGGTCTTTGTGCACATTGTGGATCTAAAGCTGGCCATACACTGAAAGATTCCTCTATCAATGCTTTGGAGCACGGATGGACAAATCTGCAGTGCTGGCTATTGTATTCTAACAGCAATAAAATGTTGTCAGAATACCCAAAGCATGGCTGCAACTCGATTCTGCTGCCACTAATCTTGAAATGTTCTGCCTAGATCCTTCATATTTTGAATTTAAAGAATGTTGGGAGGGTTACGACAGAGCCCCCCATGAAGCAAATTTTGGTCAGTTCATCAGGAACTGGTCGAAATTCACTCACGTGTATGGCCGGCATACTGAATACAGCAGGAAAGAGTTAGGAACTATCAGCTTTCCATTTTCTCTATAACAAAAATAAAACACTTAGAATAGTCTGAAGAAATATAGACAATAAAGTGATCCTCTGCGCTTAAAGGTACTAATAACTGAAGAATTATATTGCTGCTACTTAATAGATTGATAATATAAAAATATGAAACCACTCCACCGGATCAGCTTGTCATTCAGTGAGACTTCCTGTCTGCCATCTTGCCCGACATTCGTCTGGCCTCGTACCACACCTCGGATGCTGTCATCTAAAGGCCTTATTTTCAAACAGATTTTGCTAACAACATCATCAATGTTTGACAAAGAATGTTCAGTTGGAAACAGAGTGTTAATATATTCAAGAGCATTAAAGTCTGCACGATCCAAGGGGTCCAGACCTGGGAAAAACTGCTGTTGAATATATTAACACTCTGTTTCCAACTGAACATTCTTTGTCAAACATTGATGATGTTGTTAGCAAAAATAAGGCCTTTAGATGACAGCATCCGAGGTGTGGTACGAGGCCAGACGAATGTCGGGCAAGATGGCAGACAGGAAGTCTCACTGAATGACAAGCTGATCCGGATTGGAAGAGTTGTTATTGCTTACATGCTGTGCATGCCTGATCCATGAAAGTGGGGAGGCACATTGATCTGGTGAGTCTCTAATCCAGCCATATACTTCCCGGCACAGTGGTGGTGGAAAACAAGGGTGTTCCCTCTAATCTGCACTATTAGCAACCTTTTGTGGATGAATACTTCTTTTTGTTTGTTTCAAGTGCAATATGGACTTTTTATGGACATTCGCAGACTGAATTTTATGTGTTTTTAGTGGTTTTACCCTGTTAACCATAATCTCAATCTGGTGCATCAGTGTCATTGGTGGTTCAGTGGAACCTTGATTGTATTAACTATTTATAAGTGAGGTGATAATAGGTTACCACCATTCCTGCGCTACTGAAATTTGCATCCAATACTCTGTGTTTTAGAGTGGTTTTATTTTTTTTATATTTCCATTTTCTCTGCTCGTATCTGGGAGTTTACCCCTCACTTCTTGTCCTAGTCACATCCACATCTTTGCTGAGAGTTGACCTTCCCAGATGCCCTCTCTGGAGTGAATTGTGCATCTATTTGCTATGGACTACACACTAAGAGCTCCGTGACAATGTCGTTGGTAGAAAGTGAACACTGTATCCAAAACATTTGGGCAGAGTGTGTGTGTGTGCATGCATGTGTAAACTACAAATACAGATGTCCCTGTTGAATATAATTCCATCTATTTGTTCCATTAAGGAAAAATATGTTGTTCAATGTTGTTCTTTTATATTTTTGTAGTATCCTTTACAGAAAAGACTTTACCTGGGCATTTGAAAATTGTTAAGAATTGTTAATGCCTGATTATTTGCTGCACAAATAATGCCAACATTTTAATGACTGAGAGTATAAATAAATAAACTGATAAATTATCGAAGTTGGTTTGTTTCTCCTTTCAAACATAGAGTACAGTACTTTCAATATTCCTTTTAAAACTCATACTTGATTTTTAGATAACCTTCTATACACATTTCTGTCTGAGAGTTGTTATGTTAAACAATATTTTATTCATAAAAGGAGATATTCATTACAATGATAGAAAACCTTTTTAACCTTTTAAATAAAATATCTACAGAGTTCACAGCTACAGTGGGTATAGTAAAGAACCCCCCCCCCCCCCTTGTAAAATAATCACATTTGGTGCTTTGCAGCCTGAAATAAAGACAAACACAGATTTTGTTTTATCCAGCTGTATATACACCAGTATATTATGCTATGACACCAACATGTAAAAAAAAAAAAAAAATCATAAAACAGAATCACTAAGTTGGAAAAAGGATCACCCCCTTGTGTCAGTATTTTGTTGAACCTTCTTTTGCCTTAATTACAGCCTTTAGTCTGTTGGGATATGTCTCTACTAACTTTGCACATCTAGACTTTGCAATATTTGCCCACTCCTTTTTACAGAACTGCTGAAGTTCAATTAAATCTGATGGTGACCATTTGTGGACTGCAGTCTTCAAGTCATTCCACAAATTTTCAGTGGCATTTAAGTCTGGGTACTGACTAGGCCATGCAAGGACATTCATGCCTTTTCTCTGCTGGGTGCTTTGGGTCATTGTCATGTTGGAAGGTAAACCTTCTTCCCATTGACACATTTCTGGCAGAGGGCAGCATATTTTCCTCAGGAATTCAACAGTATTTAGCAATACACACCAAACTGAGCATGTGCAGAGTGCCTCCAAGGTCAGCAGATGGTTTGGGGACAGTAAAAGAATCAGAGAAGATAGGATCAATCAGTCTTTTTACACAATGCGGAGGATTACCCCTTAGGTTCCACAGTAATTATAACAAGCAAACTTTACTGCATATACAGATTGATTTTACTGTTGTGGGTTTAGTAACACTTTAAGAAGTGGAAGGTATTTGGTACAGCAGAAAACCCTCCCTGGATCAGGACGTCGCTCCAAACTGGATGAAAGAGCCAGGAGGAAACTGGTCAGAGAGGCTACCAAGGGGGCTACTGCAACTCTGAAGCAGTTGCAGGAATTTATGACAAAGAGAGGTCACTGTGTGCATGTGATAACAATATCACAAATTCTCCACAAATGTGGCTTGTATGGAAGGGTTACAAGAAAGAAGCCATTCCTTAAAGAAAGGCCACCTGCAGTCACAACTAAGCTTTGCCAAAACACACCTTGAGGGCCAAATGGAAAAGGGGTTATGGTCAAATTAATGATCGACCGTTATTGATTTTTTGTTGCCGATACCGATATTTTGGCCAATGCATATCAGTATCAGCCGATATTGGCCGATATTTTTGTACATTTAAAAAAAAAAATTGTATATATTTTTTTTTGACAGGTACTTTTGTGGAGGGATCTGGGGGTCTAAAATACCCCAAACCTCTCCTCTGCAGTTAAAAGCATTCAAAATGCCAAGTTTGGCTGTTTTGAATGCTGTAATTTTTTTTAAACTGGCGCCAGACAGTACCCGGAAGTGATGTCACTCATGACATCACTTCCAAGCTTTTGCATGGAGACCCGATCAGAGCCGAGTGCGGCTTTGATCGGGTCTTCAGCGGCTGTATAGGCTGGTTACCCGGGTCTCCCGGTGGGATGGTAGACCCGGGTGAGCCATGGAAGGCGGCGGGAGGGGGGGCATCCCCTCCCGCTCCTTGTAATGACAGCCGAGTGGCTTCTCAGCCGCATCGGTTGTCATTACAAGACAGCCAACCGTCGGCTATGGACGCCGGTATCCGGGCGATGCCTCTAGCTGCAGGCATCACTCCGGTACATGCACTTTCCTGAAATATCGGCAATATCGGTAACCTCCGGGGCCGATTCCGATATATTGGGAAAAGTGAATATCGGCCCTCGATATATTGGCTTTGCCGATAATCGGTCGATCCCTAACTAAAATTGAATTTTAGCAGCTTCTGATTGAATGTTCCCTGTATAAGTCAATTACTATGATCATTCTGTGTAACTATTTGCAAAGGTTAGATTGTAACTGTGCAAATCACTTCATCTCCCGCACAGACTGTAATCTGAAAGCAAGAGAGTTGCAAATCAGCACTAATGTCACAAAATTGATATAATAGTTTTTAAAAGTTTTTTTAATAAATCCCATGACTTGCCCTTTTTCGCTATGAATTAACATCTTCTCCATTATTAACCCTACTTAATTTCTATTTATTCCCAAAGCCCTAATTAGCTCCTTCCTTCTCATTCTCTCCATAGCTAGGATTTTTACCTATCAGGTCTCTTGCACATGATATTCCTGTTTGAGCATCTACTTTTTCAGATGTGATTTCAGGCATTTTTTGTATGTATTTGCACACATTTATTCTCGCATTCTCAATTTACATAATATGCAAATTAGCATTTTGGCGCCTTTTCTTTGCATTTGCGTGCATTTTTTTAACTGAAGAATGAGCAGTAAAATGGTGCGTGTGTTTAGGCACATTACAAATAATGGGCTGTATTTTAGCTCAGTAAAAAAAAAAAAAAAAAGCTGTACGGAGCTTTTTCACGCTGCAGTGTGTAAGGGGCCTAAACCCCATTATTCCTCAAACATTCCCTTTATTACGCTATCTCCATAGTTAATTTTGTCATTTTGGAGATATTTTTTCATAATTTTTATGCTTTAAAAAGGCGAAATTCTTTTCACTGGCCCAACTCACATCATTTCTTCATAGGGTAAGGCTGAGGATTACCGGGCCAAGACTCAGCACCAGATCACTCAATTTCTTGGTGGTATGGAATTTTGGGAGAGGGGACTTGTCAGACAGAACTCCCATTTATATCAAAATGGGAATCATACCTCCAGACCTTCTTTATGTTCAGAGAACTACACACAACATAAGCTGTCCATGCCATTTTATTTTCAAAAAAAGAGCTACAAGATATTGCCCCTTTGGTACTGGAGACCCAAGTAGATCTCCATTGGATGTACCCTTCTTCACCCAGTGAGTGTTGGAGATGTAGGGAGGAGGTAGGCTCTCCGTTACATATCTGGTGGAGTTGCCAGTTAATCTCTACTTTTTGGCCAAAAATGTTCTCCTCTTACAATTCAATGTGTATTTCTAATATACAGACATCTCCAGCAGTGGCTCTGCTATCTCTGACTCCTGGGTCTATTTCAAAGGTCAAAAAGGACATCTTGTGGCACTACCTACTGGCAGAACCGAACTGCTTTCTTGTGACACTGGAATTCTGCCTCTCCCCCTAGCCTACTGGAATGGGCCTAGAACAATTTTAGATACCGTGGTTTGTCACCATTTTACAAGACCGTACAATTTTAACCGTTTGCCGACTGTATACTGTACATATACAGTGGCAAAGCGGCTCCCCTGTGCAAAATCACATACCTGTATACGATTCTGCACTTCCAAGTCTGGGGCGCATGGCGGGCTGCTCCTGCTGTGATTGGACACAGTGGGAGCCAATCAGTGTGTTCGGCGGACACGATGTCCACCGGGACCTGCCAATCGTTCAGGAGACAGGCAGAACGGCGATCTGCCTATGTATAAAAGGCAGATCGCCTTTTTGCAACAAGGGAAGGCTTTGATCCTGTGTTTCTGCAAAGCAGGAACACGGATCTCTGTCTTCCAACAGTACAAGCACCCCCACACAGTTAGTAAGCACTCCAAGAAACACATTTAACACTTTGATCACCCCGGATGTTAACCCCTTCCCTGCCAGTGTCATTAGTACAGTGACAGTGCATATTTTTAGCACTAATCACTGTAATATTGTCACTGGTCCCCAAAAAGTGTCACGGGAGTGTCTGATTTGTCCTCTGCAATGTCACAATCCTGCTATAAGTCACTGATTGCCACCATTACTAGTAAATAAAAAATAAAAACAATTCTATAAATCTATTCCATAGTTTGTAGACGCTATAACTTTTGCACAAACCAATCAATATATGCTTATTGGGATTTTTTTTACAAAAAACATGTAGCAGAATACATATTAGCCTAAACTGATGAAGAAATTAGATTTTTTTTTTCCATTTTTATATTGGATGTGCTTTATAGCATATATTCTAGATTGCAAACTGTTGGCGCTATATAAATCCTGTATAATAATAATATAGCAGAAAGTAAGAAATATTGTTTTTTTTGTTCTTGTTTTCAAAAATGTTGGTCTTTTTTTTGTTTCTAGCGCAAAGAATAAAAATTGCAGAGGTGATTAAATACCACCAAAAGAAAGCTCTATTTGTGGGGGAAAAAAAGGATACAAATTGTATTTGGGTACAGCGTTGCACGACTGCTCATTGGTCAGGTAAAATAAACACAGTGCCATATCGCAAAAATGGCGCCTGCTCATGAAGGGAGGCAAACCTTCAGAAGAGCAAGTGATTAAGGCTCAATAAAAACGTCAACTTTTTTTTACCAAAATATGAGTAATATATTGTGCCTGGGTGCACTAAAGAGAGAGAAAGAAAGAAAGAAATCCCAGGACAGATTGTTGCCACACACTTTTTTTTTGTAATGATATAAAGTAACGACAACAATGTCAAGTTTACCATGCTCTATTAGAAGATGACTACAAACAGATAGGATGAAACATTTGAGAAAACAGGTAGGAAACAACATGCTCTCTGACATTCCTCTTATAGGGTAAAGATACAAGCAAGATGCAAGGATGTAGATGAATGAACATGGTATGGGACATAGGAACCCACATTACAATAGTAAAAATATACAGATGCTGGGACATGTGAAACTGAGGCTTGTCACAGAAGAAGGAGCTGTGCCAAATCGACACCGGAGCCAAACCTCACCCCTGCCATCTCCATCCTCTGAATTACCTGATGTAGAAGAGACTCTATTGTCACAGGAAGGGGAGGGCAAATGATAGTGATGACAGCTGCATAGGTAGAGACAAGCTGACTTGCACACAGGCTGGTAAACTAAGAGGTGAGAGAAGCAAGAAGGCAAACAGAATGACTGATGTACAGACCGGACAGCTGAATAAACAGGGAGAGTGGGTGGATGGGTGCTTGGTAAACAGAAGGAACAGTATTGATCAGCAGGGCTCTCAGGAGGGTTTACAAAGAGCAAATGACTCCTGCTCTTGAGGGGTGGCCTTACGGCTGGTATCCTGAAAATGCGATTCAGGTCGAATTGTAGTAAATTCAGGCTGTGCTGCCACTCTCAACAGGTCATGGTAACCCAAAGCAGATACTGGAAAAGAGAAATGGACAGAGGGCGCACCAGCCTAGTGCATGGAAGTTCGCCAACCGACGAGCGCCCCATAATGCACTGTGCGATTGCAGTGCATTAAGTGTTTGTGATTGGCCAAAGCATGCTCATGACCTGTATGCTTTTGCCAATCACAGCACAATTTCCTGTCAGAGCCATGATTGGTCAAATGCAAGGTGCCTTTAGCCAATCATGGCTCAGTGGCTTAGTCCACGCCCCAAAGCAGCCCTGTGTAGTATGTTAGGAGTGGAGATTAGGCAGGTAGTTAGTGGATTGGGCTTTCATTCAGCTTAATTCAGTCGGTGCAGTGTAGTGTAGGGCTGATTCTTGTGTAACACAGTGTAGTGCAGTCAGTGTATTTCAGTCAGTGTAGTGCTGTCAGTGTAGTGCTGTGCTGATTCTTGTGTAACACAGTGTAGTGGTTTTCATTGATATTTTTTTTTTCTTTTTTTTTGCAGCATCAGGTTCTGTTGCTGCAATATTAGTACTCCCCCTTCTGTATCACAGGTGCTAATCCCTCTTGCGTCTGCAGTGATTTTTTTTGTGGCACAGCAGCACTAATAATATTTAGGGAATAATTTCTGTCCCCCCTTCTGCATCGCAGGTGCTATTCCTTCTGCGTCAGTAGTGGGGGTTTTTTCGTGGCACAGCAGCACTAATAATATTTAGGGCATAATTGCTGTCTCCCCCTTCTGAATTGTAGGTGCTATTCCTTCTGCGTCAGCAGTGGGTTTTTTTTTCATGGCACAGCAGCACTAATAGTATTTAGGGCATAATTGCTGTCCCCCCCTCCCCTTCTGTGTTGTAGGTGCTATTCCTTCTGCGTCAGCAGTGGTTTTTTTTCATGGCACAGCAGCACTAATAATATTTAGGGCATAATTGCTGCCCCCCCCCCTTCTGATCCATAGGTGCTATTCCTTCTGCGTCAGCAATGTATTTTTGATTTTTTTTTGTTTTTTGTGGCACAGCAGCACTAATAATATTTAGGACATAATTGCTGTCCCCCCTTCTGCATCACAGATGCTATTCCTTCTGGGTAAGCAGTGTGTGTGTTTTTTTTAAATTTGTTTCTGCATCAGCAGGGGTTTTCTTTTTTTTGTGGCGCAGAAGCACTAATATTATTTAGGGAATAACTGCTGTCTCCCCTTCTGAGTCGCAGGTGCTATTCCTTCTGCATCAGCGGGGGTTTACTTTTTTTTGGCTTTATTAAAAAAAACTATAATAAAACAGTTTATAGTGCACCAAGCACAAAAGTAGTGCACCCAAGCACCATATTTCCTTCCCACACCCTATAATAAAAAGTTATAAAAATCCCCCACAAAAAATCCCCATCATGTTCAAAAGGCCAACAAGGAGAGGCAGATGCTCACAGGCCACTAAAAGAGGGTAAGCAGCCTCTGTGCCCATAGTGAAAATTGGTGGTCGTGGACATGATGCATCCTCTGCAGGCGGGGCACGCTTGTTCTTTTTTTCCAGTGCTGGCCGTGTTATTGAGCCACAACATGCAGAAGAGTTGGTGGAGTGGATAACTAAGCCGTTCTCATCCTCCTCATCTTCTATCACCCAGGCTCATACTAGTTTGCCTTCCATTGCAGCTGCCAAAGTGGCCTATTCCACAGACTCCTTGTTCATAGCTACTCCTTCCATAGCTCCACCATCATGCACAGAGAAGTCACCTGAATTATTCAATCATAGTGTCAGTTACATGATGCTGGAGGATGCACAGCAATTTGAATGCTCCGATGTTGCTTCCCAGGTTGAGGAAGGGAATAACATGAGTCTATAGAGAGGGGGTGACAATGACGGACATGAAACTAGCAGTCATGTTCCCCGAGCTGCAGCATACTGCCAAGTTTGGTCCAGTGACAAGGAGGGAAGGAATGATGAGGTCACTGACTGTACTTGGATGCCTGAGAGAATAGAGGAGGAAAGTGGGGAGGAGGAGGAGACACAACTCCAATGAGGTAGGATGTCCTCCAGGGGACAGCTTAAGAGCAGCCACCCTATTGCCTCACACCACAGAGCGCCATAGGTGCAGGGCACTGCTAACTCCCCGCTGACTTCCAAAAGTTCATTGGTGTGGGCTTTTTTAAATACACGTGGCAGCAGACCGCAGCGTTGCTGTTTGCAATCTTTGTCTGAAGCGGATCAAGCGTGGCCAGAACACCAGCCGCTTGGGCACCACATGCTTGACAAGACACATGACGACCTACCAAGAAGTCCATTGGCAACAGCACCTGAAAGACCCACATCATAAAAAATGCAGACTTTTCCTTGCTCCTCATCTGGAATCTATACCCCTACTGTACCTCAATCTTCTCAAAAACCTGCACTGAGAGGGATGATGGTATAGCAATGGGTGCCACAGGTACTTGCAGTCAATCTGCTAGCAGTACATCACCTGTTGATTTTACCACCAGGCAAAGTTTGCTATCCCAGTTGCTGAACCGTAAAAAAAAAAAATACTGTCCCAGCCATCCACATGCTCAGCGTCTAAATGCTTGCTCGGCCAAATTGATAGCACTACAGTCTTCCTGCTGGAGCACGCGCTTCGTGAAATCATGGACAGGACACTTGAGGCAGATCAGCGGGAGGAAGAGGAGGACTTCCTTTTCTCACAAGACCCCCTTTATGCAAATATTATTCCTGCGGGGCCAGTAAAACACACAGGAGGAAGAGGAGGATTGTGGCAGCATGGATGTAGAGGATAACATACAGCAGTCTTCAAGGGATGGTTTTCATTCCCCAGAAACCCCAGGAGTAGTACATGGTCGGGGAGAGGTTGCTCTTGACAATGTCATCCTTAGTGACCCAGAGGACTCATAATCTTATGTCTCTTTAAACTTACGCTATATGGGCGCCCTGATGCTGCAAAGCCTGCGAAAGGACCTGAGGATTCGTGGTATCAAGGAGAGGGATCATTACTGGTTGGCAACCTTCTTGATCCACGTTACAAGAGTAAAGTTGCAGAGCTCATTGTGCCTTCGCACAGGGAGCAGAGGATGAAACATCTTGAGGACGCCTTGAAGAAAAATTTGTGTAACACCTTTCCAGACACTGGGAGGTTACCATTTCTTGGACAACGTGTTTCTGAGGCTTCGTTGGGTCAAAGGAGGAGCGGTGAAGAAGGCAGCCGGCTGCCAATGCCTTTAATTAATTCTTTAGTCCCCAGCGCCCAGGGCTGTTAGGTTTAAGCAACCATTGGCAGCATCTGCATAATATGGTGCAGGATTATCTAGGGGCAAGAGCAGACTTGGAGACATTTCCAACTGAACATCCACTTGGTTACTGGTTCTTGAGGATGGACCACTGGCCAGAACTTGCTCAATATGCAATTGAGCTAATGGCCTGCCCTGCTTCCAGCATTCTTTACGACCGGCTGACATTTATCAAAATGAATCAGTCCTAGATCAACAGCCGCTATAAAGCCCCCGATGCTTATGTAACTGATTGAATTTGCTAAGGATCTGGGATCCCTTGAAGACTGCCTATGCTGCCTATTCCTGAAACTTGATTATGCTAGCTTCCAACAATGTTTTTGGTTTAGAGCACCACCAATACCCAAGGCCCAATTTTTCTGCATCTGTTTGACAAGTGCACGTAATTTAAATGTTTTTTTTCTAATTTTATACAGCAGAGCCCGTTCCTATGCCCAGTAAGAGTAACTGTGAGGAGTTACAGTGTTCGGGCACCACTAACACCAAGGCCCAATTTTTCTGCACCTGTATGACAGGTGCATGTCATTTAAAATGTTTTTCAAATTTATAACAGCAGGGCCCGTTCCTGCACCCAGCAAGAGTAACTGTGAGGGGTTACAGCGTTCAGGCACCACTAGAGATGGGTGAACGGTTTAGGCCAAGTATAAGTTTGGCCAAAACATCACCCATTCAGGTACTCGCCTAACCCCTGAACTTTCTTGGCTTCCCTGCTGAGAGCTGAATTTAAACAAATTTGTAAAAAAAAATGTAAATGGAAGAAATTGCAGTAAAAACAGCTTGGGGGACCCTTTGGGTCTTGTATGGCTTTTAAGAGGAACCCCATGACAGAATTAAGAAAAAAACAGTGTGGGGGCCCCCCAAAAATCCATACCATGCCCATTGGATCTGGTATAGATTTGAAGGGGGAACGCCATGCCAAAATTTAAAAAAAAACACGGCGTGGGGTCCCCCCCCCAAAATCCATAACAGACCCTTATCCAAGCATGCAGCATGGCAAGCCAGAAAAGGGGAGGGACGAACGAGCGCCCCTCTCCTGAACCATACCAGGCGCGTTGTCCCCATCTTGATGGGGACAAGGGCCTCTTCCCAACAACCATGGGCTGTGGTTGTGGGGGTCTGTGGGTGGGGGGCTTATTGGAATTTGGAAGCCCCCCTTTAACAAGGGGGCCCCCAGATCCACTCCCCCATGTGAATGGGTATTGGGAAAATTATACCCCTACCCATTCACCAACAAAGTGTACAAAAAAAATGAACACACAAGACAGTTTTTGACAAGTACTTTATTTAAAAATAAAAAAAATAGTGTCCTCCGATGTAAATCCATCATCAATCACGCAGCCTGCCACACACGCTGACCCAAAAAAAGAAAAAAAAAAAGCTCCGCTCTCGGTGAACGCTTCCCATGGACTGCCTACTTGCGGTTTGATTGTTCTTATATAGGAATGCCCCCCCCCCTGCCCCAGAGCATTCCCCCCTCATGTTTAGGGCATGTGGTCTGATATGGTTTGGGGGGGGGACCCTACCCTGAAGGGCCAGGTATGGACTGCGGGGTGGGGGGACTTTAAGCCATTTTTTAAATTTGTTTTATCTGTATTGCCAAATGACTTTTTTCCTTTACAAATGTCAGTATTGCTGCAGCAGGCTCCATACATCATACAGATTACAGGCACATCAAGGGGACCCCCAGGCACAATATTTAAAGGAATTTTCATTTTTACTGTTTCACTTTAAGCATCATTAAAATCACTGCTCATTTTAAAAACATTTTTTTGCATTAATACATGTCCTCCAGGGCAGTATCCAGGTCCCCATACACTTTTTAGGGTAATAACTTGCGTATAAGCCTTTAACCACTTGCCGACCGCCGCACGACTATCTACGTCGGCGGTCAGCCCCTCACAGGCAAAGTGACGTAGGGCTACGTCGCTCGCCTGTGAGGGTTTAGGGAGCGAGCGCGCGCCGCCGGAGGCGCGCTCCCGCGTGGTCACGGACCCCCCCGCGCGTGTGACCGGCGGACCCGATCGCCGCCGGCCACTCTGCGATCGGCGGGGGAGAGGGAGAAAGTCAGGCAGCTTGTGTAAACAAGCTGCCTGTCATTCTCCTCTCTGTATGAGAGATGATCACATGGATCTACTATGTAGATCCATTGATCACTCTGCATACAGTTGAAGCCCCAGCCAATCACAGTTAGAATCACGCCCCTAGGGACACACACAGCCCCTCCCTCTCAAATAAAGTTAACCCCTTCACTACCAGTGTATTTTTACAGTAACAGTGCATATATATAGCACTGATTACTGTAGAAATGTCACTGGTAACCCCAAAAGTGTCAAAAATGTCAGTCAAGGGTCCGATCTGTCCGCCGCATTGTCGCAGTACCGCAAAAAAAATCGCAGATCGCCGCCATTACGCGTTAAAAAAAAAAAACAACAAAAATGACAAAAATCTTTCCCTTTGTTAGTAAACGCAATAACTTTTGCGCAAACCAATCAAAATACGCTTTTTGCGATTTTTTTTACCAAACATAGGTAGCATAAAACAAATTGGCCGAAAATATTAAAAAATTTTGATTTTTACATTTATTTTTGGGGGAATTTCATATAAAAAAAAGGGAAAAATATTGCTATTTTTGCAAAATTTACGCTCTTTTTTTGTTTATAGCGCGTGATCAAAAAATCGCACAGGTGATCAAATACCGCCAAAAGAAAGCTCTGTTTGTGGGAAAAAAAGGACGCCAAATTCGTTTAGGTACAGCGTCGCACGACCGCGCAATTGTCCGTTAAAGTCACGCAGTGCCGAATCGCAAAATACCCCCTGGTCAGGAAGGGGGTAAAATCTTCCGGGGCTTAAGTGGTTAAAATTAGGACTTTTGATTTTTCATGTTTGTGTCCTATAGATTTTAATAGAGTTTGCATGTTCGCTAGAACTTTTTTCCCTGTTCGAGATGTTCTGGTGCAAACTGAATAGGGGGGCGTTCAGCCCATCACTAGTTGCTTTAAGTTCTCCACTCCGGGAAACACAATACAGTCAGACACGTGGTCAATCACTAAAACTAGAGGAAAAATGGTTTAACCTTAAAATACGTAAGGGGTTCTTTACTATCAGAGCAGTAAGGATGTGGAACTCTCTTCCACAAGCAGTAGTATCAGCAGGGAGCATCGATAGTTTCAAAAAACTAGATTAGATGGTCACCTTAAAGACCACAACATAAAGGGGTATACAATGTACGGTTAACAGCAAACACACACACACATCGTAGGTTGAACTGGATGGACTGATGTCTTTTTTCAACCTTACAAACTATGTAACTATGTAACAAACATCCGACTTACAAATGACTCCTACTTACAAACAGAGAGAGACAACAGGAAGTGAGGAGAAATCTAGCCCTAGGAAGGGAAATTTCCCCCGTAAGAGTTCTCATGGGAAAAAGGTGTCTCCACTGAAGCTTTATCACCAATCCTTGTTTCCACAACAACCCAAAATTTTCAAAATACAGTTGTCATAGGGACAGAAAGTGAGGTGAAATCTTCTGAACAGGGGTACAGACAGCAAAACAAAAAATTATTATTTTTGCTGGGGCTACACTTAAAACATTTACCTGTTCCGACTTACAAACAAATTTGACTTAAGAACAAACCCACTGTCCCTATATTGTTAGTAACCCGGGGACCCACCTGTATGCCTGGCTTGGAGGGTTTTGGTGGTGTACATTATTTAGCACACAGGAATACCATACTCTTAGAGGTCTGATTGACCTCTGGGAGGAAGGTCACACAGACTATACAACAAGTTTTGGAATCTCATGTTAGATCTGGATATGGAGAAGTAGATTGTTTGGGTGATGGATCTTTGGACCGGTTGAGAGCTCAACAGACTCGGGAAAGTAAGTTACAGGAGATATTTCTGCAAAAAAAGTCCAAGTCTTTCCCCCCTTTGTCCGCTGTCCTGGGTATTTTTTGTTACAAGGCCATAAATTAGATGCCTAAATTTTCAAATATTGATTAAGGCCCTTTTCACACATGAAACAACAAATCACTGAGAATATTAAGTTGTGTGATAATCTGAATAGCTCCCTTTCACTAGCACCCCCAGTGTCACCATTGGCACGGCTACCCATGGTTCCCTCCTGGGGAGAGTTAAACCATCTTCAGATCCTGGGCACGAGATTGGTTGTTAGCCTTGCCAAATTTTTTTGGCGGGGGGGGGGGGGTACTTTGGGTTTTACTGGATTCTCTTAGGGAGTGATACGGCTCTTTTCCCCTCGTTTTTTTGGCGATATCGTCAGCTTCGTCATTTTTTCTATACTCGGGGAGCACGCTCCTACATGTGGTGCGACTGTCCCAAGATCAGGCCCTTTTGTGAAGATATATGGGACTGCATAGCTGAGATCCTGGAAGTTGACCTTCACCTCTCACCGTCACACTTCTTGCTCCATATGTTCCCACTATTTGCCTGAAGCAGCTAAGTGCCTCATACCGATTCACTGTATAAAGTGCTTGCGTTCCTAGTCATGGGGACTGGATCAGGAATGTAACGGAGATTATGGAGGCTGAGAAGTGGATTGCTAAATGCAAGGAAACACAAGGTGCTGGGCACCTTGATTCTGGGCACCTTGGAAGCGATATACAACTAGGTCAAATACGGTTTCCTCTAGTTTAGCTATTGCATTACTAGCCTTAGCTGATCCTTTATTGCAGCAACTTTTCCAAGCAAACCAACAAACTTGCTCTTCCTAACTTCTCTTTACAACCTTTTTTGGGGGGCCTTTGTCATAAACCCACCACGATTGGGTGTGGTGGGAGAACATGTGACTTTCAGTCGTACTTGTGTCCCTTTTTCCCCCCATTTTTTTCTAATTTTTCTTTTCTTTTATATTTGGTTCTTACTTACTGGTACGCCTTGGTTTAACGATTTAGTAGTAGCATCCCTGATGTGACTTAGTTGGTACATCCTAATTGACAATCAACATAGGGAGGTACCTCATAGCCTTGCCGCCTGAATTATGGACCGGGCAGTAATGCTGAGGTCATAGAGATAATGCAAAATCTGCAGTGCTTATTTTGATCTATTTTCATGCCATTTATTTATATTGTGAGAATTCACTAGAGCCAAAAAGCATGCACATGTGTTATTTTTGGGGATTTTTAAAAAATTTTTTTTTTTTTATTATTATTTTCCTTTTTTTTTCTTGTATAGCTTTGGAATGTTAGATGCATACGTCTGGCACAGATCGTATTGTACACTTTGTTTTTCATGCAATGTGATTGTGATTATCTTACTGTTGCTATAATGGACACCTTTACTGGCCTCACAGAAATGACAATGTTTTTCTATGTACAGTACCTTTTTTTCTGTATTTAAAAACCATAAATAAGGATTATATAAAAAATGAGTTATACACATTGCATTAGGATTAATTGAGGAATTTAGATACCAGTTTACAATATGAGAACAAAGACTGAAGAGCAGACTAACACAGACAGACAGGGATTGAATAACCACAGATAAAGGCATTATATGCATTAAGGTACAGAACCTTTCAATTGCAGCCCCAGCCCCCCACTCCCTCCTCTTATATACTTACCTGGCTCCTCTTTCATTCCAGTGCTGCGGCCATCAGCAGCAGTGCTGACCCCTATTTACAGGACACAGAGCCATTGGATTCTGCTGCTGCCAATCAAAATCTGTGAAGAGCTGCCCTGTCCATGTCTATGGTTTGCACACAGCCCACAAGTGCCCCCATAGCAAGCTGCTTGCTATGGGGGCACTCAGAGGAGTAGCTGAAAGTAACAGAAGAGAATCCCAGAAGAGAAAGTTTGATGGGGCACAATTTAACAAATATGGTACAGTGTTCATACTTCTTAGTCTGTGCAGTGCATCAAGAAAGTATTCACAGCGCTTCACTTTTTCCTTTGCTCAATACTATGTTAAAGCACCTTTGGCACCAATTACAGCCTCATGTGTTTTTGAGTATGATGCTACAAACAACTGAATTTCCCCAAGATGGACTCCAATCAAGTTGTAGAAACATCGCAAGGCTGATTAATGAAAACAGAATGCACCTGAGCTCAATTTTGAGTATCAATGCAAAGGCTGTGAATACTTGCGTACATGTGTTTTTTTTTTTTTTTTTTTTTTTTTTTTTTTTTTAATAATTTGCAAAGATTTTAAACAAAGTTCTTTCACATTGTCATTATGGAGTATTGTTTGTAGAATTTTGAGAAAAATAATTAATGTAATCCCTTTTGGAATAAGGCTGTAACATACCAAAATGTGGACAAAGTGAATTTAGCTTTAATAGAGAAGAAAGGGTATATATAAAAGAAAAGTATCATTTTTACCATCAATCCTTTATACTAGATCGCAATTACAGAACGGAAGAATGTCTTTTGGTTGTCATTCAGAAACCACAGGCAAAGCTGTTGCCAACAATGCAGGTGCATGAATTGTAAGTAGTGGAAGAGTTAGGGGAAACTAAATTCCATTTAAAAATGTTTTATCTTTTTCAAATCAATTTTGAACATTGAGTTAAAAACAGCACAATCTGATGCCATAATTTAAAAGATAAAACTGAGTTTAGGTTTTTACATAAAAATACCCCCCTAATCCTAAGCTATAGCCAGTTACACTAACAATAACCCCACATTACAGTACAGTAAATGAATAAAGATAAATTCTTACCTTTAAAATTGATTGCAGAGCACGGCCATCTCCGGTGTGGGCATCTGAAGCTGCTGTGTCCCCCGCTGTGTCCCTCTTCCTGGTTCCTGGCTACCCAGAATGCCAATAGCAATCTCGCGCATGCGCTGTAGATTGCCATCGGCAATCAGAGTAGTGGCCGGCCATTTCCATTGCATCCTGGGATTGATGAAGCTCATCTCCCAGGATGCAATGCAAAGGAGGAAGTGACGTCAGGGGCCGTTGCTGCATAATGAGGAAGAAGAAGGAAGGTAAGTTCGTTTTCATTAAAAGCAAGGTAAGTGAAACAAAAAAAAAACATGAATTATCCAATTCTTTTTCAGGATTTTTTACCGTAACTGATGATGTAAAGTTCATTTTTAGGGTGGAACCCTGCTATAAATACACTTTTAAACAAAATGCAATAATCATCCCCCCCACTGTCCGTTCTGCCAGTCTAAACCCCACCCCAGATGCATACTAAGGCTGCATTCACACCTGAGCGTAGCGTCTTTGAGCTTTTTTTCTAGTGCTTTTATGCGCAGTCTTGCACATTTTTTACAGCATTTTTGAGCTTTGATGGGTTTTTTAGCTATTAGAGAAAACTATCATCTTTTGCATCATTTGTCACTAGGCATTTCAGCTTTTTTAGCTTTTCCATTAGCTTGTATTTCTTTTTTATTATTATTATTAATTTATTATTATTTATTTTCATTAGGGTAAGGGGTTGGATTTAGGTTAGGTTAGAGTTAAGATTAGGAGTTGGGGTTAGGGTTAGGGTTATATATTATTTTTTTGTTTTGTTAGGGTGTTACTAATACTACTACTAATATTACTGCTACTACTAATAATAATAATAATGATAATAATAATAATAATAATAATAAATGTAAAATAAATACACAAATAAATAAAATTAATCATAAATAATTAATATTGAATACATTCAATAAGTGAGTACTTAGTAATAATAAATAAATTAATAATTAACCCCTAACTTAAACCTCTAAACCTTTAAAAAAAATAAAAATAAAATGATAATAATAAATAGCTAAGGACCCTAACACAAAATAAATAAATAAATTATTATTATCATGGTTATTATTATTATTATTATAGTAATTTATTTATTTTTTTTGTGGTTGGGTGTTTATGTATTATTATTTTTTATTATTAATAATAATAATAATAATAATAATAATAATAATAATAATAATAATAATAATAGTTTATTTATTTGTTACCATTTATTTCTATAGGGAGAAAAACGTGCCAAAACGCTCAAATCTACCCAATTCGAGCTACAAAATAAGCTCCAGAACTTTTTTGAGCTTCAGGCGTTTGGTTTCAGGTGACTTGGAGTGGAGATGTGAACCATCTCCATACAGAATGATTGATTTTTTTTCTCCTCCAGCATTTGGGGCTTGAGTTTCAAGCTACAAAATGCTGAGGTGTGAATAAGGCCTGCAGTAATTTTTGGCACATCTCCTCTTTGTTTAAAATCTGCTGCTGATCCTCGTTGCACTGGTCGTACCAGTATTATTGTTTTCCATAATGTTTTATGGGCCGTTTCCCTAGTGCCTCCTGCCTCAGATGATGGTCCTATAGAACCCTCTAAGCACTGAGGATCAGCACCTAAATGTAAACGAAGAATAAAGGCCATGGGTAAAATAATAAGGTACAGTATGTATGTTTGGTGAGGGGTTTGTGACTAGCAAACTGGGAAGGGAAAGTAATAAGTGAATTGATCCTGTAAAACAAGTAAAGTAGAGTAAAGTTAAAGTGTTTGTTACCCTAAAAAAAAAAAAAAAAAATATATATATATATATATATATATATATATATATATATATATATATATATATATATATATATATAGAGATCCTGTTTCTTTAAGCATGAACAACAGAACAGTGCTTGTGCTGTGTAATTTGGCCTCTTGTGTCATATAAAATACCCGGCTGATCCTGCCTGGTTCTGCCCTCCCCCCTGTAAACTGACCACAGTTTATCATTGCTGCTGAACCCTGAAAATGTGGTTAGTCTACATGCCCCTGTAATCTGCTGCTCTCCTCTGTCCTCTCCCTCCTCCCCTCCCTGCCTGTCAGCTCTGTCCGCTCCCCAGGCTTCCCCTGTTGCTGCTATCATAACTCAGTGTTCTTTCTAAAATCCCCTCTGTTATAGTAAATAATGTCTCCAGTGTATGTAGTTTTTTTTTTTAAATAAGCAGCTGTATACCTTTTTCATAGCGCCACTCGGCGCTCACGTGACCAGCCTCCTCTCTCCTCCTCTTCTTTCCTCCTCCTGGCTGACATCAGAATGGGATTTTCAGCCCCTCCTGCTGTAGCTGTCAGATCGAGATAGGAGAGAGGCGGCCGGTCACGTGAGCGCCGAGCAGTGCTATAAAATAAGGTGTATAGGGGGTCATTTTTAAAAAAAACACATACACTGGGGACATATTTTACTATAACAGGGGATTGTAGAAAAAACACTCTTAATGGCTTAACAACTTCCTCTATGGAAGGGGACTTATCTCCCAAAATGTGTCAGTTTTCCAACTACAGATACTGGGTATCCACCATACTGAAGTTGTGATTTGACGGGCTTATATTTCTTCTTTTGTTTGTATGTTTTTGCCATTTGAATAAATTGGTTTTAGTACTGAAGGCAATGCACTAGGCGTTTGCGCCCTTCTTTTTTAATATAGTGTTTTGGAGCCTCCCCAGCTCATATTATAGGCAGCAGCACCACCTATAATATTGCCTCATGGTCGGATGTGATGCCTCGTACACACGCAACGATTATCGGCCGACCGATCGGCCGACTTTTGTCCAGTGTTGTTGTGTTGGTTGAAATGTGCTCTAGACTGCACACAAATTTTCTTGGCCAACAAAAATCTACTTCAGAAGTGATGTCATGTGATGGTTTACTTTCCGTGTGTTTTTTCTTCTCTGAGCATGCCCAGTCTTGCTCATTAGATTTTTGTCTGCCGAAATCTGTACTGACTGACGGAAAATCGGCCGTTGTGGTGACGGCCAACAAAAATTTTATAGCCTGCACACCAGATTTTATTCGGCCGAAAAGTCGGAGTCGGTTGTCGAAAGCATCATACTAATGCCTCGTACACACGCAATGATTATCGCCTGACCGATCGGCCGACTTTTGTCCAGTGTTGTTGTGTTGGTTGAAATGTGCTCCAGACAACACAAATTTTCTCGGCCAACAAAAATCTACTTCAGAAGTGATGTCATGTGATGGTTTACTTTCCGTGTGGTTTTTCTTCTCTAAGCATGCCCAGTCTTGCTCATCAGATTTTTGTCTGCCAAAATCTGTACTGACTGATGGAAAATCGGCCGTTGTGGTGACGGCCAACAAAAATTTTATAGCCTGCACACCAGATTTTATTCTGAAAAGTCGGAGTCGGTTATCGAAAGCATCATACTAACAAGCCGAAAATTGGCCGATCGGACGTTGGCCGAAAATTCATGGCCAACTATCGACGCGTGTGTACGGGGCATTACAAGCCGAAAATTGGCCGATCGGACGTTGGCCGAAAATTCACGGCAAACTATCGACGTGTGTGTACGGGGCATGAGTCTAAAGCCCCGATTGTCGGCCGTAAATATTTGGCCGCCGACCGATCGGCCGATTGTAGGCTTGTTAGTATGATGCTTCCGACAGCCGACAGCGCATTTTCGGCCGAACAGAATCTGTCGTGCAGACTTTAAAATATTTGTTGGCCGTCACCAGAACAGCCGATTGTTCGCCAGTCAGTACAGAATTCGGCCGACAAACAGCAGATTAGCAAGACTGGGCATGCTCAGAAAAGAAAAAACATACGGAAAGTTAACTATCACATGACATCACTTCTGCAGTCGGCTGTTGTTGGCCGACAAAATTCGCGTGCAGTCTTTAGCACTTTTCAGCCGACAGGACAGCACCGGACAAAAGACGGCCGATCGTTCGGCCGACATTCGGTACGTGTGTACGGGGCTTTAGTGATCGCTGAGTTTGCAGCATTCATCATAACAACTTGACCAATCAACAGTGATACAATTAAAGCTGCTATCATTAATTTCCAGAAAGCTGCTAAACACTCAAAAAACAGTAACTACCAAGTATTTTCCAGGATGCAAAGCTATACAAATTACAGGCAGCCCAACACTCTAGAAGAGGCCCCTCAACCTCATGTAGTCACTTCACTTAGTTCTTTATCTATGACTATGTGCATGGATGTTCTATAAGCCATGCATTCGGTGTTCTGTGCTTGGTACAAAAATGTAGCTGCTGCAGGAGGTCTGACCTCTGTGCATTCACGAGGAAGGCCTGCCGTGTTGACCCTTGCAGTATTGCTACTAATTAGGACCAGATATAATGGAAGGGTAAAGGTCAGACAGACCACGAGACTGAAGTCATCTATACTGAAGTACAGCTTATCTGTTTACAAGCTACAGCAATAGACTCATTCTTTTTCTATCTCTTTGATGTTCCTAATTAAAACACATAATGCTTCAAGTTATAACAACTCACAAACCATTAGATTTCTTGATCCGTTCTGTACGTGCTAGGTCTTGATGTGTATGTCACACACACTCACACTTAAATCACCATGGATTTGTTCATCTGCCAGGCCGCGTTTGACATTTATATTAGCCAGTATAGACATAGCTAGGGGTGACATTTTGCCAGCAGACCATAATAACTTACTGCACTGACTGACATCGCTTACCATTACCTCTCCAATCCTCCAGATACTTCAGCTCTGCAACATACGCATTTGCTTAACTGCCAACAGCTTTATATTTCATATAAAATATGTATTAAATACTAAACACACGTACGCTAGGAAAATCTGATTCCCAGAGACATTAATCAACACATCTTGTCAAATACTTAACATTTATTGTGACTGAGTTTTCAGAACGCTGATTATAATTACCATTTCTTCTGCTAAATTGTGTTGGAAAAGAAACACACATTAGATTTTGCCCATAGCACTGGAATCTTGGATTCAAATCCAGTACACTTTTACTTTGAGTCTGCATGTTTCTTCCAGTTTCATCCTGGTAAGCAGTGGAACCGCTGCCAGCACACGTAGCTGCTTTAAACTGGCCATACATGGTTTCGTTTTTTTGGTAAGCCAGCCAGTTGATTAAAAAAACTAAACTGATTTCCTCAACCACACATTCCAGATGGGTGGAGGAATCCTTCCCACTGTGCTAGGCTCCCCCGCTGTCAGAATACACAGATCAGCGCTGCAGCCAATGGCTGCATCCTCTGATCGAGTGGCTTTTATCCAACATGGCTTTTGAACAGAAGTCAGTCAATAGATTTCTGTTCAACTTAAGTGGCCACACATAGATTGAAATTCGGCCAGTTCCTGCAGATCCAGTTACATTTTGAACCATCTACACCCTTCTTTACTCTCTGGAGACAGATGGGATGGTGTAGGATGCTCCCCTTTACACTTGACCATTAAACACATCTGCAGTATACTTGACAGTCCAAATAGGCTGAGGTTGTATCCCTTAGCCTAGGCATCTCAAAACTTTTGAAACAGAGGGCCAGTTTACATAGTTACATAGTTTATATAGTTACACAAAGTGCATCTAGTTTAACCAATAAACCAGTTTGCTGCCCTTCAAACTTTAGGGGGGCCAAACTGTGGCCAGTGTGAGTAGAAAATTCCCTGGCATCGATGGGAGTAAATTATGCCATAGGTTTGGCGGTCAGTGGAAGTAAACAAATTACATCATTGGTGCCAGTGGAAGGGCTGGATAAAGGCAAGCAAAGGGCCACATCCAGCCAACAGGCTGCAGTTTGGGGACCCCAGCCTTAGACCGTTATTTCTTAAACTATGGGACACAAATTGGATTGTGGAACTATGTGGGTCACCACTTGACTATGTAGTAAGCATGCCTAGTTTGTCCAAGTGCAAAATCAGTGGCAAGTGATCTAGTGAAGTGTTCCAGCAATCTTTGTTTCAAATCCTATAATACCACAATCTGAGATGTAGCCCATAAACAATGTGGTTGATGTGTCATAGGAGTGTGTTTGTAACAGTTGGGTAAAAGCATAAAAAATATTCCTGCCCAGAGCACCACCACCTATTTCTTGGTTTTGTAGAGTTTACAGAATTAGTGAAGAGTGCCCACAACGCCATTGATTTTTGTCTTTGTTTGGTTTTGCTGACATTTTGGTAATATTTCTCTTCTTGGGTCTCAGTATGGCAACAATCTTCCTATTTGGGATCTCAGACTAAAACATTTAAGAACCCCTGTCTAAAGCCAACCATACATGGTTAGAAATTCGGCCAGGTCAGCAGGGACAGGCCGAATTACAATCCATGTACAGGCAGGCTGACTGTACCCAAGCCGATCTATCAATCAACTGTCGATATTTTCCTCATGTGACTATTGGCAGCGGCTATAGCCATTGTATTCTGCTGACCCCAACCCCTTCCCCTATTGGCAGAATACAATAGAGCTGCAGGAGGCATTCCCCCCATCAACACATTCAGTGTTAATGGGGGAATCAATCGAGTAGTCTATGGGCTTAGAGAGCTGCCAGTGTGTATCTATGTAAAATCCACTGCATTTTTTAAGAGGGTACAGTTCTTCGCAAGCTATTTGCCACTGTTTGTAGTACACAGGCACCTGTCCACCATAAAATGCATCTAATACAGTGTGCTCCCATGATACAGGATTTATAGAGCATTATGAGAGGCATTAAGAGAACACTGCTGAGTCTGTTTGCTTTTAGACTCTTTCTCAAACTCTGTATGGCCAGTTGGAAAAAATCATTGGGAGAGGTGGAGTAGCTAATTGATTTGAATGAGCAAATTTCTCCTTTAGCTACTAAACTGTAAACAGCAAAAAACAGATAGGTAAAGATGTAAAAAAAGAGAACCTAGTGCAAGAAACAAAAATACAAGATTTTCATATGCAACCTTGTCAGACAAAAGTTTTTTTCTAAAATGTTACTTTATCTCTGACCATATAAATAAAAAAATAAAATATCTATAATACCAGTATAAGTTCCACTTAAGATTTGTGTTAATGTAAAAGTGAACTCTGTGCGCCATGTATAATAAACAAAAGGGTGTCTGCTTTTAATAAAATACTTTTCACCTTTTTTTTTTATCCCTCCTTACATCTCAGTGCTGCAGATCACCAACAGACTCTTTCTAGCCACTTCCTGTGTTCATTCACTCCAGTAAAGGATTTATCAGGATAGTGAGAACAGTTGACCATGCCTGCATAATATGTGTAAAAATGCCCCCTTGTAGTCTCTATTAGAAGTCTGTCGGACAATGTGGCAACAAAGAACAATTGGAAAACAGGAACAAAGCATTGTCACCCTCTAACAGAAACTGCCTGAGCAAGGACCTTAAAGAGGTAGTAAAGATCTTAAAATCTGAAAATTATGAAAGACTTACCTTGAAATTAAGCCTTCCAGTGGCACGCTGTCACCACTGCAGAAGCTTCCATCTTCACCTGGTCTGTCTTCCTTGCAGGTTCACGGACTGCGGCCGCTTGAATGGCCGAGCCATGATGACGTCACTCCCGCGCCACAGGGTATGCCATTCCTTTCGAGCACAAACACCGACGAGGTCACTAGCTGCTGCTTTCTAGAATATTTCCTAAATGGTGCGCGTGTAGGAGATATTCATTTAACCTACAGGTAAGCTTTATTTTAAGCTTACCTGTAGGTAAATATAATAAAAATACTGCGCTTACTACCACTTTAATAATAGAATCACCAGGTAGACATGTGCAATTCGTTTAGTTATGAATTAGTTTTCGGAGGAAATTCGGCATATTCGTTTATTTTGGAGCATCCTAATGAATGAAAGACTATTTTGACGAATGCGCACAAAAACAAATTGTCAAAAAGAACGAAAATCCAAAAGAACGAAAAACAATTAAACCTACAAGTTTGAACAATAAATTACATTCAGATAATTTAGTTTTGCGTATTTTCATTCTTTCTGAGTTTTCGTTATTGCTGAATATAAAGAAACAATTCATGAATGCATTCGTATTTATATTTCTGTTGGAAATATATGGATTTATTTGATTTTCAGATGGGCAGTGTTAGTGTGGTATCTCTGGCCAGTAAGCCTTATGCCCTTGTGTCTTTTTCTGTGTCAGACTGCATTCCAGTGGCGGCTGGTGAAGTTTTAAGATGGGGGGCGCAAGACCCCGCCCTTCTTTTTTGACCCCTCCCATTTATCAGAAGCCCCATCCCTTATAGACTCCACCCATTTTGTCCCCTATATTTTGCTTGCGTGAACAAATTCTCCCAATATATCACATATTAAGGGGTCTCTCAGTACTAGTATATCCCATAATAGGGAGCAGGGGCCCTATTATGGGATATACTGTGAGAGACACCCTATTATGGGATACACTGACAGAGTGGCACAAACCCCACAGTACAGACCCCGCCAGCACAAACCCCACAGTACAGACCCCTTGGCACTAATCCCACAGTACAGGCCTCCTAGCACAAACCCCACAGTACAGGCCCCCTAGCACAAACCCCACAGTACAGGCCCCCTAGCACAAACCCCACAGTACAGGCCCCCTAGCACAAACCCCACAGTACAGGCCCCCTAGCACAAACCCCACAGTACAGGCCCCCTAGCACAAACCGCACAGTACAGGCCCCCTAGCACAAACCCCACAGTACAGGCCCCCTAGCACAAACCCCACAGTACAGGCCCCCTAGCACAAACCCCACAGTACAGGCCCCCTAGCACAAACCCCACAGTACAGACCCCCTAGCACAAACCCCACAGTACAGGCCCCCTAGCACTAATCCCACAGTACAGGCCCCCTAGCACTAATCCCACAGTACAGGCCCCCTAGCACTAACCCCACAGTACAGGCCCCCTAGCACTAATCCCACAGTACAGGCCCCCTAGCACTAATCCCACAGTACATGCCACCTTTCAATGTAGTGACCAGCGTACATGCCCCCTTTCAATGTAGTGACCAGCATACATGCCCCTTTCAATGTAGTGACCAGCGTACATGCCCCCTTTCAATGTAGTGACCAGCGTACATGCCCCCTTTCAATGCAGTGACCAGCGTACATGCCCCTTTCAATGTAGTGACCAGCATACATGCCCCTTTCAATGTAGTGACCAGCGTACATGCCCCCTTTCAATGTAGTGACCAGCTTACATGCCCCCTTTCAATGTAGTGACCAGCTTACATGCCCCTTTCAATGTAGTGACCAGCTTACATGTCCCTTTCAATGTAGTGACCAGCTTACATGTCCCTTTCAATGTAGTGACCAGCATACATGCCCCTTTCAATGTAGTGACCAGTGTGCATGCCCCTTTCAATGTAGTGACCAGCGTACATGCCCCTTTCAATGTAGTGACCAGCATACATGTCCCTTTCAATGTAGTGACCAGCGTACATGTCCCCTTTCAATGTAGTGACCAGCGTACATGCCCCCTTCAATGTAGTGACCAGCGTACATGCCCCCTTCAATGTAGTGACCAGCGTACATGCCCCCTTCAATTCAGTGACCAGCGTACATGCCCCCTTCAATTCAGTGACCAGCGTACATGCCCCCTTTCAATGTAGTGACCAGCATACATGCCCCTTTCAATGTAGTGACCAGCGTACATGCCCCTTTCAATGTAGTGACCAGCATACATGCCCCTTTCAATGTAGTGACCAGCGTACATGCCCCCTTTCAATGTAGTGACCAGCGTACATGCCCCCTTTCAATGTAGTGACCAGCGTACATGCCCCTTTCAATGTAGTGACCAGCGTACATGCCCCTTTCAATGTAGTGACCAGCGTACAGGCCCCTTTCAATGTAGTGACCAGCATACATGTCTCTTTCAATGTAGTGACCAGCGTACATGTCCCCTTTCAATGTAGTGACCAGCGTACATGTTCCCTTTCAATGTAGTGACCAGCGTACATGCCCCCTTCAATGTAGTGACCAGCGTACATGCCCCCTTCAATGCAGTGACCAGCGTACATGTCCCTTTCAATGTAGTGACCAGCATACATGTCCTACCTGTTCTGGCATGGGTCTATCCATCCATCATGGATGAATGGACCCAAGCCAGGCCAGAACAGGTAGGTACAGGCAGGTCACGGTGCAAGAATAATATCCCAAGCCAGGCCCAGACCAGAGTGTGCAGATATAATTATATATATCATCATGGATGGATGGATCATCCATCCATCCATGATGATATATATAATGATATCTGCACACTCTGGTCTGGGCCCGGCCTGGGTAACTTGATAAATCTTGCACCGTGACCTGCCTGTACCTACCTGTTCTGGCCTGGGTCCGTGCATCCATCCATCCATCCATGATGATGATATCTGCAGCAGATATCATTATCATCATGGATGGCATGGCAGGCAATGGATGGCAATGGCATGGATGGCAGGCAATGGATGGCAATGGCATGGATGGCAGGCAATAGATGGCAATGGCATGGATGGCAGGCAATGGATGGCAATGGCATGGATGGCAGGCAATGGATGGCAATGGCATGGCATGGATGGCAGGCAATGGATGGCAATGGCATGGCATGGATGGCAGGCAATGGATGGCAATGGCATGGCATGGATGGCAGGCAATGGATGGCAATGGCATGGATGGCAGGCAATGGATGGCAATGACATGGATGGCAGGCAATGGATGGCAATGACATGGATGGCAGGCAATGGATGGCAATGGCATGGCATGGATGGCAGGCAATGGCATGTCATGGATGGCAGGCAATGGATGGCAATGGCATGGCATGGATGGCAGGCAATGGATGGCAATGGCATGGATGGATGGCAATGGCATGGATGGATGGATGGCAATGGCATTGATGGATGGATGGCAATGGCATGGATGGCAATGGCATGGATGGATGGCAATGGCATGGATGGCAATGGCATGGATGGCTGGCAATGGCATGGATGGCAATGGCATGGATGGATGGCAATGGCATGGATGGATGGATGGCAATGGCATGGATGGATGGATGGCAATGGCATGGATGGATGGATGGCAATGGCATGGATGGATGGCAATGGCATGGATGGCAATGGCATGGATGGATGGCAATGGCATGGATGGATGGATGGATGGATGGATGGATGGCAATGGCATGGATGGATGGATGGCAATGGCATGGATGGATGGCAATGGCATGGATGGCAATGGCATGGATGGATGGCAATGGCATGGATGGATGGCAATGGCATGGATGGATGGATGGCAATGGCATGGATGGATGGCAATGGCATGGATGGATGGATGGCAATGGCATGGATGGATGGATGGCAATGGCATGGATGGATGGATGGCAATGGCATGGATGGATGGCAATGGCATGGATGGCAATGGCATGGATGGATGGCAATGGCATGGATGGCAATGGCAGGCATGCATTTTTTTGTGAGTGGACAGAGGCCCGAGGAGGAGGAGGAGGACTTACCGGGCTGCTGCTGCACAGGGCTGGACTCTTCTCTCTCTTCCGACCTGAGGCCTGGATCCGAATGCGGTCTGCCGTACGTCCACGAAGAAGGCCCGCCGCCGCCGCCCGATCCGACTCCTGGTCTCCTCCTGGTCCTGCACTGGTCCAGCGTCGGCGAGTGCTCTGAGCGGACGGGACTCGGGAGTCTTCTATCTTCTCTCAGCCGCGGCCCGGGAAGGAATGGAACTCGGAAGGCGGAAGCGGTGATCGTGACGCCGAGGCAGTGCACCGCCCCACGCGTCACATGACCAGATGATGTCCTTCTGTGATTGGTCCAGGCTGGAGTCTGGACCAATCACAGCCAGGTGGGGGTGGCCAAGCGCTCTTTTCTGCGCCCAGGTTACGCCCCAGAAGGCAGCCAATCGGCGCCTCTTCTGGGTCGTAAACCCCACCCCCCCTTTAGCCACCACATAAGCCGGTCAGGCCGGCGAACCCAATTTTTTTTTTTTTCCTAACTTTATTGTTTTTTTTTGTCTTTTTTTTTTTTTTTTTTTTCCTTTTTTTTTAGGGGGGGCGGCGCCCTGGCACGGGCCGCCACTTTATTGTTTTTTTTTGTCTTTTTTTTTTTTTTTTTTTCCTTTTTTTTTAGGGGGGGCGGCGCCCTGGCACGGGCCGCCACTGCTGCATTCCATCCAGAGTCTGGACAGGGTGTGGTGGGCCAGTGGTTCTGTTTTGTTGGATTTGTGAGTCCCTTGTGACAAAGGGAGTGAGAGACAAATTA
Organism: Pelophylax lessonae; assembly: GCF_965119305.1. Lineage (NCBI taxonomy): Eukaryota > Metazoa > Chordata > Amphibia > Anura > Ranidae > Pelophylax > Pelophylax lessonae. Next base: position 327,159,517 of record NC_138772.1, read on the forward strand.
TTACAATTGCATCCAAAGTTACGAATTCTCCAAAGAAACGAATACCACATTTAAACAAAAGGAACAGAACAAATACGAGTGCATCCGAAGTTATGAATGACCCGAAGGAAGGAATGTGGCATCTAAACGAATGGAACAAAACAAATACAAATGCACCTGAAGTTACGAATTATCTGAAGTAACAAATGCCGCATCTAAACAAATAGAACGGAACGAATACGAATGCATCCGAAGTTACAAATGATCCGAAGTAACAAATGCCGATCATAACGAATGATCTGATAAACAAAAAATACGAATGATATGAAAAGGAAACAAAAAACATTTTTGGGCAGTGCACATGTCTATCATCAGGTAATGTTTTAATGAGAGCTGCAGTTTTACCATGGTTGAAAATGACTTTGAAATTACATTAGCTTTTGGTAAAGCTTGTATGAAATTTTAGTGATTGAGTCTACTCATTCTTTAAGGTTTTTTTTTGTATGTACAAATAAGCATCTTCAAAATGGGAAAATAACTAAGACGTTTGTTTCACTGATTTCCCAGAAAAATTATTCTCCCTACCTACACTTTTAAACTCTACTGAATACTTTATATACTGACAGGTTGAAAATATAAAGAATGGAAAAATCCTTTAGTAGACAATCGTGTCCCTCTCATTAATGCATACTTGTTTGATGTATACAGTCTGACTTTCAATCATTTGGCTCCATGGGCATTAACTTGAAATGAGCAAGGATTTCACAACTCTAAATGTGTTATTATCTTGCTAAAATTAGATTCCTGCTTAAGTGCTAAAATGAACTTTCATAATGATACTTCAAAGTTTTATTACTTTTACCAGAATTGCATTTTCACCTATATTGAGAGTAGTGCGGGAAGCACTGTATATTGATATGGTTCTCATCTATATCTTACAAAAACATGCTTTTAGAATAAAGACAACTAGCTAGAACCTTTTTTGACATATGCAAATGTAGCGCTATTTTAATCACTCTTGGCGGCTACTGGGGTATGATGACGCCACCTGTGTAGTATTTAGGAGCAGAGTATATAATCTGTGTGATCAGGACAGGATTTATAGTAAGTGCCAGTGCCTCCACTCAATCAGGGCTTGTGATTAGCAAGTGAAATCCCAATTGAGAAAACATATCCATATAGACAGTAATCCACACAGCAGAGTGTTTAAATGTCCATGTATTGAAGAAATAACATTCAGTGAACCATACAGCATAAGATACTTTCCTCAGGAACATGAAATCATCAGCAGTGTCTCTGTGTGTCTCAGTGAGGGGATGTTACAGCACTTACAAGTCTGTTCTCCAGCAGGAACATGTCTGTCTCCTCATGTCTCTTTTCTTCACAGTCTTACCCATCATTCCTTGCTCTGCCCTTTTTGATGACCTCATCCTTCTTGCAGAGAGATAAAGAGCACACCGTTGCCATATTGAAAAAGGGCAAAACAAACACTGCATAACAGGAACACACACTTGAAAGATGGGCAAAGAAATTATCACATCACTACATTCTCCTCCTGCTGAAAATCCTTCCGACCCGGCAAGGATATACACATAAAATAACAACAAAAATTAACATCGTTGTCGCCTTCTGCAGACCACTTCTCCAGAAGCAATCTATTACAGAGCTAGCTGCAAAGAAAGTATGGTTAAAAACAAATAGGCATCATGCTAACCAGTCTAGAATGAGCTGCAATCATGTCCGTCAGAACATGAGGTTGTACATAGTTCTGCACAGCATAGCAGGGTCTTCCCAAAGTGTCATAAGTAAACACCGGTGGAGGACGTCGAACACGATCTCCTCTCCTCAACCCCTCAGGCATAAATCCAGAAAACTCTGGGACAGCATTAGTGGGAAAACTTGGTGCTCCAACTATGCCTGGAACTGTAGGCATAAAATTTTGGGCTGTTGGTTCAAAAGCCGGAGTAGCTGGGTTCAAACCTCCCCTCTGAGGAAGGCCCCCATCAATGCTAGGTGAAGGAACCTGTGCAGGAGACTCTGGTGGAGGTGTAAACCAGTCACTGTCATCACTCTGGTCTCCGCTGTTGCCACAAGGCACATCATTAGAATCTGTAGCAATGTCAGATTGTGGCTCCTCATCAACAGTTGCACTTTGTGGTACCGGAAGCAAATGATTCCTATGCCAGGCTTTGATCCGACCCTCAGGTCCTCGAATCCTGTATACTGGAATCCTAGGCAGTTTTTCCACAACTTCAAACAACTCATTTCTCCAGCGATCAGCTAACTTATGTTTGGCTGAGGGTCCCAAATTGCGGAGAAACACTTTATCACCAGGTTGTAAGTCTTTGTAACGAACTTTGGAATCAAAACGCCTTTTATTGGCAGCATTTAATTTCGCAGCATTTTCCTCAGCCATCTGATAGGCCTCTTTCAAACTCTGTTTAAGTCGTGCCACATACTGATAGTGATTTCTCTGTTCCACTCCATCAGTAGACACGCCCAACTGAATGTCAATAGGGAGACGGGCTTCTCTCCCAAACATAAGAAAATAAGGAGAAAAGCCAGTGGATTCATGTCTGGTGCAATTGTAGGCATGTACCATAGCTCCAACATGTCGGCTCCAGGTCTGCTTAGCACCATTAGGGAGAGTACCCAACATGTTCAACAAGGTACGATTGAAACGTTCAGGGAGAGCATCACCCTCTGGATGATAAGGGGTGGTGCGGCTCTTGTTGATGTTAAGCAATGTTAACAGCTCTTTAATTAGGCGACTTTCAAAGTCCCGCCCCTGGTCAGAGTGAAGTCGATTTGGCAATCCATAGTGAACAAAAAACTTCTCCCACAGCACTTTGGCTACAGTTACTGCTTTCTGATCTTTGGTGGGATAGGCTTGAGCATAGCGAGTATAGTGATCAGTCACAATCAAAATATTTCCCACACCACTGCTGTCATTGTCAATACACAAAAAGTCCATGCACACTAAATCCATGGGACCAGAACTTTTCAAGTGTTCCATAGGAGCAGCTCGAGTAGGCAGAGTTTTCCGTTGCAGACATCTCACACAACGGCGGCAATAGTCCACAACAGCTTCCCTCATTCGTGGCCAAAAGAATCGGTCTTGGATTAATCCATAGGTTTTTTCAACCCCTAGATGCCCATGTTGATCATGCAAACTTCTCATAACAGAGTTTCTATAGACTTGAGGCAGCACTAGCTGTCTCCTTCCAGGATGATCATGAAACAAATGTACCCTGTATAAAAGTCCATCAATTATTTTGAGCTTCTCCCATTCCTTAAAATAGTAGGTACTCTGCTCAGGTAGGTATTTTCTCATGTAGTTAGGATCTTTGCGGAAAACAGACTCTCTGACATGTCTGATTATTGGATCTCTTTTTTGTAGAAGGATCATGTCTTTCTTTTGCAGCTGGATGTTTTCTGGCACCCCTAAAGCAGTGGGGCAGCAATACATGTTTGGAATACACTCTTCACCAGCTCCCAGGGAATCAATAGCTCGTAGGTCAGAGAAAACAATATTGTCTCCTTGTACAGCAGCTGTAGCACAATAGGCAGCCACAATAGGCCCAGGTACTTCCTCCCAGTCACTTTCTTCCAAGTTCATGGGTAATCCAGGGCGCCTAGAAAGAGCATCAGCCCCAATATTCTTGGGACCAGGCTTGTACTTGAGAGTGAACTGATAATTAGACAAGGCAGCAAGCCACCTATGACCAGTGGCATCTAGCTTTGCTGTAGTCAAAACATAAGTCAGGGGGTTGTTGTCGGTTCTCACCTCAAACTGAGTTCCATACAAGTAATCATGCAGCTTTTCAACAATAGCCCACTTCAGGGCAAGAAATTCCAGTTTATGAACAGGATAATTCTTTTCTACTGGGCTTAGACTGCGACTTATATAAGCAACAGGCCTAAGTCCTCCTGGGTACTCTTGATGTAAGACTCCTCCCAATCCATCATAGCTGGCATCCACATGCAGAATGTATGGCTTTTGTGGGTCTGCATAAGCCAACACTGGTGCTTCTGTAAGACTTTTCTTAAGCTGTAGAAAAGCTTCCTCACAAGCAGAAGTCCATCTCTCACTGAAATGAGTTTTGCGGTTTGTGTCCATGCCAGGGGTTTCTTTGAGCAAGTCATTAAGAGGCCGAGCAGTCTTGGAATAGCCTCTAATGAATCGACGATAATAGCCACAAAATCCCAAGAAGGACCTCAGTTCTGTCAGATTTGTGGGACGGGGCCAGGTTACCACAGCCTCCACCTTAGCAGGATCAGTTGCTACCCCTTCTGCAGATACGATGTGACCCACAAAGTTTACTGAAGAACGAGCAAACTTACATTTGTCCAGTGAAAGTTTCAGACCTTCCTTCCTCAAACGATCTAGCACTTTAAACAGTCTTTGGTCATGCTCCTCCAGAGTGGAGCCAAAGACAATTATGTCATCAAGGTAGACGATACATTGAGTGGGACAAAGGTCTCCCAGGGTCCGATCCATTAGACGTTGAAAGGTTGCAGGTGCACCACTAATGCCCTGAGGCATGCGAACAAACTGGAAAAATCCCAGGGGGCAAATAAAAGCCGTCTTTTCTTGATCTTCCTCACTCATTGGTACCTGGTAATAACCAGATCTTAAGTCCATTACTGTGAACCATTTACTGCCTTGCAGGGCATCAAGAGCTTCCTCAATGCGAGGTAGCGTGTATTGATCTGGGACTGTTCGCCGATTTAGAGTCCTGTAGTCAACACATATTCGCACTCCACCATTTTTCTTTCTGACTACCACTATTGGGGATGCATACGGGCTTTTAGACTCAGCAATGATGTTTTCATCTTTCATTTTGTGCAAGCACTCTCGAACATCATCCAGATCTTTAAGAGGTATGCGCCTGGATCTTTCTCTAAATGGGGTGCTATCTGTTAGGCGAATACTGTGCTGAATACTCTTTGCACACCCAACATCCATGTCATCGGTAGAGAAAACATCATTGTATTCCATTAGCTGCTCTCCTAGTGCTTGTTGGTGCTCTGCAGGACTATCAGCATCATTCAAGTGAAAGTCTAATTTGGTTTCTTTCTCCTTGACTTTAGCAGTGTAGGAGCTAATGGTTTCCACTGGGTAACAATAGGCTACCTCTTTCCAGGCTGGTATTATAACTGGGTGTGTGGTAATGTTCCGAACAGTAACAACATCCATTCTTGGACATTTTACACGATAGTCTTTCCTTTCTGGTACTATCTCCCAGCCATTCTTTGCAGCCTCTTTTGTATCAGTCTCTAGCAAAAAGAAACTACCATTTGCACTTGGTGAGATTTCCACATAAACCCGCAACACTCTCACTCCCCCTGCTGGAAGCTCTATGGGACGCCATGGATTTCCCACACACCCTCCAGGAAGATCAGGAGCAAAAGTTTGGCAGATATTTTGAAGTTCTGGAGCAACAGGCAGTGAAGGTAGGGGAGTTCCCTGTTGAGGCTGAAGAAACCGTATGAAAGCAGCCTCAACAGCTTCAACATTGGAACCCACAATCATAGGAGCATACTCATTACCCCCAGGTGGAGGGCTCACATAAGCAATAACTTTAAGTGGGGGATCCTCCTCAGCTATCACGCCAGGAATGCGAAGCTCGACTTCTAGGCAACCATCCATAAAAACAGGATTTTCTCCCACACCATAAACAGGCAAAGTGTCCACAGGTTGCAAAGGGAGGTGGTTTAAGTGTTGCTGATAGAAGGGCCTGTATATGATTGTCAGCTGAGAACCAGTATCAAACAGAGCAGTAGTGGGTATATCATTAACAAACAAATTGAAAGTACATCTGCGGCCTACCCCAGGTAGCTTGGTAAACGTTTGTTTTCTTGATCTTCCATGTTTTCTTTGGTACATATGTCCAGCTTTACTGTGAATTTCAGAACTGTCAGTAAGCAGTGGACACTGACGAACTGTATGGCCTGCTTGTCCACAGCGGAAACATTTAATGTGGAAGAGAGGCTTATCACTGGAGGTTTTATCAGCAGATAGAGCTCTAGGCTGTGGGAGTCTACCCACTTCTTTGTTCTTAGCAACAGTCTCATTTGTGGGCTCCACCCCAGAATTCTGTTTAACTTTGCTCTTGGAAGGGGTACTAAAAATAATATAAGACTCCTGTCTCTTTACTTCAGTCATAATTTCAGTGAAAGTAAAGTTCCTCTCCCTCAAAACCACTCTTAGAACTGGTGATATTGGGTGATGCGGCAGTAGCCCCTTTATTATTTGAGCAGTCCTTAATCTGTCAACATCTGTAGGAGAGATGACCTTGTCAGTGAGCAACCTCCCCAGTAGTACTTCTAGTCTCCTCACAAACACAGAAACATCCTCTCCCTCTTTATGCTTTGTCTGTTTAAAATCAGCAAGCATCTGATCAGGGTCACGGTGCAGTCCATAAGCATCTGTCAAAATATCAATATATTCTTGAGCACTGGTACTCACATGAGTCTCCTTGTAAGCTCTGATGATAATGGATGCTGGTGGTCTTAAACTTTCCATGATGCGCTGTTTTTTCTTTTCCTCTGAGCAGGTCCATTCCTCTATCACTTGCTGTGCAAAATCTCTCCACACCTCAAAGCTTTCTTCTCCAACAGGGACAGGTAGCACTCCTGAAAAAGCCTTTAATTTGCGATAAGAATCAGCAGGTAAATTCTGGGCAATGACTTCAGTGACTTTTAGCAACAGATGCTCAATATTTGTTTCCTGCTTAACAGCCGCAGCAGTCAGCTTTACAGTTTCTCCTGATGCAGCAGTTGTATTCAATGGTTCACACTTATCAGGCAGGGCTGGTAACTTCCGCCTTACTGGAGGTGAACTTACTGGAAATACTACAGCACAACCAATTTCTTCAGCCCCTTTCGGATATATACAAAAGGGCCCTTTAACTGGATTTAAATCCACCTCACTGAGACAGAGATAATGGGTATACAGTTCATAACTCTCATCTTCCTCTCTTTTATCCACAGGAGCGGCATACCGCAAGGTTTCATTTGCTTTTAGCGCCTCCTGCAGTTTGTGGATGCTCACACGGATAGGTACATATGAAATAGCAAATGTCCTTTTAGGTGGCAGTCCCTCTTCCAGGGCCCACTGCCTCACAGCTTCTGTAGATAACAATGACATGGTCGTTCCTTAATGTCCTGATCCAAGATTTGTATCTCAGCAGTGCCTCCAAATGTAGCGCTATTTTAATCACTCTTGGCGGCTACTGGGGTATGATGACGCCACCTGTGTAGTATTTAGGAGCAGAGTATATAATCTGTGTGATCAGGACAGGATTTATAGTAAGTGCCAGTGCCTCCACTCAATCAGGGCTTGTGATTAGCAAGTGAAATCCCAATTGAGAAAACATATCCATATAGACAGTAATCCACACAGCAGAGTGTTTAAATGTCCATGTATTGAAGAAATAACATTCAGTGAACCATACAGCATAAGATACTTTCCTCAGGAACATGAAATCATCAGCAGTGTCTCTGTGTGTCTCAGTGAGGGGATGTTACAGCACTTACAAGTCTGTTCTCCAGCAGGAACATGTCTGTCTCCTCATGTCTCTTTTCTTCACAGTCTTACCCATCATTCCTTGCTCTGCCCTTTTTGATGACCTCATCCTTCTTGCAGAGAGATAAAGAGCACACCGTTGCCATATTGAAAAAGGGCAAAACAAACACTGCATAACAGGAACACACACTTGAAAGATGGGCAAAGAAATTATCACATCACTACACAAAGATTGTGATATGTCATGATTATAGGTGGTAGAAATGAGGTTATCGTGCAGGACTGATTGCATTAAACCTTGTGACAATGTGACGATTTGGGAGCACATTGGACTAAAGAGGTTGCTTCTGTAAACGCTTAGGATATAGAGTTGGTCTTGCTTTCTTCAGTGATTACTAAGTGGCTCTTGCTGGAACTCCATCAAACTTGTCCACCTGAGATACCATGAGTCATACAGAAAGAGGGATTATATTTTACTTCTTTCCACTCTCCCAAAAGAGGCTTGCATCTCTAGTTAAATTAACTTACATGCATGCACCATAATTACTTATGTAGCCAGGTGCTGGACTACAACAATAGGGAAAAGTAAATGTTGCCTTTTATTCTTCTCTCCCTCTACTCAGACACTGATGTTATCCTGCACCATTATCCTCCAGCCAGCAGGGGGGGAGCTAAAGCCAAGCAAGCCTATAGACTTCTATGTAGAGTGTTGAGTATCTTAGGAGTTGTAGTTTGAGATGGCAGCCATATATTGGGACGAATAGACACCTTGTACCACAGATCACAATAATTGCTGTGCAGTAGGAGGAGTGGAGATTCCACAATGGCTCAAAACTGATATGGTCTAGAAATATTTAGACAGAATAAAGGTGAATAAAGCACCTGGACCAGATGGCATACACCCACAGATCCAAAAAGAATTGAGCTCATTTCAAAGCGATTGTTTCTAATTTTTAGGGACTCTTTAATGACTGAAATAGTACCACTGGATTGGCGTAAGGCCAATGTGGTGCCTATATTTAAAAAGGGATTAAAGTCTTTACCAAGTAACTATAGACCTGTTCATTTAACTTCTATAGTCGGAAAGATACTGGAGAGTTTATTAAAAGACCATATAGATAACTTCTTGCTGGAAAAAATATTTTAAAGTGGAAGTAAACGTCCATCTTTTGCTTTTACCTATAATAAGGCTTACCTATAGGTAGTATAAATATCTCCTAAACGTGCACCGTTTAGGAGACATTTACATTACATGTAGCAAGTGACATCACTGGCCCATGCGCTCTGCATGAACAGCCACCTGTGCTGTTCTTTCACAGCCCTGTGCAGTGAACGGTGACTCCCGTGCACATGTGCGGAAGTGACGTCATCGCAGCTCCAGCCAGTCTCAGAGCCAGAGTCGGAGAACCCTAAAGCAAGAAGGGTAAAGAGGGATACTCCTGCACGCTAACTTCTCGGCGTGGGAGGGCTTAGTTTTAAGGTAAGTTTAACATAATGTGCTAATATGCAATGCATACTAGCACATTATGGCTTTACTTTGCAGGTCCAAAAAAAAAAAAACCCAGCTGTTTACAACCACTGTAAGCAACAGACATCATGGATTCATGGGGGACAGAAGTTGTCAAACAAACCTGATATATTTTCAGGAGGAGGTAAGTAAAACCTTGGGCAGAGGAGTGGCTATGGACGTAGTATACTTGGATTTTGCAAAAGCGTTTGACACAAATCCCCACATGTCTAATGTGTAAGGTAAAGTCTACAGGCTTGGAAGGATCAATTTGTAAATGGGTAAAAAACTGGCTAAAAAGCCAAATTCAAAGAGTAGTGGTTAATGATTCATACTTTGAATGGTCTAGGGTTGTTAGTGGTATACCATTATAGTGTAAGATTAGAGGAACTGAATTTATTGTCTCTTGAGAAGAGGAGATTAAGGGGGGGGGGGGGGAATATGATCAATGTGTATAATTACATAGGTGGTCTATATAGTGAACTTGGTGGTGAGTTATTTACTTTAAGGTTATCACAGAGAACAAGGAGGCACTCTACATCTAGAGAAAAAAAGATTTCATCTCCAAATACGGAAAGATTTCTTCACAGTAAGAGCTGTGCAAATGTGGAATATACTCCCCTCGAAAGCTGGTTCTGGCCAAGGGACTCACACCACACAATGTACATCATCCATGTATAATGGTAGATCTTCCTAGAAGTAGATTTCCTAGCTTTTAACAGCATTGGAATCACCGATTCAGACCAGCCCCTATTCTTCAGTACCTGGCTTTCAACAGCCGAGCCGTCAAAGCCCATGACTGTAGATCGAAGACTGGCTCTTGGAACAGCAGATCCTCAGTGAGAGGAAGCTTTCAAGGAACGTCGGCGACCAGCCGTACCAGGTTGGCGTGCCAAGCCCCATGAGGCCAGTCCAGGGCCACTAAGATGACCGGAATCCCTTCTGCCTCGATCCTGTGTAGAGTTCTTGGGGCCATCAGCGCATCTGTGGCGTCCTCCAGAGGATCCCATGACCGAGCCAGGAACCTCTGCACCTTTCTGTTGAGCCGAGACATCAACAGATCCACCTCGGGGGTGCCCCACTGGAGACACAAATGATGAAACACCTCTGGATGAAGACACCATTTCCCCTGGTTCAACGCCTGCCGACCGAGGTAATCCACCTGCCAATTTTCCACTCCAGGAATGTGTACGGCGGAAAGGACTGGAACGAACATTCTGCCCACCTGAGAATGCCAGCTACCTCCAGAGCCGCCAGGACACTACTTGGGCCCCCTTGGTGATTGACATAAGCCACGACTGTGGCATTGTCTGATTGAATGTGCACTGGACATCCTTAAAGGGGAGCAAATATGTTGGTTTACCGGCGCTACCACAATGCACAATGGATAAAAACCTTTAAACCATATACATGTGCCGTGCAAAGTATGTTGAGTGAGTCCAATGAATTGGAACTTAAAAAGTGCACAGTGCATTAAAACAAATTGATGTGGTCCTGCAAGGAGCCAAGGGGCCACATCATGTAATAAAAGTGCCAACATGCTCGGACAAGTAGTGATACCTGTAGGTGGTACTAATATGTGTTCCACTATGAAAACAAAAGTGCTGAGATTGCTCTAGAGTGAAAGATTTTATTTAGATTTGCAAAAGTTGTACCAGTGATACTGTGGGAGGTGTGTGCTCACAGCATAGTGTGTGCTGGTGAAGCCGGTGCTAATACCCGTGGCCCCCCACTAGGTAAAAGCACTTACCGCTTGGACTGCCTGTGGTCCAAACTGCACATCAATCCTGGTTCCCACTCTGTTTCCTCACTGGTGTGTGATAAGCTTGTGCTAAAAGCATAAGATATCTCCCATTGCGTGGTATAGTTTAGGTAAGAAAGCACAAAACATATCCACTCACAGTTAGGAAGTTCACCGCCAGCGTGCAGGGTCCGGTCGCTTAAGCGCTTCTGTGTTCCACAGTCCGGAACCACTGCTACCGGAAGTTACGTGTGACGTAGCAAGACATCCTTGTCCAATGTTCCAGGCACAGTCTAATCGCTCGGAGCTCCAGGATATTGATCGGTAGTCTGGACTCTTCCAGGGTTCAGACACCCTGAGCAGAATTTCTGTCAAGAATGCTTCACCACCCCGACAGGTTGGCATCTGTGGTGACCACCGTCCAATACAAGGGGAGGAAGGTATTGCCCTGCCAGAGCACCAAAGAACTAAGCCACCGGATCAGGGACCCTTTTTCACCCTGGCTCAGCTGGATTTGGTTGTCCAGATACTGCAGATTCTTGTCCCATTTGATCAGAATTTCCCTTGCAGGGACCTCGTATAGAACCATGCAAACGGGACAACCTCAAAGGTAGACACCATCAGGCCCAACACTCGCATGCAGCACTCAGAGAAATGACCATCTGCTGGGAAATTGCTGCCTGCAGTTTCTGGAGTTTGTCCAGAGGAAGGAGAACTCTGGCTAAGGCCGAGTCCAGAGTAGGACCCAGATAGTCTAGTTTCGTGGAAGGAACCAAGGCAGACTTCTGAAGATTCGGAATCCAGCCGAACTTTCTCAGTGTCCATATGGAGGTCTCCAGGTTTTCCACCAGCGCAGTAGGAGACTCTGCTCACAGAAGAAGGTAGTCAAAGTAGCCCAGGACCGCGATCCCCTGCTGACCTAACAAGAAGACCCGAGGAACAGAGGTGAGACCAAAGGGTAACACCACAAACTGATAATGCTCCTCTCCCACGGCAAAACAGAGGAAGCCGTTAAAATAGGAGAGGAAAGGTTACACCTTTGCCACTCTGGATGGCTTGTTGGTGCCAATGGGGACCTGCGCCTCCATAGCAGCTGCAGTTGCGTCCTCCATCTTTAAGGTCTGACGCACATATATAATCAGTGCATCCCCCAGCGCCCTTTCGTGTGCGGTTGCAGAAGTGTAGGAATCCTCCTATCTAAAGATTCAGGGAGTGTGGTCACAGACCCATGCAGGGTGACCCACGTCCCTAGCGGCTTAATCAGATTCAGGATCTGAGGGGACAGATGAGGCAAGGTGCTTTTTTGCCAGCCCGTCACCCAAAAGCCAACTTTACCTGGGACACAAAGGACCCCAGGACCGCCGTCAGTGCGTCAATGGATGGTTTGGACCCGGAGGGCTCCGCGGCCTCAGAAAGGGAATTGGGGAGGGATGGAGATGTGCTCTAAAAGAATCCATTAGTCACCAGGGGGACCCCACCCACAAAAAAGTGTAAAATACTACTAATGGACACCCCCACCGCTCTGGCAACACACCTGGTTGCCAGTCACAGAGCCCCAATCAATCCTCAGCAGGGAGGGAGAGGACCCCATCAGACTCACCACCCTGCAGAAACCAGGCACCGTAGCCACCAGGAGAATCTGCACTGCACGTACGGTGATCAGGAAAAGAAAAGATCCAGGAGTCAGCACCAGGGGATGAGGAGGGGCTCTGACCACCGAAATCACCGCCCATAGGGCTCCACTGTCATGGCCACCCCTGTTTTCTATGGAAAACCACCGCAAAATGGCCACCGGACTACACAAACATGGCGGCCGTGCATTGCGGCACAAAGGCTACAAGAAAATGGCGGCCCTGCGTTAGTGGAGAAGGGGTAGGATGGGGGGACAGGTGAGGGAGTGCCTAGCGGGAAGGAGTGGAACTCGGGGTTTCCGACCATACCATGGAGTGGTCTGTGTCCACCCCAAAACCCTCCAGGGGGAGAGGGGGGACAGCTACTCACCATACCAGGAACTAGGGGAGCACCGTTCCAGACAGAACCCCTCGCCAGCCTCCGTCCGATGGGGCTATGTCGCAGTCGACCTAGCGCGGAGCTGAGGTCTGCGCACACTCGCTGGCCAGACTGGGGTGACCAATGGATCTAGATCAGTGGTCCCCAACCCTGGTCCTCAGGGCCCACTAACAGGCCAGGTTTGCCAGATAACTGAAATACATCCCAGGTGATATCATTTGCTGCTCAGTGATTGCAATACTCTAGTCTGCATCTCCCCAAGGTAATACTTAAAATCTGGCCTGTTAGTGGGCCCTTAGGACCGGGGTTGAGGACCACTGATCTAGATTATCCAGCCCATTGCCCCGTCCAGCAGTTGATTGTAGATCTCACAGGAAAAACCAGAAGAAAAACATATATGAAAAAGAAAAAATGTTGCCAGGACCAGAGATCCCAGCAAGGAACTAGGTCCTTACTCCTGACTAGGCAGAAAAAAACTGAGTACCTATAGCAGAGGGAGGGAGTATACCCGCTGAGATTGCCCATAGGTGTAGCCTGACTTTTTTTCTGCTTAGTGTCCTACTCCTGTAGGGGGCAGTATAACCTAATGGTTAGTACTATCAAGAGCTGTGTCTGTCAATAAACGAAAGAGAAACAATATTTTCTACTTTCTGTTTCAAAAGAAATCCAATAAAATCTAATTTCATCATAAATTTAGGCCAGAATGTATTCTGCTACATGTCTTTGGTAAAAAAAATCCTGATAAGTGTATGATAATAGGTTTGTGTGAAAGTTATAGGGCCTACAAGCTAGGCTACATATCATTGAAAATTGATCATTGAATTGATTCCTGAGGCCCTAAAATGTCAGGAAAGTACAAATACCCCCAAAATGACCCCTTTTTGTACAGAGGACAGTCCAAGTTATTTAGTAAGAGGCACAGAGACTTTACTGAAGTTGCAATTTTTTGCCCACAATAGTTTGGGTTATGAAGATTTTTTTTCCACAAAATTTTCATATTAACAAGTTATTACTTACACATGGCATAGATAAATTTGCAATTGCACCCCAAAATATATTCTGCTACTCCTCCTGAGTATGGCGATACCACATGTGAGACTTTTCCACAGCCTTGCCACATACAGAGGCCCAACATCCAAGTAGCTTCATCAGGTGTTCTAAAGGCATAAATTACACATTTTATTTCCTGAGTACCTATCACATTTTTGAAGGCCCTGGAGCACCAGGACGTAAAATTTCCCACAAAACGACCCCATTTTGGAAAGAAAACATCCAAATGTATATTCTATGAGGCATAATGAGTCTTTTGAACATTTTTTTACGCAAAGTTGTCAATTTATAAAATATTTCTAACACATAACATGTACATAGCAAAAATGAAACCCCAAAATGCATTCTGATACTCGTCCTGAGAATGGTGATACCACATGTGTGAGACTTTTCCACAGCCTGGCCACATACAGAGGCCCAATATCCAAGTAGCACCGTCAGGCGTTCTAGGAGCATAAATTACACATTTCATTTCCTGAGTACCTATCACATTTTTGAAGGCCCTGGATAATTTTTTAGCCATGTGGACAGACATGCGCAGATGATTCCTGGGACAGATGTGTGAGAGATGTTGATCACTGGGATGTGGCAGATGTTCACTGTGACTGATGTAGCAGGTGTTCACTGGGACAGATGTAGCAGATTTTCACTGAGACAGATGTGGCAGATCATGGACAGATGTGGCAGATCACAGACAGATGTGGCAGATGATTACAGACAGATGTCGCAGATGGTGTGCACAAGATGATTACAGACAGATGAGGCAGATGATCACTGACAGATGTGGCAGATGATGTGCTCCAGATTATCACAGACAGATGTGGCAGATGATCATGGACATATGTGGCAGATGATCAAGGACAGATGTGGCAGATGATCACGGACAGACGTGGCAGATGATCACAAACAGACATGGCAGATGATGTGCACCAGATGATCACGGACAGATGTGCCAGATGATCATGGACAGATGTGCCAGATGATCACAGACAGATGTGGCAGATGATGTGCGCCAGATAATCACGGACAGATGTGGCAGATGATCACAGATGGACATGCCAGATGATGTGTGCCAAGTGTGTGACAGATGATCATAGATAGATGTACCAGATGATCATGGACAGATGTGGCAGATGATCAAGGACAGATGTGGCAGATGATCACGGACAGACGTGGCAGATGATCACAAATAGACGTGGCAGATGATTTGCACCAGATGATCACGGACAGATGTGCCAGATGGATAAGTGAAAATCAGGTGCGCTAACCCAAAAAACATGACATAGCATATAAACATATACATGAAAGTGATAAAAACAAAAATTTTCAAAATGAGTCCAACAGGTGTAAATCAAAGAGTGAGACAAACAGAATCACTAGTGTATCTCAAACAATAGTGTCCAAAAAAATGTGATAAACAGTCCAATTGATAAAAAATCCAAAATTCGTGCTGTGAACACACTTTAACTCAAGAAGGTGTAAGCCACGTGATAAAAAGGATACAGCGTCCCACCACCAGCTTAGCTCCTTACCAAACGATGGAAGTATAAGGGCATATAGGGATATCCCTGCTCCGAAGACCACGCAGCTACAGAAGGATTCCAAATCACCCAGGTGACAATTAAACACACAGGTAGTGTCTGGACTCTTACCGGACAACGCCAAGGTGCAAGCCTGAAACTGATCCTGTGAAGGGGTCCTGTGTGTAATCACTGTAGGTGGATGGCTGATGGGATCTCGGGTGTCTAATGGGATCTCGGGTCCAGATGTGCCAGATGATCATGGACAGATGTGCCAGATGATCACAGACAGATGTGGCAGATGATGTGCGCCAGATAATCACGGACAGATGTGGCAGATTATCACAGATGGACGTGCCAGATGATGTGTGACAAATGTGTGCCAGATGATCATGGACAGATGTACCAGATGATCACTGACAGATGTACCAGATGATCATGGACAGATGTGCCAGATGATCAAGGACAGATGTGACAGATAATCACGGACAGATATGGCAGATGATCACAAACAGATGTGCCAGATGATCACAGACAGATGTGCCAGATGTTAACTGGGACAGACTATTTTACTGGGACAGATGTGTGACAGGTGTTTTTACTGTGTTTGGGACACTGTTTTGGGACACTAGCTGGGTGATCAGTGAGTAAAAAGCAGTAAAAGTGCTGTAAACTCACTGATCCCTGGCTGGCAGCATAGATCCACTCTCCTTCTCCTCACTGACAGGCTCTGTCTTGGGAGAAGCAGAGCCGATCGCCGTTACAATGGCTGTGTTTACATTACATAAAGCCCTCCTGCCAAGCGCTGTTGTGCTGTGTCTGGGGGACACAGGCACACCAGGATCACGCAGCTGCACAGGCATGAGGCCACGCGATTTCCCTCCTTCTAAAGGACGTTCATGAACATCCACTCAAGAGGAGGAAGCGCCCACCTGGCCGTATATGTGCAGTGGTCAGGGGGGAGGAGGTTAAAATGCCCTTAAGTACACACACGCTTTGTGATTTTTAGTACCATTGGTTAACAGTGTGTTAAAAATTTAAGAATGAATGTGGTATTATCTGGTTAAAATTATCGTATCATTTAGGTAATGAAAGGAACTTTATGATACTTCACAGTTCAATTACTGTTACCAGAATTACAATTATACAGAACACACATTGAGAAAGATATATTTAGAATTGTTTAGCAATGCTTCATCATTCATCTTCCTTTTGTGCATTTACTTCAGTCACTTATTCTATTTGTGCTCGAAAAATGTTTCCATGGATAATTTGAATACATTCTAATATAATATAAGAAACGAGCTTTGGAATTTATGAGACCAATAGAGAAGTGGCTGACATAGAGAGCTTAACGTTTGTGTGTGGGAGCTAATGACCAGTTAGCATAAAAAAAAAAAAAAAAAAATGCCTCAGATTCCAGCCAAACAAAAGCACATACTGAAAAGAAGTCATTACTCACTATTTATAACATGTCAGGTAAATGGAAAGCATCTTTGCCGACTTTACGTCTCATATAAAATATTTAATAGCACCCTTCATTTTTGTTTACAATGGTCTAATTTTATGGTTTACATATATATATAGTATATATATATATATATATATATATATATATATATATATATATATATATATATATATATATA
Source organism: Pelophylax lessonae (assembly GCF_965119305.1). Lineage (NCBI taxonomy): Eukaryota > Metazoa > Chordata > Amphibia > Anura > Ranidae > Pelophylax > Pelophylax lessonae. The sequence goes on from NC_138772.1 coordinate 327,176,504, forward strand.
CAGTATATTGTCAAAAGTTTTGGGACGTCTGTCTTTACGCGCACATAAACTTTAATGGCATCCCATTCTTAGTCCATAGGGTTCAATATTGAGTTGACCCACCCTTTGCAGCTATTACAGTTTCAACTCTTCTGGGAAGGCTCTCCACAAGGTTTAGGAGTGTGTCTATGGGAATGTTTGGCCATTCTTCCAGAAGAGCATTGGTGAGTTTAGGCACTGATGTTGGACAAGAAGGCCTGGCTTGCAGTCTATGCTCTAATTCACCCCAAAGGTGTTCTATTGGGTTGAGGTCAGGACTCTGTGCAGGCCAGTCATGTTCCTCCACCCCAAGCTCGCTCATTTATGTCTTTATGGACCTTGCTTTGTGCACTGGTCTAAATCATTTGGTAGAAGGGGGATTATGGCGTGGGGTTGTTTTTCAGGGGTTGGGCTTGGCCCTTTAGTTCCAGTGAAGGGAACTCTTTTTTTTATTTCAATAATTTTTATTAGAAAGGTTTTGCAATAAAATACAACAATATAAGTAAGAAAAAGGGAGTAAAAAAAAAAAGGGCAAGGAAAAGAGCCCAAGCCCAGGGAACAGTGATATAAACTGACAGTGTCAAAAAGTGAAGGGAACTCTTAAAGCTTTAGCATACTAAGACATTTTGGATAATTTTATGCTCTCAACTTTGTTAGAACAGTTTGGGGAGGGCCCCTTCCTGTTCCAACATGACTGCGCACCAGTGAACAAACAAGGTTCATGAAGACATAGATGAGCGAGTTTGAGGTGGAGAAACTTGACTGGCATGCAACCTGCTAGAACACCTTTGGGATGAATTAGAGCGGAGACTGCGAGCCAGGCCTTCTCGTCCACATCAGTGTCTGATCCCACAAATACCAATACTTGGTGATATAATATATATGTATATATACAGTGCCTTGCGAAAGTATTCGGCCCCCTTGAACTATGCAACCTTTTGGCACATTTCAGGCTTCAAACATAAAGATATAGAACTGTAATTTTTGGTGAAGAATCAACAACAAGTGAGACACAATCATAAAGTGGAACAAAATTTAATGGATATTTCAAACTTTGTTAACAAATAAAAAACTGAAAAATTGGGCGTGCAAAATTATTCAGCCCCTTTACATTTAGTGCAGCAAACTCTCTCCAGAAGTTCAGTGAGGATCTCTGAATGATCAAATGTTGACCTAAATGACTAATGATGATAAATAGAATCCACCTGTGTGTAATCAAGTCTCCGTATAAATGCACCTGCACTGTGATAGTCTCAGAGGTCCGTTTAAAGCGCAGAAAGCATCATGAAGAACAAGAAACACACCAGGCAGGTCTGAGATACTGTTGTGGAGAAGTTTAAAACCGGATTTGGATACAAAAAGATTTCCCAAGCTTTAAACATCCCAAGGAGCACTGTGCAAGCGATAATATTGAAATGGAAGGAGTATCAGACCACTGCAATTCTACGAAGACCTGGCCATCCCTCTAAACTTTCAGCTCATGCAAGGAGAAGACTGATCAGAGACAGGGCCGGACTGGGTATGAAAACCAGCCCTGGAAAAAATTACATACCAGCCCCATAGCATTGCATCGTCATACCAGCACAACGTTGAGTTCTTGTTCATAAAAAGGTAAAATCATGCATTTTAAAGCACATTTAATGAGAGCATTATTTATAGATAAGACCGATATAAAAGCACACAAAGGACTTGTATATAAAGAGCACAAAAAAGTTGTAAACGTGGCGCAATCACCAAGATTAGACCCTTTATTGTTATGGTGATTAGACTACATTTAAAACTTTGCCCCACAATAGCTCTTTAATGTACAACCCCTATTGTTCCAAATATCACAGTAGACCATTATCCATGAAATTGTGCCAGTCCCATCAAAATTGTCCAAATAAAGAATAATCAAAGAGCTTTACTTCAAAGTATAGGAAACAAATAGTTTCCAAACTTTATTAACAACATATATAAAATTACTCAAACACACAAAACAGTAGTAAATGCAAAAAAACTTTTTAAAAAGGTAACAAAGTGCAAATGTTTTACAAGACAGTAATTAAATATAATAAAAACGTGCAAAAACCTTTGGAACTCAAGTTTAAATACCTTGAAACATATTGCTAACTAGCTTTCTAGTCCAATTTTATAACTGAAAAATAGTACCAGTATCATGGCAAGCAGCAACCCAGTTCAAAACGTAAAGTACAAACATTACTCAAAAAGTGCTTTAAAACAAGTAAAATATTAACCAACATTGTAATGTTATGTAAGCAGCATCCCTTGTAGTAAGCTGCTTTTCGAAGCCAAAACATCAATGATGGTTTCATTGCTTAGTCCAATCAAGGCCTCTTTCTCCACGGACATAAGCATAAGGGCCTCCAAATGTGTTTGCGAAAGGGAATTTCTTAGCCTGTTCAAAATGTATTTCAGTTTTGAAAATGACCTCTCACATGCTACTTGTGAAGAGGAAAGGGTCAGTGTCAATTTATATGCATTATAAAGTGAACTATACGTTAGACTGTGCAAGTTGTAACGCACTAATACATTGTAGCAGCAGGCTATACAGCTCTTACAAGTCTTGCACTTTCCACTTTTATCACCAACATTTGAGAATGGCTGTTCCTCAGTTTCAGAGATGAGATGAGAATGGATGGCGTCTTCATCTTGACCTTCATTGTTAGCATCACTATATTCTTCATTAACTGACATTTTTAATCTTTGCCACTTTGATGCAAAATCAAGGAGCTCACTTTGCAGTTTCTCTTTAGTTGCACTGGAATCAAATTTAATCACAAGTCTACTCAGTCGTTCTAATGCACTGTTAGGAAGGTCTACTAAAATATCTTCAAAATTTTTGGGATCTAAACATGCCAAATCTGCAAATAACTGACCATGGGTTGTAAATCGGCTATGCAGGCTATTAATGATCTTGTCTAAGGTCACATTGTACACCTCCACCCGGAACTGATCACTTGCTAACAGAATTGGTTCGTCTACTGCAAGCTCACCAGCCATTCTTTTCTTACGCTGTATTCTTCGAGGTGATGGAAAGTCTTCCTCAATCACAACTTGGCAGTCAGTTGTATCCAACTTGCTGTTTGCCCAGACTGCAAACGTCTTTGCAGCATCTACAATCATTTTGGAATCTCGATCATGTGCTTGCAAGTTGTTTACCGTTTCGGTCACCATTCGGTATGCCTGCAGTACATCCATACCTTGTGTTTGCAGGTACAAGGATAGTGGAGTGGTATTTTTGAAAATAAATAAGTACAGCTGTGCCGTTATAATGGTGTGGAATTTTTTAAGGGATTCTACGTAAGTTCCAGCCTTGTATCGAATGTCAGCATTAAAATGATCAGAACAGGATATCTCTGCCATGGTCTGGATCAAATTTACATACAAGGCTTGACTTGGATCATTCAATGAACCAAACACCTTTGTAAGTGCCGCATCTCTGGACCACCACCTTGTTTCTCCAATAACAGAAAGAGATCGAAATCTCTCTTCCTGAGACTTTTCACGCCATACATTCATCCGGAGGTAGGATTCACGGATAAATACAGCACAGGAGTTTAACAAGCCGAACAACAATACTGACTGAACAGATATCTTTGTGACGTCCATCATAACCAGATTTAGTACATGTGCATAGCACCACACATGAATCTGGCCAGGTGCTTTATTACTCAGCCAAGTGCTGAATCCATTGTACTGACCCTGCATATTAGAAGCTCCATCTGTTGAGTTCCCAACACAGTTTGCAACATCAATTTCCATGGATTCCAACACATCACAAACCAGTTCACACAAAGCCTTCCCTGTTGTGGATGTGCAGTTTACTACAGCAACCAGACGTTCATGGACCACATCTGTGACATACCGAATTATTACCGAACACTGGTCTGACACATTTATATCCTGAGTTGTATCAAGCTGTATTGAGAACATGCCAGCATCTCTGATCTCTTGGGCAATACCTTTTTTCAGAAGTGCTGAAATTACACAGATGATGTTGTTTACTGTTGTTTTTGAAATTAATGTAACAAAGCCACCACGTCCTTTGCTACTTTTTGCACTTTGATGCTGCTTTTTACTCTTTTTAATAATTGTATCAAGGTGATTTCGCAGCAAGGGATCAAATTTGCTTAGGAGTAGCAAAATCTCAAGGAAATTTCCATGGTCCAACTTTTCATTTTCTAAAGTATATGCTGCTTCAGCTGTTGCCCGATAGCTTAGGCCTCTTTTTCCAATCAGCTTGATGGTTTCAACTATCCGCTCTAGGATGGCACGTTTTCGCTTCACTTCCTCTTTCCTGGCTGTTGTTTGTTTCTCGAAGAAATGACTGGATATGTTCATATTCTTCGACCTCATCAAAAATGATTCAGAGCTATTATTGTGAAGGTTACTTCTTTCGTGCTCTTCAATTCGCTGGTACATGTGCTTTTCATCAATGCAACCATTAATAAAAGCACTGTCTTCTGTCTTTTTACTAAAAGCTAGACACACCATGCAGAAAAAAGCACCATGTCCATGTGAATATGTCAACCAGTTACGCTTCTTTCCATCCCTCCTCTGATATAACTTTTTGGAATTAAAAGAAAGGACAACTGGTTGGCATGGATGAAATAATAAGAAGGAATCTAAATTTTCCGATTTTGGTCTGATAAACCACATTTTATCATCAACTGTGTCAGACATGCCCTCCCTAATGCCAACTACTTCTGGAATATCTTCTGTTAATGATCCTTCTTCATGTTCTTCAGTTTCTAGCTCAACAGGAGCTTCAATACAATGGACACTATCTTCACCTGCATCGGTATCTACATCAAACTGTACAGTACTTTGCACAGCGCTATGCATTGCTGTGCTACAGCTAGCACCACTGTCTTCATCTGTAGATGCAGGTGGTAAGTCATGCTTTGTTGCCACCATCTTAAACAAGCTACTGACTTTTTTATACTGGTGTGCATCTTTTTCTAACAGTTTTTTTTTTTTTTCACGTTCTTTTTCTGCTCCACCTTTCTGTTTTCTTTTACCTTCACCCTTCTTATCCATGGCAATCACTAAAAAAAAAGAAATATATTTGCTATATTTGATTCAGCTACAAAACAAATGAATTACATCTGAACCATGGGCAAAATTATCCAGAATCCCAAACTATGGGAATGGATGGATTAGAAGGGTAATTCTAATCAAATTGCTTATAAAATGTCCGCTGGGTCATGTGAAAATTTGGGAAACATGTCCCAATGAAGCCAAATTATATATTTCAGAAATAAAAAGCTTGCCAGGGGTAAAGCCTGGTATTACAATTTTTATGAACTCAACATGAGACACTTTTTTTAAGCCAATGTACAAAAGCATTATATACATCAGCAGAACAAGACTTTACTACCCACATTAAGCAATGCAGGGTAAAAAGGATGAAGCAGATAGATTACCCGTACAGAGAATAACAAACCAACATAAAAACAAATCCTAACCCTGCATTGCAGGTATAGAACAATGTAATACCATATGGCAGACATGAACTGAATAACACATGCAAGCCTGCAACGGCAGGTATAGATCAACAGAATAACACATGCAAGCCTGCAACGGCAGGTATAGATCAACAGAATAACACATGCAAGCCTGCAACGGCAGGTATAGATCAACAGAATAACACATGCAAGCCTGCAACGGCAGGTAAAGATCAACAGAATAACACGTGCAAGCCTGCAACGGCAGGTATAGATCAACAGAATACCACGTGCAAGCCTGCAACAGCAGGTATAGATCAACAGAATACCACGTGCAAGCCTGCAACAGCAGGTATAGATCAACAGAATACCACGTGCAAGCCTGCAACGGCAGGTATAGATCAACAGAATACCACGTGCAAGCCTGCAACGGCAGGTATAGATCAACAGAATACCACGTGCAAGCCTGCAACAGCAGGTATAGATCAACAGAATACCACGTGCAAGCCTGCAACGGCAGGTATAGATCAACAGAATAACACGCGCAACCCTGCAACGGCAGGTATAGATCAACAGAATAACACGTGCAAACCTGCAACGGCAGGTATAGATCAACAGGAGTTTTTTTTTCGGGATATTTCTCTGAATGATGTCTCACCCTATGCTCTGCCTTCTGTGCAGGTATAAAATCTCAGCCTCAGCAATATTCCAGAGTCCAGGTTGTTTCTGTATCACCTCACTGGTACAACAATTTAAAGAAATCAATCACAATGCAGTACTTTACAAATGTGTGAAGTAAAAAAAAAAAAAAGTTTTCAAATGTATACTTCAGGCACCAACACAACTTCATCTAGATAAAGTTCTGTGGATATCATGAAAAATGATACATTTGTATTACGGGGGGGGGGGGGGGGGGTCAGCATTGTATTAGGGGCCCTAATACAATGCTGATCCCCCCTCCCCCTAATACAATGCTGACCCCCCCGGCCCCCTCCCCCCTAATACAATGCTGTCCCCCCGGCCCCCTCCCTCTAATAAACTTCTGACCCCCCCTCCCCCTAATACAATGCTGTTCCCCCCGACCCCCCCCCCCTTATACAATGCCCCCCTTATACAATGCCGATTCCCCTCCCCCTAATACAATGTAGGCATACGATGGTGTCAGATTTACATGCTGCGATTAATTAAAGTTTTGCCATGGTATACGGTATTATTAGTATTCAATCATATGAAAAATGAAGCCATCAGTGTCTGGCCTACCTGGTGATGACTGGTTCTGACGCTCAGCTCTGATTCGATGGCCTGGTCATTAAAGAGGCAAATCCTTGCGGTCCAGAAGTGGTTAAACCTAAAGGAGGACCGGTGTTTTTATTTATAAATTACTTTACTATTGCTTTAGGCCTGGTTCCCATGTATGCGGGTTGGCAGCCCACATTTGCACAGGCATAGCAGCTGATTATACAGGTTGATTTGCACAACATATACTGGATAACAATAAATTTGATTATAAAATAATTCATACAATGTATACTAAAATACGCTGTGTAAATGATGCAATGTGCAAAAAATGCAGTAATAAACAATACAAATGTGCAAAAATTGTGTGCAAAAATACAATTTAAAAAAGGGACTATTGTGCTAATATGCATTAACATATATGTGCAATAAAAGTGCAATGTTGGCCGAGTTCTATTGAACCGACTGATGCCATCCGATATTCGGCCCATACTAGGCTTTACTTTATGTACCATGAACTGTAGATATATTAATTATTATCAGGGGTTCCCTCCCTGAGACCTGAAACTTATTTCAAGGGTTCAATGTGTTAACATGGTTGAGAAAGGCTGTTGTGGAGTAGATTTAATTTTTACTCTGGTTTTCATTCTGAGTAGATGGCTGACCACTTACTAAATCTTTTTTTGTTTCAAGTATCATTACATTCTGCAAGGCCTTATTTATAGCCCCTGAAATGCAATTGGTATGGTCCATAGTTCCAGCACCAAAATTTCTCTGCTGCTACTAATAGAAGGGGTGGTTATACAGCTGAGATTGATGACGAATACTGCAGTCCCCCCCAGAAGCACTGTGAAAAACCTGCTAAATCTTAACAAGATGTGCTTTGTAAAGCTCAGAGTATTAATGTAAATTAAGGGAACTTTCTAATACAGTTACATTCCCAGACGGCATTAGCTGATAACTCACTGATTTTACCTTTTGCCTACAGTTGCCTTCTAAACACAGGATGTCTGCCCTTGTCCAAATGACCCACTGCATAAAAAAGGAAAAGACTTTCAGTTAAATCACTTCATAAATAACCAGAGAGGCAAAACCCACTGTAAAAATGTAAGACCATGAAGCGCTGGCTAAAAGCAGCCACAGTATTTTAAGCTGCTGACTTTTTTTGAGAGTGGGGGAAGGGGGCCTGGGGCTCCCTTTTTAAGTTTTGATGATTCTATAGTCAGTGGTGGGATTCAAAAATTTTAGTAACCAGTTCCGACTTTCCCAGCAGAATGACCAGTGTGCCCCCTTTTAATGCAGAATGACCAGTGTGCCCCCTTTTAATGCAGAATGACCAGTGTGCCCCCTTTCAAGGCACAGTGACCAGCGTGTCCCCCCCTTTCAAGGCACAGTGACCAGCGTGTCCCCCCCTTTCAAGGCACAGTGACCAGCGTGCCCCCCTCTTTCAAGGCACAGTGACCAGCGTGCCCCCCTCTTTCAAGGCACAGTGACCAGCGTGCCCCCCTTTCAAGGCACAGTGACCAGCGTGCCCCCCTTTCAATGCAGAGAGACCAGCGTGCCACCCTTTCAATGCAGAGAGACCAGCGTGCCACCCTTTCAATGCAGAGAGACCAGCATGCCCCACTTTCAATGCACAGTGACCAGCGTGCCACCCTTTCAATGCAGAGAGACCAGCGTGCCACCCTTTCAATGCAGAGAGACCAGCATGCCCCACTTTCAATGCACAGTGACCAGCGCTGTGCGCCCCCCTTTCAATGCAGAGAGACCAGCGTGCCACCCTTTCAATGCACAGTGACCAGCGTGCCACCCTTTCAATGCACAGTGACCAGCGTGCCACCCTTTCAATGCACAGTGACCAGCGTGCCACCCTTTCAATGCACAGTGACCACAGCATTGCCCCCATTCATTGCAGAGTGCCACAGCATTGCCCCCAATCATTGCAGAGTGCCACAGGCTTGCCCCCAATGATCATTGCAGAGCGCCACAGCATTGCCCCCATTCATTGCAGAGCGCCACAGCATTGCCCCCATTCATTGCAGAGCGCCACAGCATTGCCCCCAATGATCATTGCAGAGTGCCACAGCCTTGTCCCTATTCATTGCAGAGCGCACAGCATTGCCCCCATTCATTGCAGAGCGCCACAGCATTGCCCCCATTCATTGCAGAGCGCACAGCATTGCCCCCATTCATTGCAGAGCGCCACAGCATTGCCCCCATTCATTGCAGAGCGCCACAGCATTGCCCCCATTCATTGCAGAGCGCCACAGCATTGCCCCCATTCATTGCAGAGCGCCACAGCATTGCCCCCATTCATTGCAGAGCGCCACAGCATTGCCCCCATTCATTGCAGAGCGCCACAGCATTGCCCCCATTCATTGCAGAGCGCCACAGCATTGCCCCCATTCATTGCAGAGTGCCACAGCCTTGTCCCCATTCATTGCAGAGCGCACAGCATTGCCCCCATTCATTGCAGAGCGCACAGCATTTCCCCCATTCATTGCAGAGCGCACAGCATTTCCCCCATTCATTGCAGAGCGCACAGCATTGCCCCCATTCATTGCAGAGCGCCACAGCATTGCCCCCATTCATTGCAGAGCGCCACAGCATTGCCCCCATTCATTGCAGAGTGCCACAGCCTTGTCCCCATTCATTGCAGAGCACACAGCATTGCCCCCATTCATTGCAGAGCGCCACAGCATTGCCCCCATTCATTGCAGAGCGCACAGCATTGCCCCCATTCATTGCAGAGCGCACAGCATTGCCCCCATTCATTGCAGAGCGCCACAGCATTGCCCCCATTCATTGCAGAGCGCCACAGCATTGCCCCCATTCATTGCAGAGCGCCACAGCATTGCCCCCATTCATTGCAGAGCGCACAGCATTTCCCCCATTCATTGCAGAGCGCACAGCATTTCCCCCATTCATTGCAGAGCGCACAGCATTGCCCCCATTCATTGCAGAGCGCACAGCATTTCCCCCATTCATTGCAGAGCGCACAGCATTTCCCCCATTCATTGCAGAGCGCACAGCATTGCCCCCATTCATTGCAGAGCGCACAGCCTTGCCCCCATTCATTGCAGAGCGCACAGCATTTCCCCCATTCATTGCAGAGCGCACAGCCTTGCCCCCATTCATTGCAGAGCGCACAGCCTTGCCCCCATTCATTGCAGAGCGCACAGCATTGCCCCCATTCATTGCAGAGCGCACAGCATTTCCCCCATTCATTGCAGAGCGCACAGCATTTCCCCCATTCATTGCAGAGCGCACAGCCTTGCCCCCATTCATTGCAGAGCGCACAGCATTGCCCCCATACTACTTACCACCTGGCACGACGACTGGATGGGACACACAGCACACACACACTGCCAGCATGAAACCCGCCAAACCGGACTGAAGCTGACCTCGCTCTGATCACATGCTGGCGTGCGTGCAGTGTGGGAGACTGGGAGGGGGGAGGGATCGTCGGCGCCAGACTCCAGTCTCCAGTTGAAAACATGCACCAGCCAGAGCCGCCGTCCACCGCGCAGGCGCAGCCGGCCAGCCGCCCCGCCGTGACGTCATGCCGTTCTCAGGCACAGCGGGAGCGCAGAGGGGGCCGGGGCAGTGCACGCAGCCTGGCTGCACAGCGTCGGCGGCCGCCGGCCAATCGGCGGAGAGCACCGCGAGCGGCCAATCAGCGGCGAGCGGCCCCATGAAATCCTTAAAGCGGCACTGCTGGCAATATTTAAAGCGGCGATCTGCGGCGGCCGGAAATATTTAAAGCGGCGCTCTACGGGCGGCCAAATCAAAGCGGCCCCAGGGCCGGCGGCCCACCGGGAATTATCCCGGTATCCCGATACGCCAGTCCGGCCCTGATCAGAGATGCAGCCAAGAGGCCCATGGTCACTCTGGATGAACTGCAGAGATCTACAGCTGAGGTGGGAGACTCTGTCCATAGGACAACAATCAGTCGTATACTGCACAAATCTGGCCTTTATGGAAGAGTGGCAAGAAGAAAGCCATTTCTTAAAGATATCCATAAAAAGTGTTGTTTAAAGTTTGCCACAAGCCACCTGGGAAGACACACCAAACATGTGGAAGAAGGTGCTCTGGTCAGATGAAACCAAAATTGAACTTTTTGGCAACAATGCAAAGCGTTATGTTTGGCGTAAAAGCAACACAGCTCATCACCCTGAACACACCATCCCCACTGTCAAACATGGTGGTGGCAGCATCATGGTTTGGGCCTGCTTTTCTTCAGCAGGGATAGGGAAGATGGTTAAAATTGATGGGAAGATGGATGGAGCCAAATACAGGACCATTCTGGAAGAAAATCTGATGGAGTCTGCAAAAGACCTGAAACTGGGACAGAGATTTATCTTCCATCAAGACAATGATCAAAAAAACATAAAGCATAATCTACAATGGAATGGTTCACAAATAAACATATCCAGGTGTTAGAATGGCCAAGTCAAAGTCCAGACTTGAATCCAATCAAGAATCTTTGGAAAGAACTGAAAACTGCTGTTCACAAACGCTCTCCATCCAACCTCACTGAGCTTGAGCTGTTTTGCAAGGAGGAATTTGCAAAAATTTCAGTCTCTCGATGTGCAAAACTAATAGAGACATACCCCAAGCGACTTACAGCTGTAATCGCAGAAAAAGGTGGCGCTACAAAGTATTAACTTAAGGGGGCTGAATAATTTTGCACGAAATGTTTCATGGGAAGTGAATTAAGGTCTGTGCTATAAATGCACAGAATGGATAATATCCCAACAAATTCATAAGGATCATTACCATGAGCAAATTTTGCAAAGCCAATTCAGATTCACAACTGGTAGCAAAATGTGTAAAGCCCTGTACACACGTTCTGAAGATTTTTTTTTTTTTTGCATGTAGTTGCATATCGAACACCAAGAGTTTACTAAGGTTAAGAAAATTCTCATACGACAGAATAAAAAATTGGAAGTGATGTCCTACAGTATCTCACAAAAGTGAGTACACCCCTCACATTTTTGTGAATATTTTATTATATTATATTTTTCAAGTGACAACACTGACGAAATGGCAGTTTGCTACAATGTAAAGTAGTGAGTGTACAGTTTGAATAACAGTGTAAATTTGCTGTTCTTTCAAAATAACTCAACACACAGCCATTACCAGCCAACCACTGGCAACAAAAGTGAATACACCCCTAAGTGGAAATGTTCAAATTCGGCCCAAAGTGTCAATATTTTGTGTGGCCACCATTATTTTCCAGCACTGCCTTAACCCTCTTGGGCATGGAGTTCACCAGAGATTCACAGGTTGTCACTGGAGTCCTCTTCCACTCCTCCAGGAGGACATCACAGAGCTGGTGGATGTTAGAGACCTTTCCTCCTCCACGTTCTGTTTAAGCATGCCCCACAGATGCTTATTAGGGTTTAGGTCTCGAGACATGCTTGGTCAGTCCATCACCTTTACCCTCAGCTTCTTTAGCAAGGCAGTGGTCTGTAAGATCCTGGTACTCTCAGTGCCTTTCTATCACCTCACTTCCGGGTTGCGTTCCACCACTCAGGTAGGTGGAACGCATATAGGTGTGTATTCCTTTAACAGGGCTGACATCATCATCAGGCGCCGCACTGAGTGGCTATTTCAACTGACGGTCTGCACTCACACAGGGTTCGTGCAACCGCTCCTGATACCTGCCTAACCTGACGCTGCCGAATCTTCCAGCTACATACCCTATACCTGGATTGACCGGAGCCTCGCTACCTTGTCCTGCACTCCCTCACTACTGGCTATTGATAAGTACCCCACAGGGGACCCCCTCTTATTAACAACACTTGCTAACTAATACCTGCATTACAGAACTGTTGCTAGCTCTAGGATACATGCTCTCTAGTATCTATCACCTGCATTACTAAACTAGATTGCTAGCTCTTGTGCCTACTGCTTACTAAACCCTGCATTCCTGAACTAGATTGCTAGCTCTTGTGTCTACTGCTATCTGTTACCCTGCAACTCTGTTTGTGCATACCTCTGAACACCACATCGGTTACCAGCCTATCCGATTCTCACATCGGTTACCAGCCTATCCGATTCTCACATCGGTTACCAGCCTATCCGATTCTCACATCGGTTACCAACCTATCCGATTCTCACATCGGTTACCAGCCTATCCGATTCCCACATCGGTTACCAGCCTATCCGATTCTCACATCGGTTACCAGCCCTATCCGATTCTCACATCGGTTACCAGCCCTATCCGATTCTCACATCGGTTACCAGCCTAGCTGATTCTCACATCAGTTACCAGCCCTATCCAATTCTCACATCGGTTACCAGCTATATCCGATTCTCGCATCAGTTACCAACCTACCTCCACACACCTACAAAGAGACTAACATACCTGTGTTATCCATTGTAACTATTACTTCTACCTATCACTCCTGCAACATCATTAACTGGGTGTTTGTGTATGTGCATACTGAATCAGGCTGAACCACTGTGATGAGTCAAGAGTGTTGGATCAGGTGATTTAACATATCTCTACAAGACTACTGAGTGGAATTCTGCAGCTGTAGATCCAGCCCCATTGAACTAAGAACCCAGAGCGTTACATGGTCGTCTTGGAGGTGTGTTTGGGGTCATTATCATGTTGGAATACTGCCCTGCGTTCCAGTCTCTGAAGGGATGGGATCATGCTCTACTTCAGTATGTCACAGTACATGTTGGCATTCATGGTGCCCTCTGTGACGGTGGCGGGTATCAGACCCCTGGCCTTCTCATCCAACTCATGACCAAAGACCAAGCAATCTCACACCCTGCCGTCACTTGCGTAACAATGCCACTCTCAGCTGCACCCAGCACACAGATTGTCCAGCTTGCGGGACCACAATCTAGATGCCAGCAGACTGAGAGCGATTGTCACCGGGCTAATTAAACAATTAACCCTTTCTCTGCCACCACCTCTACGTTATAATGAGCCCAGAGGACTCTTGTAATTTTAGAAATACCAATTATGACTTTAGAATAACCATCTGTAACACACACTGTCACCTCAGACAAGAATGTTCAGATGGGTTATCCTAAACAGTAGAGCTCTTTCAGGAGGCAGGTTCTTTTGGGTCAGTTTGCGTTTAAGAGCTTAGAGACAAAGTTAACACTTTTCAAAATAAGGTTTAATTATAAGAAAGGTGAAGATTGGTGCAAATAAAAATATTTACAGAAAAATGGGTTACAAAGAAATAGAGACACAATACAGCAATTTAGAAATATGAAGATAAAGAGCGAATATACTTGCATTTAAAAAGTCCTGGTATTATCAGAGTTCCAGAAGCTGAACATGTGATCGGTCCTTATCTTAAGCGGTGTTAAGGCTTGGATGGTAGAAAGAGGACTGACTGCTCTATCAGTTCCTGTCTTTTTCTCTGAGTTCAAAAGGGGCGGTGACGGACACCCCTGACCAATTACAATCAGAGTGGCAAAAGGGCTGTCCAGTGGTTTACGACTATTTCAAATGTACTTTTTGTGGACAGAGTCATACCACTCTTAATATCTTGACATATGTAAGGGTTACATGCTTGAAACTGATATTTTATTGTCCGGCAGTGAATGTACTATTCACAGATACTAAACATAGTTATCTCGGAATAACCACTGACCTGTAAGGCATCTGATCGCTAGCTTGTCTCCCCTAGCAACGACAGTGATCAAGTTTGATCTTAATTCGATCGGTATTTTATCTGGCATCCAAATATCTACTTTTTGTCAATGTGTCAGGTTTGGGTAAAAAGATAGGACTTGGATATGGATTTGTGAGATTTAAGTGTTACATTTTAATTAACTGGCTTGGGGGAATTCCACACAGCCTGGTCAGCCATAGTGAACATCTGTGCTGATAAGATTTTAAAACCTGACCGGTCAGGATGTGTTTGTGATAAGATCTGCTTTACAACCTCTTGCTGTGTTTTTGGAGACAGGACTTCTGCTTGAATCTGCAAAGGTGGGGGCTACTTTCGCTCCAAGGAGGAGGGAAGGAAATTACAGACTTTAAAGAACTGGTCGCCTGTGTCACTGCACAAGATGGATGCCGTGACAAAATGGTGTCCTAACACTTGACACCATTACACCCTCAATAAACTGTAGCTCCCCAGTGCCGGACCATGACACTCCTAACACCATGCTTGACTGTATGCAAGACACACTTGTCTTTGTACTCCTAACCTGGTTGCCACAGGTATGTTGATATAGGTTTTGTGATTCTGGGATTAGGTGAGCCTGACCAGGAAAGATGATTGAAGCTCAACATCTCCATTTTTATTATTCAGCCAGCCTCACAATCTGTGTAAAGCCTAACAAAGAGATCCTAATAATGGAATAACATTCTAGCCTAGCCTGCAAGAGTATATGAAAATGGTCAATTATCTTTACAAAAATAAGAGACCCATGGAACATTCAGAATTAAAGGTAAACATGAAGGGGGGCTGGGGGGGGGGTTGCGGCACTCAGATTTTTTTTACCCCAATTTAGAGAATGCATTAAGGTAAAAAAAGACCTTCAGCCTTTAGGCCTCATGCACAATAGGGCTCTTTAGGCCTCATGCACAATAGGGAAAAAGCAGCTTCAAAAACACTCCTGAGCCACGCTTTTGCGAATGCATTTATGCACATCAAGTGCTTGGGTGCTTATTTATTTCCTTGGCCAGAATATTAATTTATTTTGGCCTTTGGAATGAAAAAATGCTTCGACACATTTAGATGTGTTTACCTGCAGGAGACCACTTTAACCTGGATAGTACATGATTTCAAATATTTAAGTGTAACTCCACTTTTGCTGAGAAATCCTCCCCTTGTTAAATGCATACATGGGAAATATTTTAGCACAGTGCTGTTTGGTGCCATATTTATCGTAACACATTCATTGGTACAACACACTTCCTAATGCGAAATGGAAGAATATGTGTATGGTCTGACTTCACCTGCCTTCATAATTAAGATTCACCAGCTGCCATTTTCTTGTTCAAATCAATACCCTTTCTGGCACCTGAAGCAGTCTCATTGCATAGGAAAATAAGTCAGTGAAAATAAGGTTCCATAAACAAAATGAAACTAAAACAGAGAGGGCACAGAGGAGGCTTCTCTGGATAATAAAGTTAGGAGAAGGCATCTTATGCGTCACAGTATTAGACAGAACTCTTTGTTTTTAGATTTACCATGGAATATAGGTTGACTTAAAAAAAAAAAAAGCTTTTTAAGCTGTGAATTCTAAATCAGATGATTTTCATAGATTTATTTCTCATTAAATGTGACATTTAAAGTGGTGGCTTTAATTTTCCCATCACAAAGACTGCTTAGTTATTTAACATATTTAAAGAAATAAAGAATGCATAAGATATACAGTGGAAATTTAGTTTTTAAGTTTGTTAACAAATAAATTTATATTTTATTTTATTTGTACATTTTCTCAATCTATGCACATATGGTGACAACTGGAGAATTTATGGTCAAATATTTCACATGCCACTACAGACGAGACCAGGCTACACACTGCACAATCACATCTCTCAAAGCTTGTTTCCACCAAAGCAATCAATTGTATCACCAACAGAGATGCTACACACTAAGAAGCAAAATAACATTCTTCATTTACTAAAATAGCTAGCAGGAAAAGAGTTTATTCTGCTACACTTAGCTGAACCCCACTGAAATCTATAGGGGAAAAATTCTGAAATTACATTTTAGCCATTCTCAAGGCTAATAGGTAAGATATTGTCAAACAAAAGTAATATGAGAAAGACATCAATCTTTTAATTACTGTACATGCTTGGGAAATGTCTTTATAGTCCAACTCCAGGAGCTTGTAGGCATGGAGATTTCCCCTTTAAAGATCTCCTCTTTAAGCCTGGGGTGGAGCATAGCAAAAAGAGTCCAGGTAGAGTCCAGAGCAAGTCTAGACTGACTGATGGGAATACAAGAGATGGTGTGAGAACTTAATTTTGTCTTTGCTGCCCCTAGGATGGGCATCCCTGCTATTCAGCACATAAGGTATACTCTCATAGATGAAGAAACTGCTTATTGCTGACTTACTATTTGATGGTTATGTGAACTATCTTAATCTTAATAGAATTGAGTTTGACCAAGCTTATTGCTGCTTCAAGAGTCAAGAGTGGATCCTCAATACCCTTGCTGTGGTAAAGTGGGATAGTGCCCTGTTAAGCTTATGTTAGAATGTGCATCGCATAAGGAACACACATGGAGAAGTAGGATCACGGTGGAACCAACTCTGGGTAAACCTGGACAGGCTAGGGGGTGGTGGCAGATAGGGGAGTAGGAGCCATATCCTGTAACCATGTGTAAGTGTGCCCAAGGCAAGAAGTGTCCCCAGTTAGAAGAGCCTGGCTCCCCAGGGCAGGGGTTGAA
The DNA here is from genome assembly GCF_965119305.1 of Pelophylax lessonae. Classification (NCBI taxonomy): domain Eukaryota; kingdom Metazoa; phylum Chordata; class Amphibia; order Anura; family Ranidae; genus Pelophylax; species Pelophylax lessonae. The sequence continues at coordinate 327,193,593 of NC_138772.1, forward strand.
CCATGGGACCCCCCCCCCCCCCAGAGACAGCAAAAACATCTAAAGATGTCCCAGCCACTGACCTACTTGAGGTGGCAGCAGCTCATGATGTGTCTGTGACAGAAAAGTGGGCACAATGCTCTACATCAGAGCAAACGCTGGCTGTGGCAGGCATGGAGTAATTGACCAAGGACTTTTTGGAGTCCAAGTTGTGTGCCCTGGGCTCACTATTGGGGGATGAGGTAATTGAGGAGGTAAAATGCTGTTTCTCCAATGCTTTCTGCTAGGACTGAGTCATTGCAATGGATCCCCCTTATGATTTGAAACTTGCTCCCGAGGGCACAGGTCTTTGGCACCGAAGGAGTCACCAGCTTTATTGGATGTGCTTTTCCCTTTGCCAGGCACTTTAAGGTCTGACAGTTGGGGTGGTTCTGGCTCTGTTCCAGCAACTCCATTACCGGAATACACTGTGCCTATCCAGGCCCCTAATTCTTATCTGCCTCCAGGAGAGGGTTGTGGCAGGAAAATGACCCCTGTCTGCCACCTGCAATGCTGATGATCCGTGAGAAATATGGCTTCTGTTACCCTATATACCAGAGGGACTTTTGCAATTGATAGACAAAGAACGTCATTGTACATATGAACGATATGTATGTGAGTATATAGCTTTTGTAGGTATTTAGGGTGCTATTTTTTTTATCCAGCAGTAATACGCCTAAACTAAGCGGTAAAAGCAGCAGGACAGCTTACCCTTAAGAAAATAAATAAATAAAGCCCTCAGCTTTTTCCAGATTGGCAGAGGCACAACAGTTTGATAGTATGGGGTGTGGGCTTTTTTTTTCAGTACCACATTGCATTGTTTCAAAAATGTAAAGGTTTATGTTCAAACAATTAAAAAATGTCAAAACGGAGTGCAAAAAACACTTCAGAACTAGCCCACATTTCTTCTATTCCCTCCCATGAACATGTCCTCAATCATTCCTACAATATTCAAAATATATTCTTGATATATTTGTTTGATAGAAGTTAGATAGCACCAAGACAGTGTGCAAGCTCTTAAGTCTCAGCCTTATTTTATGTGTAGCAGGTTTTGGGCCTGATGTGGGTCTGCCATTGTTACTGGTGTGGTGACACCTTCAGCCCATCTGAATACCCAAATGTGAAATTGGAGACAATGACCATTCCGGCATCTTTGGTTTGCTTTGTTTATTTGATAATGGGGATGGGAGAAGGGAATGAGTGGGATACTCCTCTGGCTCAACTAGGCACAACTGGGACACTTTGCAGAAAATTGCCTGTTAGCACTGTCTTGACGCCAGCTGGATGCCGACCAAAGCTTGCTGGCGCTTAAAAATACTGACTTGCTGAACTGTGCTTGAATTAAACTTCTGACACTCTGGTTAGCTCAAAAGTCCTGGACTGTACTGAGACTTGACTCTTGACACTCTGGTTAGCTCAAAAGTCCTGTAAACAGCCCCCCCCAGCCCTTCACTGACTGAGGTAGCTCTCTGTAACTGCTTGTGCTTGCTGCAACTCTCAACTCTGTACACTGCACACTGCACGCTGTACACTTTAACTCTTCAGGGCCCAACCGCTGACGCCCCCTTTACACTTCAGGGTCCTCTCACTAGGCACCACCTCTGAACTTCAGGGTCCTCTCCCTAGGCACCCCCTCTACACTTCAGGGTCCTCTCCCTAGGCACCCCCTCTACACTTCAGGGTCCTCTCACTAGGCACCCCTCTACACTTCAGGGTCAACACTGGCACCCCCTTTACAGCTAGCTAGCTCCTGGATCCCTTGGACCTTCACCGGAGTGGTCCCCTCTGCTAGACAGACCCCCAGGGGCAGTTTACAGTACTCACGAACTGGGAATGCTTTCCTGAAACTGGACCCCCTCTGCTCCGCTGGTCCTCGGCACACCCGATCCTCTCTGTAGCTCAGCTCACTCGTCTCCTCAGGCAAGCCGCCCGGGACACCCGATCCTGCTGACAGGAGGAGAGACAGCCGTATTCTCCCTCCTGGGGCTCTGCTTCCCGCCAAAGACGCTGCATCATGCACTCCCCTCAGACTTATATCCACTCCCAGAATCCTGTGCGGCAGAATCTGCCTTTCTGGAGACTGAATGTGCCACTGATTGGGTTTCCTCCACTGCCCAATGAGAACCCTTCTCATGGAGCCAGTGGGGAGACTCCCCACTCTCAATAGCAACACCTGGGAGACATGACAGCCCAGCTGAAAATCATGGCCCTGCTGTTAGGCAGCAAAGGCCCACTATACTTTGCCTAGCACCTACCTTGTAGGGTGTTACATATGTATCTACTGCCAAAACAGCACTGTTTTAGTTTTCAGAACCTCAGCCACCATAACAGAAGCAACCAAATCACCATGCCCAAAAAAGACTGGATTTATTCCACATAATGACAATGCTTAGTTGCAAATTTCTAGAGTCGAATTGAGCAAATGGAATTGCATAAAAGATGGATACCATCAATCCAAGCACTCACATGCAACTCCGCAGGAAAGACCAACACTGGGAGCAAAGTTGCCAAACCTGATTGTGCAGTTTCCACAACTTCTCCCTGGCAGGAAGACCTTGACCTGAAAGTTATCCAGCAGAAGGCCCAAGTATTCCAAATTATGTGACAGAATTAGAGATGACTTTTCGATGTTCAGGATCCATCTAAGGTCGCCCAAAGTCCACATTTTAATGGACACATTGGAACCAAAGCCAAGGAAGTCTGCTTTTATCAATTATCCAGGTATCCAAAATCCATTCAGCAATTTAAAACTACTTCAACGTGCACTATATTACCAAAAGTATTGGGACGCCTGCCTTTACATGAACTTTAATGGCATCCCAGTCTTAGTCCATAGGGTTGAATATTGAGTTTGCCCACACTTTGCAGCTATACCAGCTTCAACTCTTCTGGGAAGGCTGTCCACAAGGTTTAGGAGTGTGTCTATGGGAATGTTTGACCATTCCTCCAGAAGCGCATTTTTGAGGTCAGGCACTGATGTTGGACTAGAAGGCCTGGCTCACAGTCTCCACTCTAATTCATACCAAAGAATAGAGGTCAGGACTATGTGCAGGCAGTGGCGTAGCGTGGGGGGTGCTGGGGGGGCCAGCCGCACCGGGCGCAAAATCTGGGGGGGGGGCAGTGTCATGCTGCCATTTAGGAGCCTGCTCAGCCATCCTTAGTGTAGGAATCAGGTAGGTCTCTGTAGTGGTCAGTGTAATTGTCAGGTAGGTTTGTGTAGTGGTCAGGTAGGTCAGTGTAGGAATCAGGTAGGTCTGTGTATTGCTCAGGTAGGTCAGTGTAGGAATCAGGTAGGTCTGTGTATTGCTCAGGTAGGTCAGTGTAGGTGTCAGTATAGAAATTAGGTAGGTCAGTGTAGTGATCAGGTTGGTTAGTGCAGGAATAAGGTAGGTCAGTGTAGGTGTCTGTGTAGTGGTCAGGTAGGTTTGTGTAGTGGTCAGGTAGGTCTGTGTAGGTGTCAGTGTAGTGGTCTAGAAGATTTGTGTAGGGGGCGCAAATTACTTACCTTGCCCCGAGCGCTGACAACCCACGCTACGCCACTGTGTGCAGGCCAGTCAGGTTCCTCCACCCCATGTCTCAACATCCAAACATTACTATAGACACACTCCTAAACCTTGTGGACAGCTTTCCCAAAGATTTAAAGCTGTTATAGCTGCAAAGGGTGGGTCACCTCAATATTGAATTTTACGGACTAAGACTGTGATACCAATAAAGTTCATGTGCGTGTAAAGGTAGCCGTCCAAATATATTTGACAATATAGTGTATGTATGCACATTGACGAATCCAGCAGGTTTTGTTTTTTTTTAGTATTGAAAACAAAAAAAAAACGTAGTGAGTATATTTTACAGATGTTATCCTCGATTGTGGGATATACAGTGGGTACGGAAAGTATTCAGACCCCCTTAAAATTTTCACTCTTTGTGATATTGCAGCCATTTGCTAAAATCATTTAAGTTCATTCTTCTTCCTCATGAATGTACACATAGCACCCCATACTGACAGAAAAACACAGAATTGTTGACATTGTTGCAGATTTATTAAAAAAGAAAAACTGAAATATCACATGGTCCTAAGTATTCAGACCCTTTGCTGTGACACTCATATATTTAACTCAGGTGCTTTCCATTTCTTCTGATCATCCTTGAGATGGTTCTACACCTTCATTTGAGTCCAGCTGTGTTTGATTATACTGATTGGACTTGATTAGGAAAGCCACACACCTGTCTATATAAGACCTTGCAGATCACAATGCATGTCAGAGCAAATGAGAATCATGAGGTCAAAGGAACTGCCTGAAGAGCTCAGAGACAGAATTGTGGCAAGGCACAGATCTGGCCAAGGTTACAAAAAGATTTCTGCTGCACTTAAGGTTCCTAAGAGCACAGTGGCCTCCATAATCCTCAAATGGAAGACATTTGGGACGACCAGAACCCTTCCTAGAGCTGGCCGTCCGGCCAAACTGAGCTATCGGGGGAGAAGAGCCTTGGTGAGAGAGGTAAAGAAGAACCCAAAGATCACTGTGGCTGAGCTCCAGAGATGCAGTCAGGAGATGGGAGAAAATTGTAGAAAGTCAACCATCACTGCAGCCCTCCACCAGTCGGGGCTTTATGGCAGAGTGGCCAGACGGAAGCCTCTCCTCAGTGTAAGACATATGAAAGCCCGCATGGAGTTTGCTAAAAAATACCTGAAGGACTCCAAGATGGTGAGAAATAAGATTCTCTGGTCTGATGAGACCAAAATAGAACTTTTTGGCCTTAATTCTAAGCGGTATGTGTGGAGAAAACCAGGTACTGCTCATCACCTGTCCAATACAGTCCCAACAGTGAAGCATGGTGGTGGCAGCATCATGCTGTTGGGGTGTTTTTCAGCTGCAGGGACAGGACGACTGGTTGCAATCGAGGGAAAGATGAATGCGGCCAAGTACAGGGATATCCTGGACAAAAACCTTCTCCAGAGTGCTCTGGACCTCAGACTGGGCCGAAGGTTTACCTTCCAACAAGACAATGACCCTAAGCACACAGCTAAAATAACGAAGGAGTGGCTTCACAACAACTCCGTGACTGTTCTTGAATGGCCCAGCCAGAGCCATGACTTAAACCCAATTGAGCATCTCTGGAGAGACCTAAAAATGGCTGTCCACCAACGTTTACCATCCAACCTGACAGAACTGGAGAGGATCTGCAAGGAGGAATGGCAGAGGATCCCCAAATCCCGGTGTGAAAGACTTCTTTCCCTGCATCTTTCCCAAAAAGACTCCTGGCTGTATTAGATCAAAAGGGGGCTTCTACTAAATACTGAGCAAAGGGTCTGAATACTTAGGACCATGTGATATTTCAGTTTTTCTTTTTTAATAAATCTGCAACAATGTCAACAATACTGTGTTTTTCTGTCAGTATGGGGTGCTATGTGTACATTCATGAGGAAGAAGAATGAACTTAAATGATTTTAGCAAATGGCTGCAATATAAGGGGGTCTCAATACTTTCCGTACCCACTGTAAATTGCCATAAGTTTCTGATATCTCACACTGTGTGAATACAGATCCAAAAGTAACACAACTGTATTAGAACAGATGACAAAAAAAAAAAAGAAATTCCCAGCTCACTTACCAGTCAGCCTGCAACAAACCGAGTTGACGCTGTCTAACAATTCACGTTAAAACCAAGGGCTTTGATTTGGACACATTTGCAAATAAACTTTATTGCCAAAAGTATTGGGACGCCTCCCTTTACAAACACATGAATTTAATGGCATCCCAGTCTAAGTCCATAGAGTTCAATATTGAGTTGGCCCACCCTTTGCATCTATAACAGTTTCAACTCTTCTGGGAAGGCTGTCCACAAGGTTTAGGAGTGGGTTCCTAGGGAATTTTTTGACCGTTCTTCCAGAAACGCATTTGTGAAGTCAGGCACTGATGTTGAACGAGAAGGCCTGGCTTGCAGTCTCTGCTCTAAATTATCCCAAAGGTTTTTTATTGGGTTGAGGTCAGGACTCTGTGCAGGCCAGTCAAGTTCCTCCACCCCAAACTCACTCAGTCATCAACTGGTGAGGGAACTAGAGATGTAAAATTTCCAAACATTTTGAAGCCATGGGAAAAAAAAAAATTTCTGGAAAAAATTGAAATTTTGGAGAAAAAATTGAGAGTGGAGTAGTTTTACAATTTGAAAGTCATTTTGTTACATTGGGAAGGTGAAATTCAGTGTATATAAAAGTATCATGCTTGAGATAACATTACAGCGTATTCAGTAAAAGAACTAAACTTGCTTTTTAGCATTTTATTTTTATTACAGATGGAATAACAAGGACTGTATATGGTAAAAACATTTCACCTATACATGAGAACAGGTAACCACAGTCCTTATCCTTATAATAATTTAAAAGCTTCCTGCCAATATGCATTCTCAAATACTGAAGATTTTCCCTATAAATGAAGATTGTGTATTTTTGTGAGGCAGTGGTTTGTAACACTTCCTTACTTGAAGATACTGCTGGTGAAGAAACACTTTGTGATTATCCAGAAGCAGGAGAAAGTGTTTCGGGAACGAGAACTCTCGAGGGAAAAGCTACTTGTACTTTCATTATGGTCCTCATCATTTCCATAAAGTATTTTTTTATTGTCTACTAAAAATAGGAATCATTTAAAGGTTAAAAAAAGATAGACTAATTTATCATACAAATGTACTCTCTTACCTGTCAATTAAGGACCGAGAGGATGGCAACTATCATCTACTGTATCCCAACAGTCACTGTTGGAGGTACAAGGTACCAACTGTAGGAGGTACAAGATGGAGTCCACAAGCAAAATAAACTCAAGCCTTTACCTTGCAGTGCCCCCTAGAGGCAGAAATGCATATTTCTCTTGTGTAAGGAACTGCATTGAGAAGTACAGTGTTACTTGAACCGTATTCCAGGATTTACTTGCCTTCAACAAAGAAAACTTGCAATAATTTTAGACTTTACATAAAGTCTCAGAAATCTTTCATTAAGGTCCTCATGTTATATAGTTTGAAAACAATGTCATAGATATATTATTTATCATTGTAAAAGAGCATATTCTATATTTCTTTGTTTCTTAAATTTTTCCAGGAAAAAAACGAAAAATGGCTTTGGAAAAAAAACAGGAATAGGAATGTTTTTTTTTCCCCCAATTTTTAATTTTTTTCCATCTCTAGAGGGGACGCACTGGATATCGCTGCTGCCATTGTGCTATTGCTGGGTGTCCAGTGTGTTACTGTACCTTTAACCACTTTACCACCGGAGGATTTTCCTGCTGTACGTCCAGGCCACTTTTTGCGATTCGGCACTATGCGACTTTAACTGACAATTGCGCGGTCATGCAACGCCGTACCCAAACTAAATTTACGTCCTTTTTTTCCCACAAACACAGCTTTCTTTTGGTGGTATTTGATCACCTCTGTGCTTTTTATTTTTTGCGATATTAATAAAAAAATGCGAAAATTTTGAAAAAATAACAATATTTTTCTACTTTGACAGTTAAAAAATATCCAATATATTCAATTGTTGTCATATATTTAGGCCAAAATGTATTTAGCTACATGTCTTTGACAAAAAAAATTCTCAATGAGCGTATTTTTAACCGCTTTAAGACCGGAAGATTTTACCCCATTCCTGACCAGGCCATATTTTGCGATTCGGCACTGCGTTACTTTAACGGACAATTGCGCGATCGTGCGACACAGTACCCAACAAATAGAGCTTTCTTTTGGTGGTATTTTATCACCTGTGCGATTTTTACTTTTTGCGCTATATACAAAAAAAGAGAGACAATTTTGAAAAAATAACAATATTTTTCACATTTTTTTATATGAATTTCCCCAAAAAAATGTAAAAATTAAAATTTTTTAACATTTTAGGCCAATTTGTTTTCTGCTACATATTTTTGGTAAAAAAAAATCGCAATAAGCGTATTTTGATAGGTTTGCGCAAAAGTTATCGCAGCTGCTAACTACAGGAAATTTATGTCATTTTTATTGGGTTTTTTTTTAACTAGTAATGGCGGCGATCTGCGATTTTTTTTTGCGGGACAGCGACATTGCGGCGGACAGATCGGACCCTTGACTGACATTTTTCACACTTTTGGGGGTACCAGTGACATTACTACAGTAATCAGTGCTATAAATATGCACTGTAACTGTAAAAATGACACTGGCAGGGAAGGGGTTAACTTTTATTGGTGATCAAGGGGTTAATGTATGCCTGGTGCTTACTAACGTGTGTGGGGGGAGGGGACTGTGTGACGCAGGCACAGATCGCAGGTTCAGCTATGCTGAATCCTGCAATCTGTCACTGTTTGTCACTTAAGCCCCGTACACACGTACTGATCGTCGGCCGAACGATCTTTTGTCCAGGGCTGTCGTGTCTGTTGAAAACTGCAAAAGACTGCACACGAATTTTGTCGGCCAACAACAGCCGACTGCAGAAGTGATGTCATGTGATGGTTAACTTTCCTTGTCTTTTTTCTTTTCTGAGCATGCCCAGTCTTGCAAATCTGCTGTCTGTCGGCCGAAATCTGTACTGACTGGCGAACAATCGGCCGTTCTGGTGTTGGCCAACAAAAATTTTAATGCCTGCACACCCGATTCTGTTCGGCCGAAAATGCGCTGTCGGCTGTCGGAAGCATCATACTAACAAGCCTACAATTGGCCGATCGGTCGTCGGCCGAATATTTACGGCCGACAATCGGTACGTGTGTACGGGGCTTTAGTTTACACAAGCGGGCAGATCTCCACACTTGATCCCCGACGATCGGGGAAGAGAGGCGGTGATCACCGCCGCTCCTCCCCTGGCCCGACTCCCGCTGTGACTGAATACAGCGGGAGCGAGCCTCCGGCGGCGCACCCGCGCCGCCCACATGGGGAGGAGTCCAGCGACGTAGGTCTGGACGGAATCGAGCCACTTTGCCGCAGTACCAGCTCAGTGAGCGGTCAGCAAGTGGTTAAGGAGGTATGGTCTTCCTCCAGGCATACTTGCCCTTAATCTATCCATTATTATTTATGTGCTCCAATTTAGGAGACTCTCAAAATTAAAGAATTAGGACTGCAGTACACAGGGTTGCCCTGATGTGGCCACCGCAGCTTATGTATGTATTTGCAAATGTGTGCAAACTAAACCCCTTTGGTTTTAACGTGAACTGTTGGACAAGGTCAATTCAGTTTGTTGCAGGCTGGCTGGTAAATAAGCTGGGAATTTTTGTTTGATGTATTTTGACATGTGTCACCCTTCCATGTGCTCCTTGCTGCAAAGACCAGTTATATAGGTTGGGGTGGTTGACACTTGTTTGTACTATTAGAACAGGTGAGCCTGCATTTAGCACGCTGTATCCAGATGGATCTGTGCATTGAGTTTTTCACATACGTATATTTCTGACTGAGGCTACATGATGTCAGAAAATGTAAACTATATATCCAATGAGCTTGCACTGAACACATATCCAGTTGGAATTTTGCACGTAGCCTTACCTTTTTTTCATGTTGAGGCTGTATAATATTAAGTTTATAATATTATACATTTATAATATATTATAAGTAATATGAGCTATACATCCAGCAGACAAAGAAATATAACAACTCCAATAGGCCAATATGTAGTTTTCCTAAGGCATCTACTCCCCCTTCCCTGAGAAGGGAGTCTGCCCGTAGTATGGTTTGGAGAAACACACATCAATATGAAAATCAAATAAACACAAATTTCTCAGTTCAATAGATTTATACATTAGCAACACCATATAAACCCTCCAAGGGCCGGCGGGTATGTGTAGCTTACAGTGCTAATAATAAAGTTGTATATGATACACAGAATATCAGCTGTACACATATCTGTTCAAACAAAGAAAAAATTGTCAGCTGTGCATGACATGAATTTTGAATAATATTCCAAATATCAGCAGTAATTTAAAGGTAACTCTACTTTTGTGGGGGGAAAAACTAAACTAAAATAATACACGCAAGTCATATTTTGGATATTCCCTGCAGCAAAAACATTTTTGGTGAGATACTCTTAAATGGAAATCACATCTAAAAGGATGCAGGCTGCAGCTTTAATCATTAGAATGCTGCAAGTGCAGCAGCTGATTGATAATTATAAAATCACGTCCATACACATTCATTTTGCACATGGACACAGGCAAACAGCTATTTCTTCAGAATAACAAAAGGTAAGAATCTGCAACAAAGTTTGTTAAAATCCATGCAATGTACCCAGAGGGGAATGTTTTTTCTCAACAAAAGTGGAGTTACTCTTCAAACATAGGCATCTAATGAATTTGCAAGCTCAAGAAGTGATTTAGGAAATATATAAATAGGAAGTCCCATGCAGATCCAGCCTGTAATAAAGGTCAAATATAAATGGTACTGTCCACATTTTATATAGTATTAGGCCTGGTTCACACTACTGCAATTTTTGATGTGACTTGTGTTGCACATGTAGCACCCTACAGGTAGGTGCTAGGTAAACGTTTAGTGTGCCTTGTCTGCCTAACAGCACGGCTGTGATTTGTTTAGTCAGGGTGTCATGGTTTCCAGGTGTGCCTGCTGAAGGGGGAATCTCCCCACTGGCTCCTGTGAGGGGCTTCTCATAGGGCAGTGGAGAAAACCCAATCAGGGGACACATCCAGGCTTATAACTACCCCAGAAGGCAGATTATGCTGCAAAGGATTCTGGGAGTGGGTATAAGTTTGGGGGTGGTGCATGACACGATGTCTTTGGCGAGAGCAGAGTCCCAGGATGGAGAGAACAGCTGTCTCTCCTCCTGTCTGAGGAAGAGGATCTTGTTGCCTGCAGATTCAGAGAGAGTGCTGAACTAAGCTGAGGGGAATCCGGTGTGCTGAGAACCTGCGGAGAGTCAGAGGGGTCCAGTCCCAGGAAAGCCTATACAGGTCGTAAGTACTGAGGAATGCCCCTGTGGGTCTGCCTGAAGTTAGAGGGGACCACTCCGGTGGAGGTTCGGGGATCCAGTGCCAGCTAGTGGTAAAAGGGGGTACCTAGTTTGAGGACACTGAAGTGACAGAGGGGGTACATAGTCAGTGGACCCTGAAGAGTTCAAAGATAAAGGGGGTGCCTACAGTTGGGCCCTGAATTGGACAAAGTGTGCCAGTCGGAAGTTACAGCTTTACAGAATCCTACCACATACTACTTCAAGCCAGTGCAAGGCGGGAGGGAAGTATTCAGTGACTTGCAGTACAACAGTGTCAGTAGTTTTACAATTTACAGTCCTGGATCTTCTGGACTTCAAGTCAAAGATTCAGCACTTCTGTTGAGTGACAGAGTGCTCTCAGAGTTAGTGAGCGTTGGCTGGCGCCGGCTGGCATCAAGGAAGTGCTACCGGGCATCTTTCAGGAACAAAGTCCCAAGTGTATATAGTTGAAGCCTAAAGGAGTATCCCACTCATTCCCTTCTCCCATCCCCTTTAAATAAAATAAAACAACAAACAAAGATGCCGGAGTTGTCGATGTCTCAGTGCTCACATGGGCTGGAGAGGTAACCGGTACCGATGGCAGACCCACATCCGGCCACAGGCCTGGAAAACCTGCTACACACAGAATTGTATGGCAATGGAAATCACATTACTCTCTATGGTGTCCATTCATATCAATGCAGTACAGCACGGCACATTTTTGGAAAAAGTGTATTGTGCTACTTTGTGGGGTAGCTGCACGATTTTGGCCCCATAGACTTCAAAAGAAACACACCAAAAATGTATGTACATGAGTTTTTTGGTGCATTTTTGCCTGCATTCTGTGCTGGTTGTTAGGAGCCCTGGCACTCTAACAACCAGTGACTCATTCTCGCTCTCGGCTGGGAAGACCAAAGTAAACAAAGGGGGTTTTAAGGGGGGCCCCACACCAACAAAACAGAAAAAGGCCCCTCAAAATGCATGCCAGACCTTTATCCAAGTATGCAGCATGGCAGGCTAGAAAAGGTGGGGGACAGGCGTATAGCCCCCCCCCCCCTCCTTTTCCCAACCATACCAGGCCACATGCACTCAAAAAACATCAAAAGCATGTTGCAGCTGCACTAGTGTGAACCTAGCCTTAGTCTGCATAACTCCAATAGAAAAATCTGAAAAAAATGTATAGTAGGCCATGAGGGGTACTTATTCAGTCTGCAGTGCAGAAAGTCCTAACAAAGCTCTCAGCTGGTCTCACCACATCCAGATGCCTAAATTAGGAAACTGGGATATGTATACTCGGTCAGCAATTTTTATAACAAAAAGTGCATCATGTATTTATGCAACACAAGGGTAATACTCTCTCATCAACTTGTGCTTGCAGATGTATCAATGTAATAGACAAAGATGGCTGGCTTCCTTATATTCAGAAATGATTATAAAAATACAAACAGAAAAGTAGTTACAGTATACTGTACATTAGGCTCAACCAAAAATGCATAGCTACATGTTGGTTTGGTTTGGTTTGTTTGTTAGTGAAACACAATATGGGAACTTAGGACAGTTAGATTAAGGTACAATATAAGCTTCTTAAAATGCCATTAAAATGTAACTGAGATACAACGATCGAATGCTTTTTCAAAGCAAGAAACTCATTTGGATTCTAAAGGGATTCTAGAAAGATTATGTGTTAGTATGCCTACAATTTGATAAATGCAAGAAAAAATAGAAATGAACATCTCAGAGTTATTACTGAAAATAGAGCAAGGCTGAAAAGCAAAGTGAAAAAATATATACAGTAGGTAGTATACTATATATGTATATATATATATATATACATATACTGTATACATATTTACATATATAATTGATTATATTTATACATTTTACTCACAATTCTTTATACTATTATGATTGTATTATAATTGCACCCCTCTACATTTGCATACCCATGACCTAAACATGCATGTCAAACTGGTGTTTTTGGGTTGTGTTTATCCCTCTCATACCTTTTTTTTGTGGCCCTTGGTGGTTTTAGGATTTTAACTTAATGAGGCCCCAGCTGTTCTCCAGGTCAAAAAAGCTATACTTCCTTACTTAATTTTGCAGCTCAGTGCTTTAGGAAACGTTTTCAAGTCCCCTTTCATGGGTAAAATGGTATAAATAGTAACTAAAGTGATGAGTACCAAAGTACTGTAGATCTTTTTTCTAGAATTAAGTAGGTTTGGCCCCCAGTAAACATGATGTGACCATTTGAAAATTAAATCCATTCTATTTAGCCTGTTGTTTCATTTGAGTTGGGTTTGACGTGTTTGGCCTAGACCTTTACACATCCCCAATCTGAAAACCTTTTTATATGTGTGCTTAATTCACCCTATATTGTTCTTTTACACCTCATGATGGAACATTAAAGTTCACTTATGCTACCTGGTTACATGCATCTGAATTATAATGGTAAACAGATTGAATTGGAAGTACCAGTCTTTAGAGTTACACTGTCACCTACCCATTCAGCCCATCCTGCCCAGCAAGGTATACACTCTTCTCTGCTCCTGTCTACCCATTGATGGGTTCACCCTGAATGAGCTGCAGTGTCAGATGGTGTCAGAGCTTCCTTGGGAAGTTGGTATCACTACCATTAATTTCAAAGTATGTAGGTTTACCAGTTGGTTGCCAGGGAGTAGCACTGTCACAGTAGAGAAGGAGGCCACATGCTCTGGTAAAGCAATGAAGCAAGGAGCACAAGGAAGGTGAATTATACCTTGTGAGTTATCAGGGGGCACTGTCACACTGCCCCGAATGGGCACAATTACTGTGTGAACCTCCACTGAATGTGCCTGTTGTTATGGCAGCTCTAGCATCTTATACTTAGGGAAAAAAATGTTTAGTCTGTAACATAATAGCTATGTGCACACTTCTGCTCTTAAAGTGTTACTAAACCCACAACAGTCAAATCAGTCTGTATATGCAGTAAAGCATGCTTGTTATACTCATTGTGGAATCTAGTGGGGCTAATCCTCCGCAATGTGAAAAAAAAGCTGCTTGACCCTGTCTTTTCTGATCCTCCCCTTCTTCCACTGTCCCCAATCCATCTCCTCATAAGACAGAGCCTTTGGAGTCACTTTGCACATGCTTAGTTTGGTGTGTATTGCTAGAGAGATTTTATTTTCTTGGGAGGGTGCATGTGATCAGCACAGGGCCAATCAGCTCTGTTCAGACAGAGGGTCAGGGGTCTTGCAGCCTCATAGGACAATCAGAGGTGAAAAATGAACCTCCTCCTACAAGCTTTAACCAGGCACTGATAGAAGTCATAAGACTGCTATATACTGCTGATGAGAAAATGTATTTAGCAGTTTATATTTAGTAAAATGATTGCATTTCCATGTTTTGTGTACTGTGGGAGACCAGATATAGTGAATGCAGGCTCCTGGGTTTAGCAACACTTTAAGACATGTTAAGTTTAGGACATATTTTACATATTTTACAATACCAAAGCTACATCCTGCTGCAATCCAAAGGGGAATTTTTTAACGCACTGTACACACACCACATCAAAATGCATAGGTGTAAAGGCACCCCTAATGACACCAACTTTTCCCATAACCTAACCTACTTACAGTTGCCATAAGGAAACAGCCAGAGTGTATCTGGAGATGGAAGGAGCTTTACATCAACCCTCACAATACCCTAAAACCTTTCTGATGTGAAAGGTCTTTGCACCACATAAAACCTAATTTACTAAAATAAGTGAAAAACGAGCAGCGATAATCACAAAGTCTATGTGACTGATCATACACCAATGCTCAATACATATGGTATAGCCCTATTTTTCTGTGCATGTATGATATCCAAATAACGTTTCCTGTAATGGATCCTGTAAGACACAGCACAAAATATGCATGCCAACATTTTCTAAAATATAGATTAGAAAAAAAGAATGTGACCAGTTTACTAGGAAATGAAAGGCACATGCACCTGTGAGCTCTACTGCCCAGGGTGGATTTGATTTAAATCACAATTTAAATCATGATTTAAATCACAAGTAAAAAAGGCTTAATTTAAACCAACTCAATTTAAATCTAAATTTTTAAAGAGCAACTGTCATCTCTGACCCGCTGTTGACTCACCGACAGTCCCATTCACAGTGACACAACAAGGTGAGGGACGTGGCTGCAGCAGGTGAATGTATGCCCGCTAGCGTGCTCTGCCATGATGGATCTGAAATGACAGGTGCTCATTCTTGCTGGTAGTAAGTGTGAAATTGTGTGAATGCATCGATGCAGTGCATGTTATCTCAGCTTGCAGAGCTTGGATTCATTGAATGAGTTTACCAAAAAGTTAAATATTGCAGAATACTTTATTATTATTATTATTATACAGGATTTATATAGTGCCAACAGTTTGCGCAGCGCTTTACAGTGTGGGGGAAGACAATACAGTTACAATACAATTCAATACAGGAGGAATTAGAGGGCCCTGCTCGTTAGAGCTTATAATCTTGAAGGGAGGGTCAAGTGAAACAAAAGGCAATAACCGCGGGGGATGGGTTGATGGAGAAAATGGAGGTACATTTGTTAGGTGTTGGTAGGATAGGCTTCTCTGAAAAGGAGGGTTTTCAGAGATCGCCTAAAAGCTAATAGAGTAGGAGATAATCGGACAGATAAGGGTAAGGAGTTCCATAGGATTGGAGAGGCTCTGGAAAAGTCCTGGAGGTGAAGCATGGGAGGAGGTGACGAGGGGGCTAGAGAGCAGGAGGTTTTGAGAGGAACAAAGAGAGCGATTAGGTTGGTATTTTGAGACTAGGCTAGTGATGTAGCTGGGGGCTAAGCTGTGGATGGCTTTGTAAGATGTTGTTAGTATTTTGAATTTAATTTGTTGGGTGAGTGGAAGCCAGTGGAGGGCTTGACAGAGGGGAGCAGCGGACACTGAGCGATTGGTAAGGTGGATGAGTCTGGCGGCAGAATTCAAGATGGATTGAAGGGGAGATAGCCTGTGTAGAGGTATGCCAATGAGAAGGGAATTGCAGTAGTCGAGGCGCGAGATGACCAGAGAGTGAACTAGGACTTTTGTTGTGTCTTTGGTTAGAAAGGGGCGTATTTTGGAGATGTTGCGGAGGCTGAGGCGGCAAGATTTGGACAGCGATTGGATGTGGGGTTTAAAGGAGAGTTCAGAGGCCAGGACAACACCCAAGACCTTGGCGTGCGGGGATGGGCTGATAGTAATGCCATCGATATTGACAGAGAAATCTGGGGAGGGGGCACGTGGTGGAGGAAAAGTTATAAGCTCGGTTTTGGATGGATTGAGTTTGAGGCAGTGGTGTGACATCCAGACTGATATATCTGACAGTAAATTAGTGATACGTGCGGAGACTGAGGGAGAGAGATGGTATTGGAAGCCGTGGGAGGCTATATTATATATTATACTGTAGATAGATAGATAGATAGATAGATAGATAGATAGATAGATAGATAGATAGATAGATAGATAGATAGATAGATAGATAGATAGATAGATAGATAGATAGATAGATAGATAGATAGATAGATAGATAGATAGATAGATAGATAGATAGATAGATAGATAGATAGATAGATAGATAGATAGATAGATAGATAGATAGATAGATAGATAGATAGATAGATAGATAGATAGATAGATAGATAGATAGATAGATAGATAGATAGATAGATAGATAGATAGATAGATAGATAGATAGATAGATAGATAGATAGATACTAAATACCTAAAATTCATTTCATGCTGAATAAACTAAATTATTAATTTATCTTAAAAAGAAAGCTTTCTTTAGATGGATTTTTACTCCAAAATCATTTTATTAAAAATAAATTTAATAAAAATCTAAATAATCTCATTCAAATCAAAAAAATTCATTTTTTTTTTTTTAAATCAAAGATTTTTTTCCACCCTGCTGCTGTCATAGGAAATAAAAGCATTGTATGAATGGGTATTTATCACTAGAATCTCTATTTCAAGCGCTATGTCAGCTACTGCTTGAACATCTGCCAACGCACACAAAGATCCAGACATGCATTATTTTACCCTTCCATGTACATGTTTGTTACAATTTTTGGCCTTTTGAAGCCTCCTTAAGAGATAGCAGTGTGTACTTGATATAGTTTTATTCCATTATGGTATGCGCATTTTTTTAACAAAAATTATCTAGACAAGCCCAAAAGAAGCAGAGAAATGTTTATTTTATATACACTGGGGCTAATCTGGTGTCTGTTGAGGCGTACATTCCATAGAAATCCAAGCTTGTTATTAAACTCTGTATAAAAGCACAGTAGTCTATGTGTGCACATTTGCACATATCGCAGGCACATAGTAAATTCCATATGATTTGCTTGTTTGTGAGTGGTCGTACATGCAAAACCTTTAGTAAATCAGGCCCATTTTGTTCTCCAAAACTTCCTATGATGATCAAGAAAATCTGTGTTTTCCAAAACTAAAAATCCCCAATCTAGGGAATGCAGTTCAATGAACTTAAACATATTTTATTGTTTTTGCACAATGGAAAAATGCCAAGAGTACAAAGGTGCAATGTGCATATTTACCAAGCATAAACTATAATGACATATAAAAACGCAAAATAACATCTGCATACTTGGAACCAACCCTGCTTGAGCCTGCCGTCTTCTGATAAAGCCAAGCAGATCTGTCTCATATGACTTCTCTCATCTTGCTGCACAAGAGTTCTGAAGTTAATTTTGCCTAATTCATTGCCTAATGGTGTGCTAAAGATCACACCCGCCAGTACCCGTCATGACATCACTTCTGTGTACTCGGCGGCGCCGAATTCAAAGAAATGGAGACCCGGTTAGACAGCGGCGGTGAAGGTAGGATTCCCGGCTCTCCCGGTGGGACGGAAGGCCCGGGCAAGCCGCAAGAAGGTAGCGGGAGGGGGAGGGGAATCCCCTCCCGCTCCTTGGAATGACAGCCGAGCGGCTTATCAGCCGCATCGGTTGTCATTACAAGATAGCCAACCGTCGGCTATGGACACTGGTACCAGGGTAATGCCTCTAGCTGCAGGCATCACCCCTGGTACAAGCACTTTCCCGAAATATCGGCAATGTCGGTAAATCAAAAGGCCGATTCTGATATATCGGGGAAAGTGCATATCGGCCCTCAATATATCGGCTTTGCCGATAATCGGTCAATCTCTAATATATATATATATCTAAGTAATTTTCGAGCAAATAAAATATTGATTTTAACTTGTAAGTAACAAATGTCAGAAATAGGCCTGGTGTTAAAGTGGTTAAAGTATCCTTAGGAAGGGTTAGGAATTTCTGACTATACTTTTATTTTTGTTGTACTTATTGTCCAGATGACAACCACCCCCTACCCCCCCCCCCCCTCCTCCGATTTCTTATAATAGGTCTACAGGCAAAACTCCAAAGCCTGAAATTGTAACTCTTACGCTGGCCATACATTTAAAATTTTCTTGTACAATTCTCCTTTAGATGTACCTTAAGGCAGAGTTCCACCCACATTTTCATCTTTGCACCATCCAATTCTATGTGAAAACATCCTTGGCCGTTTTAGTTTTTTTTCTAGCTTCATCGAGTATTCTTTTTTCTTCCTGTTTAATCCTTTGCAACAAAGTACGTCATTTCCACGATCCGAATGTGCCCTCCTCCCCCCTGCTGCCTTCTGGGACCTGTGCGTGTCCCAGAAGACGACGGGACCATTCAGAAGGTGTTGTGCGACTCGCGCATGCGCATTAGGAAACCAGCTGTGAAGCATGAAGGCTTCACTGACGGTTTCCCTTACTCGCAATGCCGGCACCTGAACCCGAAGCCGATGGACGGATTGGCTTGGGGTGCCGACATTGCGGGCTCCCTGGACAGGTAAGTGTGTCTTTATGTTAAAAGTCAGCATCTACAGTATTTGTAGCTGCTAAATTTTATTGCACCCCCCCCCCCCCCAGGCTGGAACTCCGCTTTAAACTATGTATATACTCATTCTATCTAAAGCTCAAAGAAGATATTTCAGCCGGAGTTAGGCTCCGTTCACATCTTGGCGTCCCGAATCGGGTCAGAATCACCGCGATTCTGCCCGCAATCCCACGATTTTTGCCCGACTAATCGCCGTAAAATCGCGCAGATAGAATCACGGGACCCCTGTCATCCAAAAGAAGTACAAGAACTTCTTTTGAGCGACAGGCATCCAGCGATTCTGGTTACGAGATTTTACAGCACTTTGTCGAGCTGCAAAAGCGGTAAAATCACGCCTGGTTTGGGGTGCCATTGGAAGTGACGGGGATCGCATGGATGTCCCACGATTTGTTGTGATTTTAGATTGCGGGCAGAGTCGCAGCAATTCTGCCTGTGATCCGGGAAGGCCAACATGTGACTGAAGCCTGAGGCTGTAAGTGTCCTGTGCAATGCACTGCAGAAAAATCATCATCACTATGTATTCATAACAAAAATATAATACATAAACTGGCAAAGAATGAATCCCTTTTAAACACATAATACATCTCAAAAGTAGCTGATCAAAACATTCATTATTAGCCTAACACCACAAAAATCATTTCAACATTATCTTGGCAAGTTAAATGTATTTATACTACAGCTATTTATTGGCAAAACATCAAGCTGCTCTTATGCGTGTTTAATATATTTCATTATTTACTGACTCACAAAGAGTATCTGCTATTTTTCTTTTCTTACAAGACTCCAGAGAGTAGAACACACAAAAATGTCAGTTGAAACACATCCTTTCTTGTGGTTTCCACTTATTGCCATCTTATGTCTGATGTTCAGAGATGTGCAGCACAGGCCACTCCTTCTAATGCTGCACTGAAGTCTATTCTCATGCTTGGTCTCAGTAGACTGATATGGGAAAGAGATTCCCTTCTTTTCCTTAAATATACTGTTACATCACTCAGGAAGAGGTTTGCTGCCCTCTAGTGTCCTTCAAGAATATCTTTTCTGCAGTTAGAAAAACATTCATTTCCAGAGGCACTAAAAAGAAATATAAAACAGCAGTAACTTTTCAACAATATATCAAGTTATATTTTGCTGTGCTGAGTTCACTCGTAGCACTTTCTGCTGCAGATGAATTCATAAATAGTGCAAATACAAACATTCCATATAGGAGGCTCCGAGCAGACAGGGTTGGAGAGACAATCCTTCACCGAGTTCCCCCTTATCCATTGGACACAATATATTTGGAGACTTCTGCAACAGTATTTATCATTATACCTCCCAACTTTTGAATTTGACAGAGTGGGACAGTTTTAGAGGGGCAGAATGGGGTACATGTAGAGCACTGCAGTGAAAAGTGGGTGTGACTTGTAAAAACTGGGCATGACCATATGGTAAAGTCACCAGATTTTAAAAATAAAATTCAGGGACACCGTACTAACAATGTCTATTTTTTTATAAGGTGGGGCATAGGCAGGGCTAATAGCAGTGCAGGAGTGTGCCATGCCAGTGATGGGTATGGCTAAATTGTGAGGGGGTTTAAAGGGGTATGATTTAAAGGGCTCTGAGGAAGAGGTTAAGCCTCGAAACGCGCCAGCCGTCATCTTATTGGATATGGACGAATTTATGGACTATTCCTGACATTTGAGCAACTGAGCTCGATATGATCTATTTTCACCTATGTTTGTGAGTAGCCATTTTTAAATGTTGCATGAATAAAGCCTTTTAATGAGGATAATGCGCTAGGTCGGTGCGCCCTTTCTTTGTTTTTCTTTGCCTCTAGTATCGGTGGACTACCCCAGTCCGTTTTGGGCAGCAAGACTTTAGCCATCTGAGACGCCAGTTGTGAGTCCCGTGGGGAGTGTGGTCGGGGGGCTTGGATTCCTAGCGCAGGAGAAGGGTGTTAACACCTTATTGTTTGTATGATTA
Source organism: Pelophylax lessonae (assembly GCF_965119305.1). Classification (NCBI taxonomy): domain Eukaryota; kingdom Metazoa; phylum Chordata; class Amphibia; order Anura; family Ranidae; genus Pelophylax; species Pelophylax lessonae. The sequence goes on from NC_138772.1 coordinate 327,214,397, forward strand.
ATTTTACCTGAGCTACATAGTTACATAGTTTGTGAGGTTAAAAAAAAGACATCAGTCCATCCAGTTCAACCTATGATGTGTGTGTGTTTGCTGTTAACCGAACATTGTATACCCCTGTATGTTGTGGTCTTTAAGGTGCCCATCTAATAGTTTTTTGAAACTATCGATGCTCCCTGCTGATACCACTGTTTGCGGAAGAGAATTCCACATCCTTACTGCTCTGAGCCTTCTCTGCTCTAGATCCAGAGTGCACAGTGCAGGGGTGAATAAAGGGTAACAAACAGAGTGCAGGAGTAAGTAACACACAGAGCCCAGGGTCATTGTACGTTATGCACAGATTTGTAGGGGTCAGAAACAAGTTACACAGAGTAAAAACGTCAGGAGTAGGTAATGAACAGAGAGTTTCCCAAACTTAAATTTCACCTTTTCCCTATAGAATCCCCCTACCCTCAATGACAAAAACAACTCTAATGCAGTTGTAACACACAGTGAAGGGGTCAGTAGTAAGTAACGCAGAGGTCCGTAGTGAGTAAAGCAGAGTGTGGAGGTCCGTAGTAAGTAATGCAGAGTTCAGTAGTAACACTGAGTTCAGAGGTCAGCAGTAGGTAACACAGAATGCAGATGTAAGTAACACACAGTGCAGGAGTCAGTAGTAGGTAACGCAGAGGTCCGTAGTAAGTAAAGCAGAGTGTGGAGGTCCGTAGTAAGTAATGCAGAGTTCAGTAGTAACACTGAGTTGAGAGGTCAGCAGTAGGTAACACAGAATGCAGATGTAAGTAACACACAGTGCAGGGGTCAGTAGTAGGTAACGCAGAGGTCCGTAGTAAGTAAAGCAGAGTGTGGAGGTCCGTAGTAAGTAATGCAGAGTTCAGTAGTAACACTGAGTTCAGAGGTCAGCAGTAGGTAACACAGAATGCAGATGTAAGTAACACACAGTGCAGGGGTCAGTAGTAGGTAACGCAGAGGTCCGTAGTAAGTAAAGCAGAGTGTGGAGGTCCGTAGTAAGTAATGCAGAGTTCAGTAGTAACACTGAGTTCAGAGGTCAGCAGTAGGTAACACAGAATGCAGATGTAAGTAACACACAGTGCGGAGGTCAGTAGTAGGTAACACAAAGTTCTGTGGTCAGTAGTAAGTAACACAAAGTGTAGAGGTGAGTAGTAAGTAACACAGAGTGTAGTAGTGAGTAACACACAGTGCAGAGCTCAGTAGTAAGTGCAGCAAGTGGAGCTGCTGATTACGGGTTCCCCTGGGTTACCATTAGCAACAACATGACAGTTTGACATTTTTCCCAAGTGTTTTAGCTCAGCCAGGAAACAGTCCGGTAGCTTTGGTTTTTATGTTTTTATTTGGAACTTGGATATGGATAGGAGAATGGAAAGAGTTTGATACTCCAACTTCATACACTATGCACAATAGGCTGGGACGGTTTGAAAATGCTGAGTAACGCTGAGTAACGCTAGTCACGGCTAGGCCGCGGTTTCACTTTGCCCTTAGCTGTGAAGTACAGTATATTTGAATGAGCTTTCTGAGGTAAACTGTATCCTGAGGTAAACTGGACTGTACTACAGAACAACTTTAGGGCCCTTCCTGGCACCCCCTTTGTTACAAATCTTCAGGGTCAACTACATGGTAAGTAGTGACTGGAAATCCCTTTGTTTTTGATCAACTACATGGCACCCCCTTTACTGATACACTCCTTGTGTGAGCTGGCTCCTTGATCCCCTAACTTCTCTGGAGTGGTCCCCTCTTCTAGGCAGACCCTTAGGCAGATCTCCTGGTACTCACAATACTGTTTTTCCCAAGATGATTCTGCCAGCAGCTCCACTTGTCAGCACTCTGGATCCTCTTCAGCTCAGCTCCACACCTGGTTCACTAGGCCGACTGCTTGAACCACCTTCCTCACTCTTGCAGGAGGAGAGACAGCCATCCACCTCCTCCTGGGACTTTGCTCCCGCCAAAAGACACCCTTTCACATGTTCCCTCAGGATGTATTGCCAATCCCAGCATGCATTGCAGCAATGCCTGCCCACTGGGACAGTCATGAACCCTGGTGTGCTACTGGTTAGGTTTCCTCCACTGTCCAACAAGCTCCCTTATTGGATACAGTGGGGAGACTCCATTAGACCCAATAAATCACATCTGGAAACATGTGACAGACCAAACTAACAGATCTGACTCTCCTGATAAGCAGAAAAGAGCCACCAAATGCGTTTTCCTAGCACCTACCTAGGAGCATGCTACATAAGTAATACAAAGTTCAGAGGTCATTAGTAAGTAATGCAGAGTGTGGAGGTGAGTATTAAGTCACACAGACTTTCAAGGTCAGTAGTAAGTAACACAGAGGGGTTAATTTACTAAGGCAAATCCACTGTGCACTGCAAGTGCATTTGGAGGTGCAGTCACTGTAGATCTGAGGGGAAGATCTGAAATGAGGGGAACTCTGCTGATTTCTATCATCCAAACATGTGCAAGCAAAAATACTGTTTTGTTTATTCTCCTTGCATGTCCCCCTCAGATCTACAGTGACTGCACTCCCAAGTAAACTTGCAGTTCACTTGTAGTGCACAGTGGATTTTCCTTTAGTAAATAAACCCCAGAGTGTAGTAGTGAACAACGCACAGTGAAGAGGTAAGTAGTAAGTAGAGCTGCATGATTAATCGTTAAAAAATAGCACTCTCGATTCAACCCCCCCTCACGATCTTAATCCAGCATTTCCACAATTCATATAACAAGTGCAGAGCTGTTCCCTGCTCACAGATGTAAAAAAAAAAAAGTACCCAGCAGTGTACTGTATATCAATAACATGCACTGAAAGAGAGATAAAAAGAAACATTGTATCTTCCATTCTTTTAGAGATCAAAGGGATGAACTTCGGTTGGTAAATGAGGTCACTTAAAGACTAAGCCTTTTTCTGACACTTGTTAAAAAAGTTAAAATCAGTATTTTTTGCAAGATAATTACTTAGAACCCCCAAACATTATATATATTGACAGAGACCCTAGAGAATAAAATGGCAGTCGATTCAAAATTTTATGTCACACTGTATTTGCGCAGCAGCCTTTCCAATGTCATTTTTTGGGGAAAAAATACACTTCAAATAATTAAACAGTAAAGTTAGCCCAATTTGTTGCATAATGTGAAAGATGATGTTACGCCGAGAATCATGATCTTTATTTTAAGCAAAAAAAAATTGAGATTCTCATTTTATTCAGAATCATGCAGCTCTAGTAGTAACAGAGATTTCAGAACTCAGTAGTTAGTAATGCACAATGCAGAGATTACTGATAAATGCATTCATATGGGCACACATTTCATAAACGTGAGATGCAATGACCAAGACCATGCGGCATCTCCTCAACTTATTCACCTCCAGGGCTCACCAGGTCTGCATGAGATGGGAGGGAAGCACATGATATCTGAGCAAACATTAGAAGAGGACGTTGACATCATTAAAGCCAGGAGGTAGCACAGGCCTCCCTACCCTCTCTCCACCCACTCTTTCAGGCTGAAAATTAAAAGAAAAACCCTTACCAGGCAGATTTCAACACAGTACCCTGACCCAGGGAGGACATTTATGAAAATAGCAATGAGATTAAAATTTGGGACAAGATTTTAAAACCAGGGATCAAATTAGGGACACTTTGCAGGTAGGGAGTCTCTCCTAAAATCAGGGGACTGTCCCTGGAAACTAGGGATGTCTTGGCCACCGTACCATATGGCTGTGGTTTAAAGGTATACCTGCAGCAGCAAGAATCCTACCTGCAATATTTATCACAAATAAATATAGAAACACAACCAAGTACTGATAAAACTATTCATGTATTTGTTTAGCTAGCTACAAATTTTAGTACAGTCTATAGTGCAACAACCCTACAGCTCTTGTGGAGAAAACAAAGATAAAACCCAAGTATACTTCAAACTAGGGATCGACCGATATCGGTTTTTCATTGCCGATACCGATATTTTGGCCAATGCATATCGGTATCGGCCGGTATTTTTTTTTTTTTATTTGACAGGTACTCTTGTGGAGGGACCCCAAACCCCTCCTCTGCACTTAAAAGCATTCAAAACTCCAAGTTTGGCTGTTTTGAATGCTGTCAACCTACAGAGGACTGAATTCAAAGACACCCCGAAAATCAAAGTGAAAAAATGATGCAGCAGGTAGTCCATTCTCAAAATGGTACTCAGCAGATTGTATGGCCCCTACGTGCTTGTATGCATTCCTGACAATGTCAGGGCATGCTCCTAATGAGACGATGGATACTGTCCTGGGGTATTTCCTCCCAGATCTGGACCAGGGCATCGCTGAGCTCCAGAACAGACTGAGGTGCAACCTGGCAGCGTCGGATGGACGGAAACATAAAGTTCCAGAGGTGTTCCATTGGATTTGGGTCAGGCAAGCATGGGGGGGCCATTCAATGGTATCAATACCTTATACTCCAGGAACTGGCTGCATACTCTTGCCACAGGCATTGTCATGCACCAGGAGGAACCCAGGACCCACTGCATCAGCAGAGTATCTGACAATGAGTCCAAGGATTTCATCCCGATACCTAATGGCAGTCAGGGTGCCATTGTCTAGCCTGTAGAGGTCCATGGATATGCCTCCCCAGACCATCACTGACCCACCACCAAACCGGTCATGCTGAATGGTTTTACAGGCACCAAAACGTTCTCCATGGCTTCTCCAGACCCTTACACGTCTGTCACATGCTCAGGGTGAACCTGCTCTCAGGGTGCCAGTGGCTGACCTGTAAGTTCTGGTGTTCAATGGCAAATGCCAATCGATGTGTGGTACTGCTCCTCCCTGTGCTAGGCAGTGAGCACAGGGCCCACTAGAGGATGTCAGGCCCTCAGGCCACCCTCATGAAGTCTGTTTCTAAATTGATTAGTCAGAAACATTCACACCAGTGACCTGCTGGAGGTCATTTTGTAGGGCTCTGGCAGTGCTTCTCCTGTTTCTCTTTGCACAAAGGAGCAGATACCGGTCCTGCTGATGGGTTAAGGACCTTTGGTGGCCCCTGTCCATCTCTCCTAGAGTAACTGCCGGTCTCCTGGAATATCCTCCATATCCTCCATGCTCTTGAGACTGTGCCGGGAAACAGCAAACCTTCTGGCAATGGCACGTATTGATCTGCCATCCTGAAGGAGTTGAACTGCCTGTGCAACCTCTATAAGGTTCAGGTATCGCCTCATGCTACCAGTAGTGACACTGACCCTAGCAAATGCAAAACTAGTGAAAACAGTCAGATAAGATGAGTAGAAAAAAAAAGCCAGTGGCCTCCACCTGTAAAACTATTCCTGTTTTGGAGGTTGTCTCATTGTTGCCCATCTAGTGCCCCTGTTGTTAATTTCATTAACACCAAAGCAGCTGAAACTGATTAACAACCCCCTCTGCTACTTATCTGCCCAGATGAATATCCCAGGAGTATAATTGACTTGATGCTATACTCTGATTAAAAAGTGTTCTTTGATTTTTTTGAGCAGTGTACTTATTTGTGGTAAAGTAAAATGTAGTAGAAAGCGTTGGTATTGATGGTAGCCACTTGTTTGCCAACGATGATGATGCATAATGGGAAGTCCAACAGTAGGGTTGCCACTTCATTCATTTAAACCCGAACACATATCAATTGCACAGGTTATGAGGCTAATTTAATGCAGATAAGGCACTAATTGAGTTTAATTACCACCTTAATAAGCCACAGAACCAATATAATTGATATGTGTTTGGGTTTAAAGGGATGAGGTGGAAACTCTATCCTACACTGGGTTGTAGAAGGAAAAATCTCTATAGCAAACAACATCAGTAATGAGGGAGGTACAGAGTCCAATTTCATCCTCCCCCTTCTGGAGAAATTATGGGTGCTGCAACTAATGTCTATCTAACAAGAGCCACACTATGCTCTACCGTTCCTCTGCTCTATGTAGCACATTAAACAATACTGTGTGCCTCTGTACTGAGTTTTATATGAAGGAGTGCCCAATACATTTTAACTCCAAAAGATTGGCTCCTAAGAGAGTAAAGCCTCGTACACACGCGTCGAAAAACGGCAGGGAATTTTCGTCCGACGACCGATCTGCCGATTTTCGGCTTGTTAGTATAATGCTTCCGACAACTGACTCCGACTTTTCGGCCGAAAAAAATCTGGTGTGCAGGCTATAAAATTTTTGTCCGCCGTCAAAACACGGCCGATTTTCGTGCAGTCAGTACAGATTTTGACAGGGAAAAATCTAATGAGCAAGACTGGGCATGCTCAGAGAAGAAAGAACACAACGAAAGCAAACCAACACATGACATCACTTCTGAAGTAGAATTTTGTCGGGCGAGAAAATTCGTGTGCAGTCTAGGCACATTCCAACCAACAAAACTGCACTCTGGACAAAAGACGGACGATCGGTCGGCCGATAATCGTTGCGTGTGTACTAGGCTTAAGAAAAGCTACTTCCTGAGCCAAGGGCACTGCTAAGAATTGGGGGACCTGTCAATGTCACAATAAAAACATAAATGGCATAAATAGCAATCCAATGAATTACTGAACCTGCTTCAAGGAGAACTGCTAGACTCGCCTTGAAGTTTGACTTACGCAGATCAATTTGCTCAGCACTATTTATGAACTAGAACAGTCCCTTGCATCTATCCACATATGACTAGGCTTGGCTGTTCTACTTCCTTGGCCCATTCATAACAGTGGAAAGTAGTTTGCCAGGAATTCTCTATAAACATCTTACATGCATCTGTTTTAGTTAATCCCCCTTATAACTATCACACATATCATCCAAGTCCCAGATGAGGTATTTTTCCATGTGGACTGTACTTGACAGAAATAGCATCCCACAGCACAATGAACGTTTGCTTTACTGCTTTCTTGCATCTCATAGTCTGTGGAGGACCACAATATCAATGTCCTCTTTTTCAAATGACACATTTATGCTTGTCGAAATAACATATATTCCCAGACTAGGGATCTCAAATCTCAATAAGTGGGTCTACTGGCAGAAAATAAGACCAGACATTTCAGTGACTCTAAACCATAAAAAGAAATGACACTGTATGTGTGATAGTGCCATGGAGCATTCAGTGAAAGAAACACATTTGTGGTTTTTAATTAGCCAAGAAGTTCTGCTAGTATACAATTAGCTTAGGGCTATGTTACAGGTTTTTAAAGATCTTGTCACAGAAATGTTGGATGTAGCCCATGTACATGGCCACCAGCATATTTTCAAGGGCCAACTGGACACCCTCTAAAGTTCTCAGCACTGATACACTAAGTCAGTATTACAGTCACTTTTGGTCAATGTTCGTGTGACTTCGGGTAACACAAGGAGGAACCTCTGCAGATTGTGTCTGCTGTACTGCACCTACAACCCCAATTCCAAAAAAGTTGTAACTGTGTAAAATCTACATAAAAACAGAATGCAATGATGTTCAATTCTCATAAATCCATATTTTATGCACAATAGAAAATATGAAAACATATCAAATGTTTACTCTGAAAAAATATACAATTTTAGGGAAAAAATTGGGTATTTTTGAAATTGATGGCAGCAGTCTTGGGACAGGGCAACAAAAAGCTGGTAAAGTAAGTGGTACTAACAAAAGAGCTGGAAGAACATTTTGCAACAAATGAGGTTAACATGTACTAAACTTGTATGAATACATCACAATCGCTATGAACATAACTATGATACTTCAATATATTTGGGTATAATGGAATGGTGTAATGGGCAATTGGGTGCCATTCTTTCTAATCTCACCCCAAACAAACAGTGCAATTTACCACAAATGTCACATGACAAAATGCGTTAGAATCTTGGATAAACATGCATGTAAAGACGCTCCTGGCTCAGGTCCTTAAGCTTCTTTGCTGTGACAAATGTGCATAGGGCAACACATTTAAGTGAATGGGCTGCCAAATGTGCAACATGCAGAAATGCGTGTTAATTGCCCAAAAAAAAAATTGCGAGCAGGAACGTTCTCACTACACAAAATGTGAATGGGTTACCAGCAAATGAAAATAGTTAGAAGGGCCGCATTGAAAGTTTCCGTAAGAAAACCAAACGCCTGCAGACACAGACATGGCCAATAAAGTGGATGTTGTAAAATATGCTCCAGCAATGGTGTAAGTGGTAGTAATTGTAATCCCCCCAGTATTGGTAGTCAGTGGCAGGTATGAACTGTAATTAGAACCCCTCCGACCCCCCCCCCCCACCCACCCCACACACACACAAACATACACACAGTCATTGGCCAGGACTATAGGACTATACTGCTACTTCCAGAGGGTCACTCTGCATGTCCCAGTGCAAAATCCAACTCTGGGGCTTGGAAAAGGTAGAGCGTCACTGGAGGGGTGGCAACTTCTCACGCAAATTAAGCCAAAGAGAATCCTATTGGATCTATCGCACACGTGTAATGACACCAGGAGGATTAAATGTTGATTTTAAATTAAATTGCTTTATTTCCAATAGGTAATGTTATGTTCTCAGTTATTTATATATGTATGTTATATATATTTTTATGTTTTGATATATGTATAATTTGTTTAATAATGGTTTCTTTTTTGTGATTTATTGTCATTTGCTTATGATCATGAGGATATTCGGGTGGCCGTTATATTCAGATTTATTATTATTTATACATCAGTCTTTTATACATTAGCATAATAAAATTTGATGTGGGAATTGCTTTTTTATGGCTGGATGCTTTACTTCTGGTAAGCAGGCATTTGCCTTTTATGAGTCATAAAGCATCCCTTGTTTTATCCTTTTAAGGGTTAATATTATATTCAGCAGGCCTATTATTATTCGGGTTCCATTGTCCACAGGAAACAGGACGGGTCCAGTTAGAGAGGAGGCGCAGTGGCGCTGCCTCCTCACTTCGTGTTGCTCAGCTGTGGCGTCCAGTTGCCAGGATACAGTATATTTAATGAGCGGGGCAAGACGCATCTCCTTACCCCACTGACGAAGTCACGCTAACTGACGTAACGCGTACGGAGGGAGGAGTCTGACGTCACCCGCGGCCGCCCGATGTGAATGCCGTCAGTCTGACCATGCCTGCTTTGAGCACTATGACAGTGCCGTGTTTGTAAGTTTTATTCATTGCTTCTCTTAATGAACTGTTATAAGACAGAGAGCATTAAATTCTTCCTACTTTTGTTTCCTGGATGACATGCCTGTATCGAGTCTATCCCAGGTCAAGATCCTAGCAAGAGTTTTGGTGTCTGCAGTTGTATTTCATGGCGTAGTGACCCCTAGTGGTCGATTGCTGGAGGTGAGAGGCTTTGATATTCTATGGTGGAAGGATTCACTCTGTATAGTGGTGCATATCACTCACCTTTACCTGCACTGAAGGCATCTCCTTGTTGTGGACTTTATGGACTTTCAAATTTATGCATCTTTTCATCATATTTAAAGCGCTGCACTACTGCTAGTTTTTTTGTCTATGTTATAGGTTTTGTTAGGTTTGACCTATCCCAGTGTTCAGCTGCTTTTTTCAACTCCATGTGATCTAGCGCTGAATAATTTTTTGTTTTATATAGGCAGTACAGTATTGACATCACCAGAATTGAGTCTCACTTCAAACCTCATGTGACCAGCAGTCAGACACAGCAGTACGTTACACCAGCCATCCTCAATCTTTTTTGGCACCAGGGACTGGTTTTGTGGCAGCCAATTTTTCCAGGGACTTGGGGGTGGGGATTTCATGGAGTCCATCCTCAGTCCCCCTTCATATCATATCCCTCCCCCTTTACAGCACAGTCCATCCTTCATATCAGTGTCCACATTCCCCCTTTAGATCACGGCTCTTTAAAGCAGTCCCACAGTGTCCTTTAATGTAAATGGGACTGCAGAGTAAAGGGGCACTGTGATGTGAAGGGGATTTCACTCTAAAGGGCCACTGTAATGATTAAAGTAACCCTTCACAGTGCAGTCCCCTTTATATCACTGTACCCTTTTGCATTTTAGTGCCAATAGCAATCACAGCCCCCCATCACAGTGCTCAGGGCCATCTTTACCGCAGGGCAAAAGGGACAGCTGCCCTGGGCCCTGTCATTGTTGGGGGGCCCAAAGCATTTGCCACTTAAACCCGCGCTGCCCGCAAATTGGGAGTCCCATGATAACACTACAGAGTGCATTGAGTACATCGGCGTATTCCCTAGCCGTCAGGGTGGCGGCAGGGCCAGGAGCTCCACTGTTGCTCTGACCCTGTCTGCCCCATGTAGCCTGTATGTTCGGAGCTGAGAGAGAAGTAAGAAAGCTGGAAGCACCGCCTCCAGACCTCTGCGAGTTCTGCCCCCAGACCTTTGAAAGCCCTGCCTCCAGACCTCCGCTCCCGGATCCCTGAGGGCCCCGCACCTGGACCATGCACCTGAAACTCTGAGGGCCCCGCACCTGGAACTCTGAGGGCCCCGCACCTAGAACTCTGAGGGCCCCACACCTGGAACTCTGAGGGCCCCACACCTGGAACTCTGAGGGCCCCACACCTGGTACTCTGAGGGCCCCGCACCTGGAACTCTGAAAGCACCGCGCCTGGACCTATGAGAGCGGGTGGTGAGCCTGGCTGGCTAGGTAGGTCCTTTTCCCCATGGACTGCTTGTGGAGTGTTATCCTAACCCTGACCAACATCTTGCCTTTATTCTAGCGCGGTTATAATTTTGTTACAGTATAGCTGATAGGTAACATTTTAAAATGGTTTCTTAGTTGATCACCCCCTGTACTAGATCCGCAGTCTCTGGTTATCTCCTGTACTAGATCCACAGTCTCTGGTTATCCCCTGTACTAGATCCACAGTCTCTGGTTATCCCCTGTACTAGATCCGCAGTCTCTGGTTATCCGCTGTACTAGATCTGCAGTCTCTGGTTATCCCCTGTACTAGATCTGCAGTCTCTTGTTATCTCCTGTACTAGATCCGCAGTCTCTGGTTATCTCCTGTACTAGAGCCGCAATCTCTGGTTATCCCCTGTACTAGAGCCGCAATCTCTGGTTATCCCCTGTACTAGAGCCGCAATCTCTGGTTATCCCCTGTACTAGATCCGGAGTCTCTGGTTATCCCCTGTACTAGATCTGCAGTCTCTGGTTATCCCCTGTACTAGATCCGCAGTCTCTGGTTATCCCCTGTACTAGATCCGCAGTCTCTGGTCACCCCCTGTACTAGATTATCAGCCTCTGGGTATCCCCTGTAGTATGTCTGTAGTCTCTGACCATCTCCTGTAGTACATCTATCAGTGAGCAGTAATGATGTGTAGTATCATTTAGCAAACCAGTCAGTAAGTGATAATAATATACTGTACCTCTGGCAACCAATTGCAATTGCTGCTTGATCTACTGCAGTAAACTGATTTTGAGTCTTCCTGCTATTTGTTATATGTCTAAGAGCGGTTGGGGGGCCCAAGAAAATGTTTGCCCAGGGTCCAATGAATATTAAAGACGGCCCTGACTACAGCCATTGTTCTGTCCCAACTACACGTTTCCCTGTGTGTAGCTCGACATGCAGCTAAACCCTCCTATTTTGCAATAAGCTAGACTGAGTTTCATTATGAAGCTTTATTCACAAAACAGGTTGGGTGAAACAATTGAGAAAAAACAAATACAGATACATACTGTATAATCAGTATATAAAGTACAGTATACAGAAATACAACGATTAAAATAGGCTGTAGATGGCGAAAAGTAATTCTCATCAACGATGCTGCATTTAGGAGCTGCAAGTTTTAGACTAACATGCTCTGACAGCTGGTTCCTTCTTTCAGTTTCTTGCAAAACAACTTAATTAATATCTTGCTGGAGGCAGCCATACTACAGAGGGATAGGTCCTATCCCTGTGAAGAAGCCACGCCTGGTAATATGTAAGGGGAAGTCCAAGTGACGCAAGACGTCTGTAAAGCTGGGCGGAAGAACATAATGAAAGGTACCTGGAAGTCATAGTGAGCAGAAATGGAGCCTTAAAGAGGAACTACAGTCTGCTCACATAAATGTAATTAAAAACATCTTTGCCATTCTGAAGCTTCCCTCCAATATACTGTGATACTGTACTTGCCAAATATGCTGCAGAAATCTCCCTCCACTAAGTCTGGCTGAAGCCATTATTACTGTGGACAGCTGAAGCTGTTGACTGTTCACTTCCTGGATTTACATAGAGGCACACAGACACACACACAGTATCTCACCAAAAGTGAGTACACCCATCACATTTTTGTAAATATTTTATTATATCTGTAGCAGGATTCCCAGCAGTTTTGCTGGATATGGGTCCCCCTGGGCCACCGGGTGCAACAAAACTACCCTTGTGCATGTTCCTGCAAGTGTGAGCGCTAAGACAATGACCTGTCCAGTAACTTTGGTTTTTTGTATTTATTGAGAACTTGGATGAGAGAAGGGAATGAGTGGGATACTCCTTTGGCTCAACTATGCACAATTTGCTAGGGACAACTGAAAACGCTTCTTGGCGCTGACTTGACGATGGCTAGATGCCGGTGTTCTGTGAAAATTCCCTACCCTCGTCACTTCCGGTGCACCTACGTCATTTAACAGCTGAGCAGCTTACCACTGCGCATGCTCACAGCTCCGGAGGGTAGGGAATGTTCACAGGGTAGGGTTTTTTAACGTTACACCGCATCAGCTGTTGCCGCGGGTACATTAAATCATCTCCGCTGCAACATTAAATCATCTCCGCTCCTACCCCTGTGACTTCCCTGATCTCGGCTACTAAATGTAAAAGCGGCGGCGGGTCTATGAAAATATAAATCACGGAGCCGAGATCTCCGTGATTTATATTTTCATACACCTGCCGCTTTTACATTTAGTAGCCGAGATCAGGGAAGTCACAGGGGTAGGAGCGGAGATGATTTAATGTTGCAGCGGAGATGATTTAATGTACCTGCGGCAACAGCTGATGCGGTGTAACGTTAAAAAACCCTACCCATGAAAATTCCCTACCCTCCGGAGCTGTGAGCATGCGCAATGGTAAGCTGCTCAGCTGTTCAATTACATAGGTTCTACCCTCCGGAGCTGTGAGCATGCGCAGTGGTAAGCTGCTCAGCTGTTCCATGACGTATGTGCACAGGAAGTGACAAGGGTAGGGAATTTTCATGAGGTAGGGTTTTTTAACGTTACACCGGTCAATGCCGGTTGACGTTGGTTAATGCTGGCTTGCTGCCTGTTAACTCCAAATTGACTTTTGACTGCTCTCACATAAAGAAGTCCTTTCTTTAGCTCCCTTAAGCACTCCTTGTTGAGATAGCTACTTGTACTGCTGCTGCGCTGCTAAACACTTCAGGGCCCACCTGGCACCCTCTTTCTAGTGACTTATCTTCAGGGCTTAAACACTGGCACCCCCTTTCTCTACAGCTTCTCCACAGGTTAGCTGTCTCCTGGATCCCCTTGACCTTTTGGATGGGTCCCCTCTTCTAGGCAGACCCCTGGGCAGTCTCAAGTACTCACGATACTGTTTTCTCCAAAACCTCTGTCCAGCAGCTCCACTCGGTCCACAGCACTCTGGATCCCTCCTCTGCAGCTCAGCTCAACCTCCATCCTCTAGGCCGACCACCCAGGACACTCTCACTTGTGCTGACAGGAGGAGAGACAGCCATCACCCTCCTCCTGAGACTCTGCTTCTCGCTAAAGACGCTCTGTCACATGCTCCCCTCTTATAGCTCATCCCAGGGTGCATTGTGGCAAACTCCACCCACTGAGATAGCCATAAGCACTGGTGTGCTATTGGCAAGGTTTCCTCCACTGTCCAATAAGAGCCTTCCTTGGAAACAGTGGGGAGACTCCCTAGGCACAACAGGCCACACCTGGAAACATGTGACAGCCTAACTAAATGTTCAGGCCTCCCTGATATGCAGACAGGGCCACCTATATGCTTTTTCCTAGCACCTACCTAGGAGGATGCTACATATTTTTTCATGTGACACCACTGAAGAAATGACAATGCTACATTGTAAAGTAGTGAGTGTACAGCTTGTATAACAGTGTAAATTTGCTGCCCCCTTAAAATAACTCAACACACAGCCATTATTGTCTAAACCGCTGGCAAAAAAAGTGAGTACACCCCTAAGTCAAAATTTCCAAATTGGGCCCAATGTGTCAATATTTAGTGTGGCCATCATTATTTTCCAGCACTGCCTTAACCCTCTTGGGCATGGAGTTCACCAGAGCTTCACAGGTTGCCACTGGAGTCTTCTTCCACTCCTCCATGACTACATAACGGAGCTGGTGGATGTTAGAGACCTTGCACTCCTCCACCTTCTGTTTGAGGTTGCCCCACAAATGCTCAATAGGGTTTAGGTCTGGAGACATGCTTGGTCAGTCCATCACATTTACCGTCAGCTTCTATAGCAATGCAGTGGTCGTCTTGGAGGTGTGTTTTTTTGGGGAGGGAAGAGAGAGATTAGCCTAGGCTTTTTACCAGATAAGAAAGCGGAAGTGGGCTGTATAAGGTATTTACTGGCAGAAAATAAAATGTTTACCTATCCAAAATTAAAACAACAAGGGCAGAGGATTTAATAGATGGAAAGATGAAAAATTGACAGAAGAGCAACTTTAAGGGAACAGTAGCTATTTATTCATCAAGTTAAACTGTCTGAATGGATGCAAGGGATAAATAGAACACCAGGACCTATGAAGCTGGAGATAAAGCTTATGGCCCCGTAGTTGAGTCAGAACAAACAAGGACGATTAGTTGCTTAAAGAAAGTGAGTTGAAGCTACCATTCCATTACCAAGCAACAGAAACTATTATTATTTGAAATGTTGCCAAGACTAAAACATAGAGGATGCCACCATTGACTTTTTAGTCTGAAAGCCACGTAAATAGCATCTCCAAAAAGAAATCAGCAATGGGAGACTAAATATTTATTTTATTATAGGTTTACACATTGTGCATTTGGTTTATTACAGTATTAGATAAACAATATGTGGACTTTCAAACACATCTGACTAAGCAGCAGCTATAGCTCTATCAAAGGCTCCTTGTGGCAGGTGTGCTTGGTAAGTGAGTTCATACTGGGTTAATAGGCAGCAGCTAGCAAGAAGTCATGCTCCAACAGCTGTGAGGCACAAGGCCAAACAAGACTTGCCTTTCTTTTATTGAAAAAGCTAATCGGCTGGAACAGAAGATTCCTTTCAGAGTACTGGTAGAGTTAAAAGCCACAACTGGTTTAGACATTTGATTGACAGTTCGAATGCTCCAATCATTTTAACAGCACTAGAATATATTTAAAAAAAAGAAAGAAAAAAAACTGTATTTTTTCCATGCATGTAAATGCCTGTGTCTAAGCACACAGTGGAATAAGCTGAACATGGAAAGTTGGCCTCTGCAACAGGATGAATGCTTTGCTGAATGTTGAAAAAAAGGAAACTGCTATAAGCATACAGTATAACAAAGGTTTTTGGAAGACTTCACATACGGCCACAATTATTAAAGCAGATTAAGTTTTCCCTATTGACTATGATCCATTTGCATGTAAAAATTTCAACCATTTAAAAAAAAAACATAATCAGTAAAAAGCAAGTTCTGTAAAAAGAATGAGAAGCAGCACCCTATCCCAGCCATAACAAGGCATTAAAGAAACTGCTCCTACATTTGATGGTGATAAAAGGAGAATATTGCCTCTGCAACAAGCAGAGATAGGTCATAGGATTTAAAGGACTTCAGTTAATTTTAATTGTCAAATCACTCTGCATTGTATTCCCAATTGAAAAAGGTCCGAAATTAAAATAAAAAGGACCAAAAGAGAACATCTGGTTGAAAAGTAGTTGAACTCATCACTTCCCAGTTTCTTAGATATCACCCATAGTGTTATACAATCATAGCTGTATAGTGGACATAAACCTAAATTAACGTGTAATCAGTGGTAATTATTTTTTTCTTTTGCAGGTTTGCTGCAGCCGCAATTATGCTGGCTGCAAATTATTATTTTTTTTTTCACCTGCGCCGGGCTGCAGCAAAAAACGGGGGTGGCCAAACATGATAGTGGGAGGGGGGTTAAACAAAACCTAGGCTTCCTTGTACCTATGAAATATGCTTTGATTGATGTGCCACAAGCTGGAGTCTCAGGCATCCAAATACTGTAAGTATCAACACAATAATTTAAAAAATACTTCCAATGCATATAGTTTTGCACTGTAAAATAGACAGAGAGCTTAAAATTGAGGATTATGAAGGACCTTGGGAACCCTGGGATGGAGCCAAAAAATAGGTACTGCGGTACCTGTAGCACATAGTAGCAAATAATGGTCATGGTCTAGTAGGGGGGATTAAAGAGGGATGATTAAACAGAACCTGAGCCTTGTGACTGTATACAGTGCAGCATTGCTTAAACAAATGAAAATCAGAAGGAAATCTTATCACAAATGTCAGAAATATGCAACATAACACTTAGGGCTGATTCACGTTAGTGGTAGTAGGGTTAGTAAACCTCCCCTTTCCTGCACTGTGTTCCAGTGTGAACCAATCTTTAGGGAGAGAGATTTGAGAGAGGGAAAGATCACTGTTATATGAAAGGAAGGATTACCATGGTATATGGAAGAAAGGAAGGTGGGATCACTATGCTACATGGAAGGCAAGAAGAAAGGATTACTATGGTACATGGAAGGCATGAAGGAAGGATAACTATGGTATATGGAAAGCAGGAAAGATCACTATGGTACAGGTAGGCAGGAAGGAAGGATCACTATGGCATATGGAAGGCAGGAAGGATCACTATATTACATGGAAGAAAGCAAGGAGGGATCACTATGGTAAATGGAATGAAGGAATGATCACTATGGTATATGGAAGGCAGGAAAGATCACTATGGTACATGGAAGGCAGAAAGGATCACTATGACACAGGAAAGGCAGGAAGGATCACTTTGGTACATGGAAGGCAGGATGGATCACTATGATACATGGAAGGCAGAAAGGAACACTATGGCATATAGAAAGCAGGAAGGATCACTACAACACATGGAAGTCAGGAAAGATCACTATGATACATGGAAGGCAGGAATGATGACTACGGCACATGGAAGGCCGGAAAGAAGCATCACTATGGTACATGGGGGGCAGGAATGATCACTATGGTACATGTAATACAGGAAGGAAGGATTACTATGATACATAGAAGGCAGGAAGGATCACTATGGTACATTGAAGACAGGAAGGATCACTATGGTACATGGAAGGCAGGAAGGAAGGATCACTATGGCACATGGAAGGCAGGAAGTAGGTATCAATATAGTACATAGAATGCAGGAAGGATCACTACGTCATATGGAAGGAAGGAAGAGAGAGAGGGGAGAGTTCAGTCACAAACTGCTCACTCACCCAGAGGCTCAGGCAACAACATCAGGAGCACTGCTTCAAAATTCCCGCCCACACAAACCGCTTCACAGGCACAGCATTGGCTGCATGCTAGGGGTTGTGGGTGGACACAGGGGAACAAGGGGGAGGTGGAGCAGACCTAGCCTCCCTCCTCTTCCATTTTTCAGGCTGTAGAACAGGCGGGCAGGTGAGGTGGTGGGACTGTGCTGGCTGGGCACTGAGCATGTCAGTTTCATCTCTGACAGCTGCAGCACGTGGCTCCCCTGACAGACGGATTAGTGGAGTAAAGTGGCAGAACTTATTGTGCTAATGCACCCACGCTATGGTCCTTAATTAAATCAAAAATATCAATAAATTAAAATATGGCTGCTGCTGCAGTGTAGGTGCTATATACCCTGGGATGTTGTTTCAAAAATACTACAACGCCGCCCTGTGTTGTAAAAATGACTCCTATAAACTCATATAAGACAATCCAAAAATGTCAATACAATTCATAGTCCATAAATATCATTCAGGCTATAAAGTGATCCATGCTTGGTAAAGTAAAGTATACATATATATTGGTGAATCCTGTTCCAGTGAGGTGTCACAAAGACGTGCTCCCCTCCTTTGTTCCTCTTTTCACCAACAATAGGTGTAAAACAGGCACTGATCGTGTACCAATGTGTGGTATCTCCTTTCTTCTTCCTTCAATTATAATCTCCAGGAAACAATGTATGGTTTTCTCATACAGACAGGTATTGAGTATGGGTGTGTGGTCTCCCCTTTTACTCCTCCTCCACTCCTCCAGTTGGACTCCAGTTTTAAAGACAGCATTTGTATCATGCGGGAAAGGATGGGAGAAATGTTTGTAGTGTGATATTGTTTTGTTAGATTATTGCAATTGCATATACATTAGCATAGAACCATAAAAGCATGTGTGCAACTCCAAACAGCCGCTACGTCAAGTGGGATGGCTGAGTAAATCGCCCTCGACTGTCCTCACTTGATGTACATTTCACCCTTTCCTCTGGGCGTATTCAGAAGCCTAAATAAGTAAACACATGACAAATAAAAAATATATTTATTTATATACAGTAAAACCATGGATTGCGAGCATAATTTGTTCCGGAAACATGCTTGTAATCCAAAGCACTCTTATATCAAAGCAAATTTCCCCATAAGAAATAATGGAAACTCAGGTGATTCGTTCCACAACCATTTATTCATAAGTCCTTCAGTTTATAGGCCATATAAAAAGATTATAGCATTGCGATAGGTTATATAACCATAAAATGTCCATCCACAAATATCCGCTTCCACAAGGGGATTAGAAGCAAAATCCAGCAGGAGCTACAGAGTATCAAAGAGAAAAGAGGCACCTCTAAGTGTAGTAATATGGTTCCATTTAATGAAGGTACAACATTTAGCAACTCACATGGTTGATGAGTAAAACAGGCACATCTAAGTATGCAGGCATCCGGGGTAAAGCTGTCCACATAGACTATCTTCTGCACCGCCAGCTGCCAGTCTGTAATCCTGACCGGGAAGACCCCCCTGCAGTAAAGCGATCTGAAAGCGAGGGGCAGCATGGAAGGGATGATGTAGATGGCGGTGCAGAGGATGGTCTATGTGGACAACTTTAGCCTGGATGCCTGCATCCTTAGATGTGCCTGTTCCAATCATCAACCATGTGAGTTGCTAAATGTTGTACCTTCATTAAATCTAACCATATTGCTACAGTTAGAGGCGCCTCTCTTCTCTTTTATACTCAGCTGTGACTTGAGGCTACTTGTATATCAAGACATCGCTTGTATATCAAGTCAAAATTTATTTGAAAATTTTGCTTGTCTTGCAAAGCGCTCTTAAACCAAGTTACTCTCAAACCAAGGTTTTACTGTATCTGCAACAAAGAAAATAATTAACACTCTAAAAATTGACAGTTGCAGTTGTAATGTGTACCAGTGTCAACACAACTCAAACCATAGCTTCCTGGGGACAACCAATCAGGTAGAAATGTGTTGGAGCTTTACCCGCGTAATCGTGATGTAACTTCTTCCAATGCCATCTTTGGACAGGGACCCAAGCTGCACTTCCCAGCATGGAAGCTGAATGGCGGGCTGCGTTTAAAAACAAGCAATGCTGTACACACCAGATGCCAGGTTAAAACCAGCACTATAACAAGTGAGTCTATTCCTTACCTTTTATTTAATAAATTCCAAAAACGATTTTTATACTATGGGATTCCTTCCTAAAATTTCCCAAGGAGTGGTATTATCAAATTTTTAACATCAAGTAAGTTTAACACTAAGTACTGTATTTAAAGTGGACATGCCCCACAAGCACATCTGACCATACTAGTGATAGAAGGTCATATACATCCAGTGAGTGCAAGTTCATGTGGGGCACTAAATGCACTAGTGGAATCAAGCACCAAGTCTAATACTTTATTTAGAGCACCTGCACTTGCACATTGATAATATGTGTATGGGATTTTATACATTGTTTCATATTTTTGTTCACATTTTATTAGGTGTAAAGCACATTATATGGCATGAATTTTTGTTTATCACATAAAATGGTATTTGTGACAAGCACGGTTGACTACTGAACATGACAAAGGTTGTGGGAAACCATTAGGATGGGGCCCCTTTATTGGGTTAAAAAACGATACCCTTTATTACCAAATGGAACGACTGTTAATCATTAATAGACCAACATGCTTAGTCATCAAGGCAAAAGCAGCAATATCTTACACCATCCAAATTACAGTTTACCAACCACTGTTCACCCACAAAGTGGGCAGAATTGCCCAAAAGCCAGGTAACAAACCTGGCCCCACACCACCTAAACAATCATGCTTTACAAACTAGCACTGAAAATGGTGTTATCAATATCTAATATCTGAGAAAATGCACCAAAACACTGCTAAAGAGACCTCTGATGATACCAACCAGTCCACAATGGCCAAATGAGGAGCCACAAAAACTGAGCATAGTCAGCATTTCAATAATTTCATATTTTATTATAACCTTACCAATAATTGAAGCCCAGGCATAGAAAACCACAAAAACCGTAGCACCAGTTCAGAGAAAACAATAGAAGTCAGTGGCAAGCACAACGTACTTGTGGACAGAACAATTTCCATGTTAATAAGAAGGTCTAAGGGTTGGAACCTGCCCAAATGATATTTTTCCAGGTGAAGAATAAATAGGATTCATGAATAATTAGCTGTTTCCAATACACACCCCATGTATCCTGCATGAAAGCTTGAATTTTGACAGGAGGAAAAACCAAATTCTCTCTGCTGAGTGTCAGGGAAACAGCCATGCTGCAACTGGCAACTCCGCCAGTACTTCCAATGGCCGCAATGGACTCAGGCCATAGACTCATTGTCAGTGAAATGGCTGTGCTGCAAACTGGCAACTTTGCCAGTACTTCCCATGGCCGCAATGGACTCAGGCCATAGACGAATTCACTGGCCTATAAAAGGGCTCTGCTCAGCCCATCAGATTGCTGGATTGTCTTCAGCTCTTCCTGTTTCCTGAGCATTGCTACTTCCTGGATTCCAGTTTGACCCGGCTTGTTCCTGACCTGTCTGCTCTCTCTCCTGGCTTGACCCTCGGCTTCGTCTGACCATCCCTGCTCCAGTTTGGCTCTCCCGTTATCTGATCTCGGCTTGGCTCACGGACTTGCTTCCTGTCTACCTGCCCTCCAGTACCTGATCTTGGCTTTCCCACGGACTTGTCTGCTTCTGGCTTTCCTGCTATACCTTTGGCTTGCACCTGTTGCAGCTTCCTGTGTTTGACCCCCGGCCGGTCTTACACCTACTGCCTGGTTGTTCCTGGTTCCTCCTTGGACTGTCCGGTGTATTCCTGCCCAGCACTCTGCTAGAGACTGCCTGTCTACCATCAGGACCCTGCCGGCAACCAGTGCTTCTGTGGGCGCTACACCCTCTGTCTCAACCTCAGGGGTGTGCCGCACTCAGCCGCAAGGGGAGCCCTCTCTGCATCTCGGCCTCGGATCAGGTACGTGACACTGAGAAAGCATATGCCCAACTATCTATACTATTTTCTTTGAACTATGGAATAAGAGAAGACATGAATAATAAATGCAAACACAAGACAAATGTAAAGCTTGAAACTTGTAGCCTCCCACTTACCCAGCACTAAATGCAGACTTGATGAAACCCCAATGAAGCAGCTGCAAATGGTGCTGCGCCATTTCGAAAAGAGTGAAAAGTAATATTTTGCAGAACTAAGCCCTAAGGCTCCGTCCACACTAGTGCGACTCCAAAGCCACGCAATTTAGCGTGCTACTTTGATGTGACTTTCATGTGAATTTACATTCTCTGGCACTCAAGTTGCATCAAATTCGCATCAAAGTAGTGCAGGAACCTTTACAAAGTCACATAGATCCGAACGGGTGCAACTGAAACAAGCAGCTGCGACTTGTCGTGCGACTTTATGTGTCTAAAGTTACATGACAAGTCGAATAAGTGTCAACCGAGCCTAAATGAGGCAAACATCTTTTAAGGACAGATTTAAATTAAGAATCTGATAAAAGAGAGCAATCAACATGTGACAGAAAAAGAAAGGGAAGCCTTGTGAATAGTTCAAATTGCTGAATTAGCTATACTGGGCAATGTGGATGACCTAAGGCATGAAATGATAACCACCAAACCTGACCCTGTTGATTTTTCTTGACCTTTCAAAGAAAAAAAAAAAAAATACACACAATTCAGTCCAACAAGTTAACATTCTACCATGATAAACCAACATGAACAGAGTGGGAAGGCAGTTTTGAAAAAAGGAGTTTCATATGCAGAAGAACAGATTGATTCCATTGCAATAAAGATAGCACATAACATGTTGAATGCAATATGGGATCCAATAGCAGTATTGAAATACCGCATCTGAAGTCTTTTCAGGAACTGCCTAACCAAAAGTAAGAATTACATGCAAGAGCATTGTGTATCTTTCTAAAAAGGAAACACCTGGTAACAGTTTTGTAAGTGAGCATGAAAACAACCACTTTGATAGACTTTAAAGAAAGACCAAATGAGTCCTGTAGGGTCTTCAATAGCAGAAATACCCAACTCCATAGGCAAAGCGTGTTGTCTAACAAGATTGAGTGCAATCAAAGTAACTGGTGCTATGAACTTTGTAGGCCTTTGTTGTCTGCCGAGGTTGCCAGTGTTCTGAAACAGTGGAAACCCGGTGAGTTAGAGAAATTGTCTGTTTATCCTAAATATTAAATAAATACAGGGAAGGAGCAGATATCTTAGCAAAGACAGTTTATTGCCCCACCCTATTGTAACAGTCAAATATAAAATTCTCCTAATGCTGAAGTGCTTGCTTCAAAGTTCCACTGCCAAAACATAGAAATGGTGCAAAAGAACAATATTTGTAGTGATACTGGGGGAAATACTACAATCTTGCCAAACCTCTGAACACCATTTGCCAGACTAGAAAGTAATAAACTCAATACCTATTCTTTTGAATTTTCTCGTCACTAAACTTGAAATGAAAAATTGATTTGATCACACTAACAATGAAAAAAATCAAACCATCAAAATCCTAGTAGTGCATGGGCAGCTAAAGCTAACTGACAGGTTCACAATCTGAAGACAAAAAAGCTCATTCATTCAAACTGAACTCAGAAAATGAGTACAAATGTGGAGTTGTATATAGCAAATTCAGATTTCACCATTCAATCTATGGAAAAATTGAACAAGAAGTTTTCTCTAGCATTTTTTAAAGAAGATGTAAACCCAGCTGGCTGCACGGAAAAAAAAACTGAGGAGCTCAGGAGGAGGCACTGTACTAACTATGCTGTGTTAGTACAGAAATCTCCCCTGCTGAGCTATTGTGTTCTGTTGGTGTTTCGGTCAAGCCCCTTCAGACCAGCTGCCATGGATGTCCTCCTGTTCTCATGCTACCCACATGCTCCTTTGGGACTCGGTTGATCACAGATCAGGGTAAAGGGCCAATCACAGTGGGCCCTTTACCACACGATCAGCTGTCAACCAATGAAAGCTGGTCACAGGAGTAAACAGAAGCCAGTTACCTGCTTTTTTTTCCCTCACACTGACAGAGTGAGGAAAAAAGAGGAAAGCCATTAACCGGCTTCTGTTAGAGGGATATCGATCCCCTTAGCACCCACCAGTGCTGCTAATCAGTGCCCACCAGTGCCATCTATCAGTGCCCATCAGTACTGCTAATTAGTGTCCACCAGTGCCACCTGTCAGTGCCCATTAGTACTGCCAATCAGTGCCCTTGAGTGCCTCATCATCAGTGTCACTTTTTAGTGCTGCCTATCAGTGCTGTCTATCAGTGCCCTTCAGTGCCACCTATCAGTGCCCACCAGTGCTGCCTCATCAGTGCCCATCAGTGCCATCAGTGCAGTCTATCAGTGCCACCCATCAGTGAAGCAGCATATGTGTCATTGCCCATTAGTGCAGCCTCATCAGTGCAGCCTATCAGTGCCCATCGGTGCAGTCTCATCAGCACACATCAATAAAGGAGAAAAATTACCAGTTTGCAAAAACAAACTATAAAAATGTTTTTGTTTTTTTTTTTCAGTCTTTTTTTTGTTTGTTTAGCAAAAAATAAAAAACCCAGTGGTGATTAAATACCACCAAAACAAAGCTCTATTTGTGTGAAAACAAAATGATAAAAATGTCATATGGGTACAGTGTTGCATGACCGCGCAATGCAAAGTGTTACAGGGCTGAAAGTTGAAAATTGGCCTGGTCAGGAAGGGGGTATATGTGCCCAGTAAGCAAGTGGTTAAAAGTGGTTAAAATATAATACTTTTTTTCATCCTTTGTTGCATATTATTGGCTGTTTTCCAGCTGGTAACAACAGAGGACCATGCCTGCATAATGTGCATTGAAATGTAGTCTCCACTATAGCACAACTTAGAGACTGGGAGACAGGAATAAGGCGTTGCCACCCCATAACAGGATGTGTGCCAAAAATAACATGGTAGTATCACCAGGTATTATTCAGATCAATATCCAGCTTCAAGCTGTCAGAACCTTTAAGCAAGTACCTTTAAGCAGTAAGCATGCTCCCTAATTTCAGTACTCTTTCCAAGTGAATGGCCAGGCCCTTCTGAGAGACTAGCCATCCTCCTGGCTCTCTTCAGCAAGGAGCCTCCCCTGGATTTCTCCTTGGCTCAGCTTTAGAACCACTTCCGCACATGTTAGGCCCCAAACAGGCTGTTGGGCCTAACAGCAGAGTTCCATGCCTAAGTCCAGGGGAAGAGAGCGAGAACATGGCCTGTCCCAAATATGTATATCCTCCCACAGCTTGCACCAGTAGTATAAACCTACTAATGGTTTGGCTGAAAAAAATATAAATATTCAAAACTCAGTCTTGTTTATGAAATCTCATAATATGGGCAGTAATACTGGCGACAGTGAGAAATTACAACACCACTACGTTTAGGGAAGACCAAATGAAGAACTACACAATTGGCCTGGGCTGACTACCACCCAGCCATAAACTAAAGTTAGGCTAAAAGGCCCTGTTTAGGGCAAGGAGACTACATGTATTTTCCACTGTCACTGATCATGTGTGTCTGCATCGGATTAGACTAGTCACTAACTTGTTCTCTTCTAGAGTTGCAGCTCAATAAAAAGCTACTGTGTGGTTGTGGTTTGGAGTATCACCACTGGCAGAAGGATCCTACAATCAAATTTGGCTACTCTTACAAGGGTGGGCTCTACAAATATACTATATGTACAATATGTAATATATACAGTATACATATATATATATATATATATATATATATATATATATATATATATATATATATATATATTATATATCCAGCACCCAGAGACTGTACGCCTGCCGGAAGGAAGGAAGTCAGGGCCTGATGGGTGTCAGGGCCACAGTCCTGGATGAAACATAAAGCATCCACAAGTATATCACGAAGATGGCTCCCAAAGATGAACTGCTAAGGGAATGCCTGAGACTTCAACAGATAGAGGATGCAGAAAAAGAGGAGGTTTCTTGGTAAGACAAACCTCTTTATGGGGTGTTCCACCAGCAGATAGTGGATGTGGCTCACATGACAAAATCCTACCAGTGGTTGGAAAAGGCAGGATTGAAAGACAGCACTGAACCACTAATCCTAGCAGCAGAGGAACAGGCACTCCGCATCAGATCAATAGAAGCTGGAGTCTACCACACTAGGCAAGACCCAAGGTGCAGATTGTGCAAAGAGGCAGCTGAGCCAGTCCAGCACCTAGTAGCTGGATGCAAGATGTTAGCAGTAGGGATGATCGAACGGTTCGGGTCCACCATCGGTTCGGCCCGAACATTGGGTGTTCGAGGTTCGGCCGAATTTAGAACTTTTTTCCCAAAAAGTTCGGAATTCGGCAACCAGAACCGCCCAAAATGCAATGCTTCAGGAAATGGGCTTTAAAAGCCAGTGATTAGACCAGAACCATTAGCAAAAGCCAATTGAGGGGGGCAGGAGAATGCTAGGAATGTGATTGGAGTGACTAGGGGGTCCTTAGACCAATCATTAGTGAATATGCCCCCCAGTATATAAGATCGCCCCCGCCATATTCCTAGCATTGTTATACTGGACATGGAAGAGAATGGAAGCAGTTCTGTTAATTTTACTTTAAAAGTGTCATTTAGCATTTATTAGTGTGAGGAAAGGGATATCTAGTGTAGTTAGAGTGCTCCTTTACACTTAAGTTAGCTTTAAAAATTGAGTTTCTGTAGGGAAAGTGTTAAGTGTAAGGGGACCGTAGTGTAGTGTAGGGTTAACTGGCAGTGACTGCTATGGCAGGGTGACAAAACCCTTCCATAGCAGGGTGACCGCTAAAGAGAAATGATCATTTCTCTGAATAGCTTCGTAACTGGAATATGGCTTCTCACCAGCAAGCATTTTTTATGCTGCAGGGGCTGCCACTGCCAGTGCTTTTTTGAGGACATGTTTGATGTCAGACATGACATCTGAACATGTGTATAGGGGGTATATATAGACATATATGTCTGAATATATACCCCTAGACATATATAGGTGTGATAGTAGCAGAAATAAATGCTTGCGCTAATGAAATCATTTACAGGAATATATTTCTGCTACTATCACACCTATATATGTCTAGGGGTATATATTCAGACATATATGTCTATATATACCCCCTATACACATGTTCAGATGTTTTGCCTGCCTCAAAAGAACCCCAAAAAATGCCAAAAAAACGCTAGCATCAAAAAAAAAAAAATGCCCAGGTGTGTTTTTGCTGGCATTTTTTGGGGGGTTTTGGAGGCAGGCAAAACATCTGAACTTGTGCACAGTACCACTATACACAAGTTCAGATGTTTTTCCTGACTGCAAAGAACCCAAAAAAATGCCTGCTTTGAAACCGGCAAGGTGTTACAGCAGCGAAGCCATATTCCTGTGCTCAAAGTTTTCTAATACAAACAATCCTTTTTTTTTTCTGGCTCTGGACATGCTACAGAGCTGAAACTTCACAGGTACACCTTTTAGACCCCCCAGACACAAAATCACACAAAAAAAAGTTCTTAAAAATTGTCATTTTTGATAAAAAAAGCCAATTATTGAAAAATTAAAAAAAAAAACAAAAAGAGTATCTGGGGGGTCTAAAAAGTGTACATGTGAAGTTTCAGCTCTGTAGCATGTCCAGAACCCCCCAAAAATTAGCATTTTCTTATAATTTTTATTAGAACAGGAATACGGCTTCTCTACGGCTTTTTTCTTGCATTTATCGGGCATTTTTGGAGGCAGGCATGACTTTTTTTGGATTTAGTGTCTGGGGGGTCTAAAAAGTGTACATGTGAAGTTTCAGCTCTGTAGCATGTCCAGAACCAGAAAAAAGATATTTTTTCAGTAGAGCAGGGATGGTGGGACCCCTCTTTTACACTTATATGATCTTTTTTTGGGGTTCTGGACATGCTACAGAGCTGAAACTTCACAGGTACACCTTTTAGACCCCCCAGACACAAAATCACACAAAAAAGTTCTCAAAATCACAAAAAAAGAGATTTTTTTTTATTTTTACTTTGGATTTCAGATCTGGGGGTCTAAAAAGTGTACATGTGAAGTTTCAGCTCTGTAGCATGTCCAGAACCATAAAAAAAAAAAAAGATTGTTTGTATTAGAAAACTTTAAGCGCAGGAATATGGCTTCTCTGCTGTAACACCTTGCCCGTTTAATAGAAGGCATTTTTTTGGGTTCTTTGCAGTCAGGAAAAACATCTGAACTTGTGTATAGTGGTACTGTGCACAAGTTCTGATGTTTTGCCTGCCTCCAAAACCCCCCAAAAAATGCCAGCAAAAACACACCTGGGCATTTTTTTTGACGCTAGCGGTTTTTTTTGGCATTTTTTGGGGTTCTTTTGAGGCAGGCAAAACATCTGAACTTGTGTATAGTGGTACAATCTCTTTTTTTTTTTTTTTTTTCAATAATTGGCTTTTTTTATCAAAAATGACAATTTTTAAGAACTTTTTTGTGTGATTTTGTGTCTGGGGGGTCTAAAAGGTGTACCTGTGAAGTTTCAGCTCTGTAGCATGTCCAGAACCAGAAAAAAAGATCATATAGGTGTTAAAGTTAAAGGAGGCTCCCGAACCACATCCCAGTTCTACTGAAAAATTATCTTTTTTTTTTTTTCATGGTTCTGGACATGCTACAGAGCTGATACTTCACATGCCCACATTTTAGACCCCCCAGATACCAAATCCAAAGTCAAAATCAAAAAATCTCTCTTTTTTTTTTTTTTTTTTTTTCAATAATTGGCTTTTTTATCAAAAATGACAATTTTTAAGAACTTTTTTTTGTGTGATTAATAGTTAATGGGGCATGACCCAGAACCCTAGGCACTTTTTAGGGGCATTTATTGGGTTTTGGGGCTTCAAAATGGTGTTTTTTGAAGTTCGGGTCCCATTGATTTCAATGGGGTTCTGAAATCCGGGCCGAACTTTCGGGAAGTTCGGATGTTCTGGCCGAACCAAACTTTTCAAAAGTTCGATCATCCTTAGTTAGCAGGAACAGCATACACAAGACACAACCAAGTTGCTGGGATTGTGTACCGAAACATCTGTGCAGAATATGGATTGGACCTGCCTAAGTCCAGATAGGAGAGATACCACAAAGGGTAGTTGATATTGACAGGGCTAAGATCCTGTGGGACTTCAAGATCCAGACAGACAATATGGTGCTGACCAACCAAACCGACATTGTGGTGGTAGACAAGGAACAAAAGACTTCAGTCATGGTGGATGTGGCAATACCCAGTGACTATAACATCAGGAAGAAGGCACATGAGAAGATGAAGAGATACCAAGGACTGAAAGAAGAACTAGAAAGGATGTGGAAAGTGAAGGCAGTAGTAGCCCTAGTTGTAATAGGAGCACTCGGGGCTGTGACTCCCAAGTTGGGGGAGTGGCTTTAACAGATTCCAGGTGGGACATCTGAGATTGCTGTCCAGAAGAGTGCAGTTCTAGGAACAGGTAAGATACTGCGGAGAACCCTCAAACTTCCAGGCCTCTGGTAGCAGACCCGAGAATGAGGAATAAAACATAAGACCCAGGAGGGATGAGAAAACCAATTTTTATATATATATATATATATATATATATATATATATATATATATATATATATATATATATACATACAGTATCTCATAAAAGTGAGTATACCCCTCACATTTTTGTATATTTTTTTTATATCTTTTTATGTGTGTGACAACACTGAAGAAATTACACTTTGCTACAATGTAAAGTAGTGAGTGTACAGCTTGTATAACAGTGCAAATTTGCTGTCCCCTCAAAGTAACTCAATACACAGCTAGCAACATAAGTTAGTACAAGTAAAGATGTCCAAATTGGGCCCAATTAGCCATTGTTTCCTCCCCGGTGTCATGTGACTGGTTAGTGTTACAAGGTCTTAGGTGTAAATGGGGAGCGGGTATTTAATTTAGTGTTATCACCCTCACTCTCTCATACTGGTCACTGGAAGTTCAACATGGCACCTCATGGCATAGAACTCTCTGAGGATCTAAAAAAAATAATTGTTGCTCTACACAAAGACGGCCTAGGCTATAAGAAGATTGCCAAGACCCTGAAACTGAGCAGCAGCACGGTGGCCAAGACCATTCATCGGTTTAACAGGACAGGTTCCACTCAGACCAGGCCTCACCATTGTCGACCAATGAAGTTGAGTGCACATGCTCAGCGTCCTATCCAGAGGTTGTCTTTGGGAAATAGACGTGTGAGTGCTGCCAGTATTGCTGCAAAAGTGGAAGGGGTGGGGGGTCAGCCTGTCAGTGCTCAGACCATATGCCGCACACTGCATCAAATTGGTCTGCATGGCTGTTGTCCCAGAAGGAAGCCTCTTCTAAAGATAATGCACAAGAAAGCCGGCAAACAGTTTGCTGAACGACGTGGATTACTGGAACCATGTCCTGTGATCTGATGAGACCAAGATAAACTTATTTGGTTCAAATGGTGTCAAGCTTGTGTGGCAGCAACTAGGTGAGGAGTACAAAGACAAGTGTGTCTTGCCTACCGTCAAGCATGATGGTGGGAGTGTCATGGTCTGGGGCTACATGAGTGCTGCTGGCACTTGGGAGCTTCAGTTCATTGAGAGACCACTAATGCCAACATTTACTGTGACTTACTGAAGCAGAGCCCCTTCCTTCAGAGACTGGGCAGCAGGGCAGTGTTCCAACATGATAAAGACCCCAAACACACCTCCAAGAAGGCCACTGCCTTGCTGAAGAAGCTGACTGTAAAGGTGATGGACTGGCCAAGCGTGTCTCCAGACCTAAACCCTATTGGGCATCTGTAGGGCATCTTCAAACGGAAGGTGGAGGAGTGCAAGCTCTCTAACATCCACCAGCTCCATGATGACCTCATGGAGGAGTAGAAGAGGACTCCAGTGGCAACCTGTGAAGCTCTTGTGAACTCCATGCCCAAGAGGGTTAAGGCAGTGCTGGAAAATAATGGTGGCCACACTAAAAATTGACACATTGGGCCCAATTTGGACATTTTGACTTAGGGGTGTACTCACTTTTTGTTGCCAGCGGTTTATTAAAATAGAAAAAAATGTAAAGCTCCACTGTCTTCCCATACTTGCACGCAAAGGTGAACGCATACGTAGGTCGAGAATGCATATGTAAAAGGTGTATCACCATGAATATTATAACAAAAGCAATAATCCTTGCACCAGACCTCCTGTGTAACTCTAAACTGGTAATCTGTAAAGGCTTATATACCGTCACCTATGGAGATTTTTTAAGTACCATAATTTAGCGTTGTTCTACAAACGTGCACAATTTTAGAGAATGACATGTTAGGTATCTATTTAATATCATCTTTATAGTTTACCAAAAATAGGTATTATATTGTACTTGTTTGCACTAAAATTCATTAAAGTGTAATTTTTCCAAACTGCATTAAAAATAAAACGCTGTGCAAATACCAGGTGACATATAAAATTGCAAAACCCACCATTTTATTCTCTAGGACCTCTGATTAAAAATAATAATATAATGTTTGGGGGTTCTAAGTATATTTCTAGCAAAAAAATTATGATTTCTCCATGTAGGTGAGGCATGTCAGAATTCGCCTGGATGGGAAGTAGTTAATGTGTTACTAAACCCAGGACCCTGTCTTTACTATATCTGGTCTCCTACAGTACACAGAACATTAAATTGCAATTATTTCAGTAAATTTAAACTGCTAAATACCTTTTCTCATCAGCAGTATTTAGCAGTCTTTTGACTTCTATCAGTGTCTGGCCGAGCACTGGTTAAAACCTGTAGGAGGAGATTTCATTCTCCTCTGACTGTTCTATCAGGCTGCATGACCCCTGACCTTCTGTATGAATAGTGCTGATTGGCCCTGTGTTAATAACATGCACCCTTCCCGGAAAAAAAAAAAACTCTCCAGCAATGCACACCAAACGTGCAGAATGCCCCCAAGGTTTTGTTCTATCAGCAGCGGGATTGCGGACAGTAAAAGAAGGGGACAATCTGAGAAGACCCGATCAAACAGCCTTTTTACACAATGCAGAGGATTAACCCCTTCCACAGTGAGTATAACAAGCATGCTTTACTGCATATACAATGATTTTTCTGTTGTGGGTTTAGTAACACTTTAAGGAGACCACGGGGCAGCCGTTTTGGTGGTGTATGTATTAACCTGAAAGGGCAGTGATGTGGGGGAAACAAAAAAAAAGGGGAGGAGCTGGGCAGATTTGGGGGTGAGAGACACACACGTGGTGAGTGGACACCAGAGAGAGAGAGAGGAATTGAGCTGCAGACCTGTAAGGAACCCCACTGCTGGTTACCGCTGGCGCTGTCAAGTGAGACGGGAATCCCGCTGTCGGTGACCACTCAAGTTAAACTGAAATCCAGCCTCTGGTGACTGCTACCATATGAGCATAGGTATATCTTGTTTTTAGGGTTGCCACTTTTTCTTCAAGCCAAACACCTTAGCAGGGCATAGTAATTTTTTATTTTTTTTTTGTTTTAGTATTCACTATAGAATTGTAACAGACCTGGGACACTTTTGGGCACTCCAAAGAGAATAGTAATATGGTGCACATAGTGCCCCTCACCCTCCTTTCATGCCCTGTTCTGAGCCACGTTCCTGTCTGAATAATGTGTTTGGGTTTCAGAAGGACTGAAACCAGGACACCTTATTTAAAACCTGGACTGTCTGGGTGAATCCTGGACAGGTGGCAACCCTACCTGTTTCTGCTACCAAGTGAGTCTCGAACCCAGAGGCTGGAGACTGCCACCGAGTAGGGCCAGGACCCTGTTGCTGATGACTGCCTGTAAGCAGCACTTCCAAGAAGCACAGAGAGAGACTGTTGCTCAGAATCTTAATTTGGAGATCAAAAATCTACTCCCTGGGAGGGTATGAGGTATGCTGTAGACATGTGTATGACGAAAAAAAATTTGTTTTGTATAGTTTTATTTAGATTCCATATTTAGCTTCGTTAAATTTGGTTGATTCACTCAATTCATATTCGGAATTCGTATTCGGAATTAGTTTTATGTCTTTTAGAATTTTCTTTTTGAATTTACCGATTTTTTTGATTCAATATGTTCGAATTGATAAATTTTGAATCAGTCTAATCGAATACTTCCAATTTTTTTTTTTTATTCGAATGTGGCAAAGTGAACAAACAAAACAAAAATCTTCATTAAATTATTACAATGACTCTTTAAATCGTCTTTGGCTTAACAAAAACAGCATTATTTTGAAATGGTACTCTAAGAACACACACAGTTTGATTTCAGAAATATGTTTACAGTTCAAATTTGACTGGAATTGGATGTAAAATTCAATTTGAATTTCAATTAGAATTTCCAAAATTTGGACAAATTTCCTTTTGTTATTCGGAGCATTCGGTTATAAGGAGTGGGGTCTGGTAAGAGTTTATCCCTTCCAAAGCTGACTTCCATTCCTTTTGGGACTGTTGATATTACTTCAAGGGCCGCACCAATGCTGGTCAACGCACATAACTCCACCAACCACTGCCAGAGAAGAGACTGTTTTGCTTTTCCAAATAGCCTTTATTTACTAGTCGTATATTGCTAGATAGGAAATTATGAGTATTTAGCCAGTTTTCTCTTTGGGTCAATATATTGTTTTATTGCCTGTTGGTACTTTGCCTTACTAACTGTTTTCCCACAGGCTGTTTCTGTTCAAATAAATTCTTTGAACTACCCCAAGGTGTGTCGGTAAGTGCTGGGTGAGCAAGGTGTGTCACCTCCTGTCAGGTTTACAGAGGCATTATGTCAAGCGGCTCTTCTGGGGGTAGCGCTACATATACAGTACTGTATATCAGGGCTTATTTTCTCAGAGAAAAAGTGCAGGAACTCCCCCCTTCTGAGTCCCGCTTGTCTCCGCCCCCTACCCTCCTCTGAGCACTGTCACTCGGTTCCACTCCCTAACCACCTCCCAGTACTGCCCCCAAGTATCATTTTGTGGTGCTTAATCATTTGTATAGAATTTGTTCTTATATAATACCAAGAAAAGCAGTAAAATAGATCCCCTGGAGCCAAAAACAATAGATCTCCTGGAGCCAGCAACAATAAATCCCCACAGCATCAATAGACCACCCCAGCAACAATAAATCCCTCACACAACAACATTCTCCCTCAGAAAAAATAGACCCCCAACCCAACAACAATAGGTCCCCCCCCAACAACAATAGATCCCCCACAGCAACAATAGACCCAACCCTGAAACAATAGACCCCCACCCCAACAACAATAGACCCCCACCCCAGCAACAATAGTTCCACCACAGAACAATAGACCCCCCCAAACAGCAACAATGGACCACCCACAGCAAAATACCACCCCCAGCAACAATAGATCTCCCAGCAGCCAGCATCAATAGACTCTCAAGCAGCCGCAACAATATACTTCTCCCTCAACAGTAGATCCCTGCCAGCAACAATAGTCCCCCCTTCAGAAAAAATAGACCCTTACACAAAAACAGATCCCCACCACTGATGATAGATCCCCCAGCAGCCAGCATCATTAGACCCAGCACACCCTACACACTTTCCATTCAGTGTTGGAGGTGCTGGAACTGCATTCCCCCACGTTCCCGCTGTATATATACATTCATGTCTACCACTTGAACAGATCTCTGGCCTTGGTAAATAGCAAGCAGGCATGTTTTCTCAGTGTTCCAATTTGTAACCCCTGCTGTAATTTCTACCTTCATCTAAATCCAGCAGAGGGCACACACACACTAAAAACATGTTACTCATCAACTGAACTTTTGGACCTGGGTTTATCTCTAATCTTTATGCACTTAGTTTGGTAACATTTAAACCAGACATTTACGTACATCTAATATTTGTCACAATTTTGCACCTAAACTGTTTTCCAACAAAGGTATTGTTATTCCACCATGGAACTCAAAGAGGGTTGGTGCATGACAGAAATTACGCTTTGACATGCAGGACCTGAGTTTTTACATGTTGTTTTGCATTTTGTAAGGACCCCATGTCAATGTACATGAATGCAAATGTAGTATATGTTATTTCTAACTTTTTCACATGTGCTCTGCAATGCTGACAGGTGATAACCCTGAAAGTAGCAAACATAGGAAATTGTTAGCATGAGGAATCTGTTTGGATTCAATCCTGTAACCTGTGTCTTTCTATCTAGCACTCTGTACCGCTGTGCTTTGTCCTGTGTCTTTATCTTTCAACCTGCTGCGTGGGCACCTGTATCTGCTGTAATAAATCCCTGATGGCATCTAAGCACTCCTCCTTTTCTCAGGGATGGAATACTAATGCATTGTGTGGATTGTGTGTACCTTAGCCTCTGTTCTTGCACATTCTGCTATCCTGACTGTTAGGTCCCTTTTCCACGGGCGTTCTGAATGACCATTTTTCCTCTGTCTGTTGACGGATGAAAAACAGACATCAATGTATTTCTATGAGCTAATGGATGTTAGCGGAAGATCGTTCGTTGACATCTGCTGACAATTGTCCTTTGTTACCATCCATTTTTTTTAAAACGAAAGAAAGCCCTATTTTTCTGCCATTAAAACAACGGAAGCAGACGTAAACGGATGTCAACAGACAAACGGTCTGTTTTTGCATCTGTTTTTGCATTGCTTGTTAGAAGCCGGCACCCGCTGGCATCCTAACAACCAGTGACTCATCTCTGCTGTCAGCGTTCTCCGGGGGCGGGGCGGTAACGTGTTTCGGAGCATGCCAAGTAACGCTCCTTCAACAGACCCTCCGCTAAAGTAAAGGGGCAGGGTCATCCCATGACATCACCTGGATCTGTCATTTGCCGGCTCCAAATCAGCCCGGAGAGAAGCAGCGCTGTCATTTGGCCCTGCTGCTAAAGTAGGCAAAGGGGCGGGGTCACCCATTGACGTCCCTGCTAACAGATGCAAAATTGGATGTACACAAACAGATGTGTACCACCCTCCTAGGTAGGTGCTAGGAAAACCATAAGGGAGGCCCTGTCTGCTTATCAGGGGGGCCTGATTGTCAGCTAGGCTGTCATGCGCTTCCAGGTGTGCCTGTTGAGCTTGGGGAGTCTTCCCACTATGTCCAATGAGGGCTCTTATTGGACAGTGGAGGAAACCTGGCCAAAAGCACACCAGGGCTTGTATCTATCCCAGAAGAGAAGAATTTGCTGCAATGCATCCTGGGATGGGGTATAAGTCTGAGGGGGCACGTGACATAGCGTCTTTGGCGGGAAGCAGAGTTCCAGGAGGAGGGTGACGACTGTCTCTCCTCCTATCAGCGGTAGTGAAGGTGTCCTTGGCAATCGGCCTGAAGGACAGAAAGTTGAGCTGAGCTTCAGAGAGGGATCCAGTGTGCTGATGACCGAGTGGAGCTGCTGGGGCAGAAGTTTCTAGGAAAGCAGTGTTGTGAGTACTGTAAACTGCCCAGGGGTCTGCCTAGGATAGGGGACCACTCCAGAAGGTCAGAGGGATCCAGGAGCCAGCTAACCAGTAGAGGGGGCTTGCAAAGGGGGTGCCAGTGCTTAAGCCCTGAAGATAAGTGTGTGAGAAAGAGGGTGCCGGTGCGGGCCCTGAAGTGTTAAGCAATGCAGCAGTCTTATAAGTAGCTAACTCAATGAAGAGGGGTAAAGGAAGCTTTAACTAGGACTTTGTGCCACATGAAAGTGCCAGAAGTCAGTTCAGCGTTAACAGACAGCAAGTCAGCGTTAACCAGCGGCATCTGGCGTTGACCGGCATCCAGCCAGCGTCAAGTCAGCGCTAATAGGCGTTTTCAGTTGTCCCACTAAAATTGAAGATAGTTGAGCCAGAGGAGTATCCACTCATCCTTTCTCCCATCCAAGTTCACAATAAACATAAAAAACCCAAAGATACTGGACTGTTCCTTGTCTCAGTGCTCACACTTGAAGAACATGCTTAAATGTGCTGTTGTTGTTAGCGGTAGCCCTGGCGGACCCATAACCAGCAAAACGCCTGGGAATCCTGCTACAGATGTAAAAACTGAAGTCTGGTTTCCGTTGTTCATCGGATTTTCTAAAAAAAATAAATAAATAACTGAACGAATGAAGCATTTATAACACCCGTGTGAAAGGGGCCATACTTAGGTTACTTCCCCAGCCTGCTTACTATTGTTCAACAGTGTGCTGCCTGCCTTTACCTTCTATCTGTTTTCTGTATCTGCCTAAGCTTCTGTCTGCTTCAAATTCCTGCCTGTGTTACAACTCTGACAACCGTCTGCCCTGACATATTCCAACTAATGGCTACACTTTTGCTTGGCAGTATGGTCTTTGGTGGCTTGTCCTCTCAATAGCTATCAGCAGTGGGGTGAAATGAAAGCCAATGACCTTGCAGTGGCATGAAGCAAGCCTAAAACCTCCATGTAGAACACTGAGCATTCCTCGGATCCTTCACCTTGAAGCAATAGATGCTTACAACTGCTGACACAGGGGATCTTCAGCACATGTTCAAGCCAATTGAGTCTCCTATCACTTATCACTCAACCAGTAGTTTTCTGCTATCCATTATCTCTGCTATCCATGATGGTTAAGGGAGAATTACTAAAATGTGTGTGCACACAAAATCTGGTGCAGCTGTGCATAGTAACCAATCAGCTTCTAACTTCAGCTTGTTTAACCACTTTACCTCTGCTCACAGTAATATTACTGCGGCAGAGTGGCTCGTTATCGTCTGACGACGTAGTACTACGTCGTCAGACACTCCCCCTTCTGGGCGACGCTTGCGCGCCGCCGGAGGCTCGCTCCCGCTGTTTTCATTCACAGCGGGAGTCGGGCCAGGGGAGGAGCAGCGGCGATCGCCGCTGCTCTTACCCGATCGTCGGGGATCGAGTCTGGAGATCCGCCCGCTGTGTGTAAACACAGCGGGCGGATCTCCATAGTGACAGGGAGTGACAGATCGGACTGTTCAGCATAGCTGGACATCCGATCTGTCCATGACTCACTCAGTCACCTCCCCCCTACACGTCAGTAAGCACCAGGCATACATTAACCCCTCCCTCTCAAATAAAATTAACCCCTTCCCTGCCAGTGTCATTTTTACAGTAACAGTGCATATAAATAGCACTGATTACTGCAGTAATGTCACTGGTACCCCCAAAAGTGTCAAAAATGTCAGTCAAGGGTCCGATCTGTCCGCCGCAATGTCGCAGTCCCGCAAAAAAAATCGCAGATCGCCGCCATTACGCGTTAAAAAAAAAAACACCAAAAATGACAGAAATCTTTCCCTTTGTTAGTAAACGCAATAACTTTTGCGCAAACCAATAAAAATACGCTTATTGCGATTTTTTTTACCAAACATATGTAGCATAAAACAAATTGGCCAAAAATTTTTTTAAAAATTGTTTTTTACATCTTTTTTGGGGGGAATTTCATATAAAAAAATGTTAAAAATATTGTTATTTTTTCAAAATAAACGCTCTTTTTTTGTTTATAGCGCAAAAAGTAAAAATCGCACAGGTGATCAAATACCACCAAAAGAAAGCTCTGTTTGTGGGAAAAAAAAAGGACATAAATTTCGTTTGGGTACGGCGTCGTACGATTGCGCAATTGTCAGTTGAAGTCGCACAGCGCCGAATCGCAAAAAGTGGCCTGGACGGAAGACAGCAAAATCCTCCGGTGGTAAAGTGGTTAATTAAGCTTTGATAACAAAACCTAGAAGCTGATTGGCTACTATGGACAGCTGCAGCAGATGCTGTGTGCACCTGTTTTAGTAACTCTCCCCCCTGTATGTAGCCATATGGTAGTTTCAGCATTAAATTCCAGCTTTACAGTAACTTCAGTCCACTGTTGTACAGGCTCCTTTGCTGTATTGAAAATGATTACTCTAAGTTCATTGCACTTCTCTCAGAGTGAATTAGAAGCTGCAGCAAGTCAAACAGTGCCTGCCTCAATTCATGCCTGAAGGACATCCAGCAGAGCCAAATCTAGCCTGTCTAATTTGGGGGTGCAGTAAAAAATGTCAGGGGTAAGCAGGGCAGAGGATTGGGTCGGCAGTTTGTAGGGCAGTGTACAGTGGGTTATCAAGGCAGTGTACAGGGGTTTACATGGTAGAGGACAAGGGTAAGCATGGCAAAAGACAGGGGTCAGCAGGATGGAGGATAGGGGTCAGCAGTGAAGAGGACAGGGGTCAGTAGAGGTACAGGGGTCAGCAGAGCTGTGAACAAAATCACTGCTGGCAGGGCACTCAAGAGATCTCCTCCTTCCCACACAGAGATTGGTATCCCTCCACACAGTGTGTAACTGGCTACTGCAGCTGCCAATTCAATCAGAGAATTTCACAGGTCAGAACTGCAATACAGCAGCCAGTTACACATTGTGCAGATTGAGGCTGTCTGTAAGGGAATCTCAGATATGTGTTATGTAGGGAGGAGGAGACCTGTTTCGTGCCTTGTGTGCAGTGCGTGCAGTGCAGGCAGTGCTGGGACAAGGTCATCCAGCACCCAAGGTGAAGGTGACCAACTGGACCCCCCAGATGCATAATCATCATGTCTCAGCAGAAATCCCCCCCCCAAAAAAAGAGCACTAATTAACACTCTCATCTCTTAGCATAAATTCTCTCTGCAAGACAAATTTCTCAGCAAACAAAAATGCAAAAATTACCCATCCTCGCAGCTCTTTCCGCACAATTCCTCTCCCCCAAATCCCCACTCCCAGCATACTTCCTCTCCCCCAATTCCCCACTCCTAGCATAAATCCTCATCCTAAATCCTCACTCATAGCATAAATACCCCCATCCCCCCTCCTGGGACAAACCCCCTCCCCCAAATCCCCCTCTTAGCACAAATCTTACCCCCCCAAATCCCCACTCCTAGAACAAATCCTCTCACCCAAATCCCCCTTTTAGTGTAAATCCTCCTCCCAAATCCCCCCTCCTAGTATTAACCCTCCCCCTTATCCCCTCCTAGTATAAATCCCCCCCCCCCCCAATGGCCCCTTCTAGCACAATTTCACTTCTCTATATCCCTTATCCTAGCAAATTCCACCTCTTAGCATAAATCCTCCCCCCTCCTAGAGTAAATCCTCTCCCCCAATTCCCCCCACCCTGCACAAATTCTCACCCCCAAATCCCCACTTCTAGCGTAAATCCTCTACCCAAATTCCCCCCCCCCTCCTTGTACAAATCCACTCCCTAAACCACCACTCCAAGCATAAATCCTCCCCCCAAATCCCAACTCCTAGCATAAATCCCCCCTTATCCCCCTTCTAGGACAAATCCTCTCCCCCAAGGGAGAGGAGCTGAGGGGAGACTGATAGGCAAGTGACAGAGGAGGGAGGCAGGAGCCTAAGCAAGTGTCAGGCTTAAAGGGACACACACAGGACTGGTGACTGAGGTTGAACACCGAGGCTCTGAGAGTACCTGGTGAGTATCTTTGCGACTGGGGAGTATCCTAGCGACTGGTGAGCATCTTGCAACTGGTGAGCATCTTGCGACTGGGGAGTATCCTAGCGACTGGTGAGCATCTTGCGACTGGTGAGTGTCCTTGCGACTGGTGAGTGTCCGTGCGACTGGTGAGTGTCCGTGCGACTGGTGAGTGTCCGTGCGACTGGTGAGTGTCCTTGCGACTGGTGAGTGTCCTTGCGACTGGTGAGTATTCTTGCGACTGGTGAGTATTCTTGCGACTGGTGAGTGTTCTTGCGACTGGTGAGTATCCTTGCGACTGGTGAGTGTCCGTGCGACTGGTGAGTGTCCGTGCGACTGGTGAGTGTCCTTGCGACTGTGAGTGTGGTGCGACTGACTGGGCTGTGCAACTGAGTGTTGGGCAACTGAGAGTGTTGTGCGACTGACCGGCTGTGTGATTGTGAGTGTGGTGCAACTAAATCGGGCTGTGAGACTGTGAGTGTGTGCGACAGGAGTGTTGTGCGACTGACCGGGTGGTGCGACTGGGAGTGTCGTGAGACTGACCGGGCTGTGAGATTGTGACTGTTGTGCAGCTGAGTGTCAAGTGAGTGAAGCGGAGTACCAGAGGGTGAGAAGGTAGAGATAGGAAGCTAGAAAATAGCCACATAGGATAGACTTAAATCGCTGAATCCCCATTAGATTAGATTAGTAGGTACAATGCCCGGCGGGTGTGGAGATGCGACTCGGTGTACATCTTGTGATATGTATGCGTTCCTCAGACATGTGATCGAGGGCGAATACAAATGCGCTAAATGTAAGCACGTTGCTTCCCTGGAAGCTCAGGACCTGAATCTAGGGAAGCAGCTGGCAACACTGAGACGAATGTCCATACCGGAGGAGAGCCAGGATTGTACCAGTCAGGTGCAGGCAGGGGTCTGCACAGAGGTGGGCGGAGTATCAGAGGTGCAGGCATCAGAGCAGAGTAGAGGGGTGACAGTTAGGAGGGGTAGAAGGAGACAAGGCAAGGAGGCTGATCCTGGGCTGGAGCACCCCAATAGATACGCCCGTTGTGTGATGTTGGGGAAACCAGTCAGGGACCAGCATTGCTGGAGCAGAGGGACGCCCCTAGCTGCCAGGTGAGGAACTCCTCCAGTGAGGCTGGGAGAAAGGGAAAGGAAAGACAGGTGCTGGTGGTAGGGGACTCAATTATTAGAAGGACAGACAGTGTAATCTGTGACAAAGACCGTGTGCACCGAACAGTCTGTTGTTTGCCGGGCGCTCGGGTTCGGCACATTGCGGATCGGATGGACAGATTATTGGGTGGGGCTGGGGAAGACCCAGCTGTCATGGTACACGTGGGTACCAATGACATAGGCAGAGGAAGACGGAGAGTCCTAAATGATTTCAGGGACTTAGGCGCTAAGTTGAGGACTAGGACCTCCAAGGTAGTATTTTCCGAAATACTACCTGTACCTCGAGCCACACCAGAGAGGCAGCGGGAGATTAGGGAAGTTAACGAGTGGCTGAGGAGCTGGTGTAGTAAGGAGGGTTTCGGGTTCCTGGAGAACTGGGCCGACTTCTCAGTCGGTCACCGGCTCTTTGGTAGGGACGGATTGCACCTAAATGGGGTGGGTGCAGCCGTACTGGGTGCAAGGATGGCCAAAAAGTTAGAGGGGCTTTTAAACTAGGGAATGGGGGGGGGTACAGATGTAGAATTAGCCAGTGGAAAGCAAGTTTCAGAGGGCAGAAATGGGGGCATTAGCGGTAGGGTGTTCGGAGCTCCTAAACCCAGGGTGGGTATGGGGAAAAATCAAGAGAGCAGCCTAAAAACATCAAATGAGGATAAATGTAACCGATCAAAATTAAGAGGTTTGTATACCAATGCCAGAAGCCTGGCCAACAAGATGGGAGAGCTGGAGCTGCTGATGTTTGAGGAGGACTTAGATTTTGTTGGGATAACTGAGACTTGGTTTGACAGCTCTCATGACTGGATGGCGACCATTCAGGGGTATTCCCTTTATCGCAGAGATAGAGAGGGTAAAAAAGGGGGAGGGGTATGTCTGTATATTAAGAACAGTATACAGGTAAATATGAGGGATGATATTAATAATGGAGCTATGGATGAGGCAGAATCCCTATGGGTAGAGCTTCAAAGGGAAGGCACGGCGGGGAAGGTAATATTGGGCGTATGCTATAGGCCCCCCAACCAGAGGGAGGAGGGTGAGGCGGACCTCCTTTTACAGATAGGATTGGCAGCAAGGATGGGCAATGTCATTATAATGGGGGACTTTAATTATGCAGATATAGACTGGGCAGAAGGAACCGCGCACTCAGCCAAGGCTAGGCAGTTCCTAAATGTTTTGCAGGACAATTTCATGGGTCAGATGGTGAATGCACCGACAAGAAACAATGCGGTACTTGACCTACTGATTACCAACAATACAGACCTGCTCACGGATATAGAAATACGGGACAACTTAAGAAACAGTGACCATAGGTCAATAAGTTTCAGTATTAATTACAGTAATAGGAAGCTGAGGGGTAATATAAGGACCCTGAATTTCAAAAGAGCCAATTTCCCTAAACTGCGCTTGCAGCTAGAAAATATCAATTGGGATAGAACCCTGGGAACAAAGAACACGGAGGAAAAATGGGAGTGCTTCAAGAGCATACTAAACAGGGGCATTGGCCAGTGCATTCCAAAGGGAAATAAATTTAAAAGAGCAAAAATAAACCCTGGGTGGCTAAACTCCAACATAAAAATGTATATTAGAGCTAAAGAAAAGGCCTTCAAAAAATACAAGACTGAGGGGTCATTGGCAGCATTTAAGCATTACAAAGAGTGTAATAAGAAATGTAAAGATGAAATCAGGGCGGCTAAAATAGAACACGAGAGACATATAGCGGAGGAGAGTAAAAAGAACCCCAAGAAGTTCTTTAAGTATATAAACAGTAAGAAAGCGAGGCCAGAACACATTGGCCCCATAAAAGATGATAAAGGAAATATGGCCACTGAGGACAGAGAAAAGGCGGAAGTGTTAAATCATTTCTTCTCTTCAGTCTTCACAAAAGAATCGGGGGGCTACACGAACCCAGCTTGTAAGGCCGAACTAAATAATACACCTCAGGAAGT
This sequence comes from Pelophylax lessonae, assembly GCF_965119305.1. Lineage (NCBI taxonomy): Eukaryota > Metazoa > Chordata > Amphibia > Anura > Ranidae > Pelophylax > Pelophylax lessonae. The sequence goes on from NC_138772.1 coordinate 327,257,181, forward strand.
GCCGCCATGGTTAACAGAAGATAGACTTAGAGCTAAACTAGAGAAACTTAACATAAATAAATCCCCGGGACCGGATGGCTTGCACCCGAGGGTTCTTAATGTGCTCAGCCAGGTGATTGCCAGACCATTATTCTTGATCTTTAAGGATAGTTTACAGACGGGTATGGTGCCAGCTGATTGGAAAAAAGCCAACGTGGTACCAATATTTAAGAAGGGGCCGAGATATATCCCGGGTAACTATAGGCCGGTCAGCCTAACATCTGTAGTCTGCAAAATTTTGGAGGGGATGTTAAGGGACCACATACAAGACTTTAGTAATGAAAACGGTATTATAAGTAGTAATCAGCATGGATTCATGAAAAATCGTTCGTGCCAAACCAATCTATTAACCTTCTACGATGAAGTGAGCTGCCACCTAGATAAAGGTAAGCCTGTGGATGTGGTGTATCTGGACTTTGCAAAGGCCTTTGACACCGTTCCCCACAAACGATTACTGTACAAACTAAGGAAGGTAGGTATGGATCAGAAGGTGAGTACCTGGATAGAGAACTGGCTCCAGGGGAGAGTACAGAGGGTGGTTATTAATGGGGAGTACTCGGATTGGGCGGGTGTGGAAAGTGGGGTCCCCCAGGGTTCTGTCCTGGGACCAATCCTGTTTAATTTGTTCATAAATGATCTAGAGGAGGGGATATCGAGTACAATCTCAGTATTTGCAGATGATACTAAACTAGGCATGCCAATATCTTCTATGCAGGATGTGGAAACCTTGCAGGCAGACCTGAACAAAATAACGGGGTGGGCAACTACATGGCAGATGAGGTTTAATGTTGATAAATGTAAAGTAATGCACTTGGGGGCCAGAAACCAGAAAGCAAGCTACTCACTAGGGGGGGAACCTCTGGGTGAGTCTAGGATGGAAAAGGACTTAGGGGTATTGGTAGACAACAAGCTTGGCAGTGGCATGCAATGCCAAGCCACCGCAAGCAAAGCCAACAGAATACTGGGATGTATACAGGGCCGGCGTTAGGGGGGGGCAAACTGGGCAACTGCCCAGGGCCCCCGAATGTCCAGGGGCCCCGGGCCCTGTGTCACTGTGTGTCAGCACGCAGCGGGCTCAGGGCCGATCCTAAGCAGAGCACCCAGGCCGCGGCGCTTCAGTGTGTCAAAAAGGGGGGGGGCCCGGGGGGGGGCGTCCGGCGCCGCCGGCCGGCCGAAGCTCCCAGAAACCCAGAGTTATTACTGTCTGTAATGTGTAAATTAGTAGGCCCGCTCCTCCCCTCTAACCTGCTTCCAATCCCAAGCAGCCTCTCTTCTTTCTCCTCCACTCCACCGTCCACGAATCCGATCCACCCAGACAGTTCCGACTCCCGGCCCTGGGCGGCCCTGCTCACTGGTTGCTATGCTAGGACCGCTTAGCGTCTAGCAACCAGTGACGTCATATGCCCGGGCCGGCCCGCCGCCCCAGAATTCAGAGAGCGGAGGAGGAACCTACTCCTCCGCGTCCGCCGCCGCAAGTAAACAGTGGGGGCGGGCTGGCGCTCCACCCCCACCCCTCCAGCGGCGCGCTGTGTGCGTTGGAGAAGCCCCTTGAGAAGACCGTGTGACGTGCCTCCTCGGTGGTGCCTGGCCGGCCTGAAGAGAAGAGGAGAACAAGAAGTACTGTGCTCTGCTGCCCTGAAGAAACTGGCATCTGGTGTGGTCTGCTGCTTCACTGCTTCAGGTAAGTAGGTACATTGACAAAGAAAATGACAATAACAATTTTATTGAAGCTCACTCACTGCCTCAGCCGCCCTCAGGCCTCAGCGACACCTGACAGACCCCACAGTGCCCTCTCCCCAGTCCGGCCCTCTGCCCACCACAGCACCTGCCCGCCTGGCACCTGCCACCACTTGCCTTGCCTTGTGGTGGCAGGTGGGCAGGCGCTGTGGTGGCAGGTGGGCAGGCGCAGCCTGTGTTGGCAGGCGGCCAGTCACTGTGGTGGCAGGCGGGCAGGCGCTGTAGTGGCAGGCGGGCTGGTCCTGTGGTGGCAGGCGCTGTGGTGGCAGGCGCTGTGGTGGCAGGCAGTTAGGCGCTGTGGTGGCAGGCGCTGTGGTAGCAGGCGCTGCCACCAAAGGGCCTGCCCGCCTGCCACCACAGCGCCTGCCACCACAGCGCCTGCCCACCTGCCACCACAAGGCCTGCCTGCCTGCCCCGCATGTAGATTAGGGGGCCGGACGCATTGATGGGGGGGGCAGCTCCCCTGCACCCCCAACACACCAGCCGCCACCGCCTGCCACTACAGCTTCTGCCACCACAGGGCCTGCCCGCCTGCCACCACAGTGCCTGCCCCTGCCTGCCACCCAGCTGCACACAGGCCCAGCACATTATAGGAGAGTAGCAGCCAGTGGCGGCTGGTGTGTTGGGGGTGCAGGGGAGCTGCCCCCCCCCCATCCATGCGTCCGGCCCCCTAATCTACATGCGGGCTGGCGCTCCACCCCCACCCCTCCAGCGGCGCGCTGTGTGCGTTGGAGAAGCCCCTGAGAAGACCGTGTGACGTGCCTCCTCGGTGGTGCCTGGCCGGCCTGAAGAGAAGAGGAGAACAAGAAGTACTGTGCTCTGCTGCCCTGAAGAAACTGGCATCTGGTGTGGTCTGCTGCTTCACTGCTTCAGGTAAGTAGGTACATTGACAAAGAAAATGACAATAACAATTTTATTGAAGCTCACTCACTGCCTCAGCCGCCCTCAGGCCTCAGCGACACCTGACAGACCCCACAGTGCCCTCTCCCCAGTCCGGCCCTCTGCCCACCACAGCACCTGCCCGCCTGGCACCTGCCACCACAGGGCCTGCCCGCCTGCCACCACAGGGCTTGCCTTGTGGTGGCAGGTGGGCAGGCGCTGCGGTGGCAGGTGGGCAGACGCAGCCTGTGTTGGCAGGCAGCCAGTCGCTGTGGTGGCAGGCGGGCAGGCGCTGTAGTGGCAGGCGGGCAGGTCCTGTGGTGGCAGGCGCTGTGGTGGCAGGCGCTGTAGTGGCAGGCGGGCAGGTCCTGTGGTGGCAGGCGCTGTGGTGGCAGGCGGGCAGGCGCTGTAGTGGCAGGCGGGCAGGTCCTGTGGTGGCAGGCGCTGTGGTGGCAGGCGCTGTGGTGGCAGGCAGTTAGGCGCTGTGGTGGCAGGCGCTGTGGTAGCAGGCGCTGTGGTGGCAGGCGCTGTGGTAGCAGGCGCTGCCACCACAGGGCCTGCCCGCCTGCCACCACAGCGCCTGCCACCACAGCGCCTGCCCGCCTGCCCACCTGCCACCACAAGGCCTGCCTGCCTGCCCCGCATGTAGATTAGGGGGCCGGACGCATTGATGGGGGGGGCAGCTCCCCTGCACCCCCAACACACCAGCCGCCACCGCCTGCCACTACAGCTTCTGCCACCACAGGGCCTGCCCGCCTGCCACCACAGTGCCTGCCCCTGCCTGCCACCCAGCTGCACACAGGCCCAGCACATTATAGGAGAGTAGCAGCCAGTGGCGGCTGGTGTGTTGGGGGTGCAGGGGAGCTGCCCCCCCCCCCATCCATGCGTCCGGCCCCCTAATCTACATGTGGGGTGCCGGACGCATGGGGTTCAATGGGGTTTTTTTTCTGAAGCACCTGATTAGAGCCAGAGGCTCTAATAGGCTTTAGAAAAGGGTGGGTCCGGGGCGCAGAGCACTGCACCCTAGCCCACCCATTTGTGTGACAATTGTGTGAATATTCGCCATTGTCACACGGATCCTCCTCCTGGCCAATCAGGAAGTGGGTCCGAGACCTGTTTCCTGATTGGCCAAAAGGCAAACCCATGCCACACTGATCACTCTGCATTTATTAGGGCTGGGCCAGTACCACATTAAAAAAAAAATGTATTTATGCCTAGCTACCTATGATATGACCAAATACATATGGCTACCTTAGACTCAGCTAGAAGCACACAATGTGCTGTGCAGCTGTGGCAGGCAAGTAGGGCACTGTGTTGGCGCTGAGGGTGACTGAGCTTGAACTGGAATTTTTTCAAAATTGACGCTGTTTTTTCATTATTATTTTTTTAATGTGGCACTGGCCCCCCTACTTTTAGTTTATCTGTGTAGCGCTCTAGGTAATATTATATAGCAAAAAGTGAGAAATTTCTACTGTTTTTTTTTTTCAAAATTGACGCTCTTTTTTCGTTTATAGCACATAATCGAAAAATCGCATCGGGAGAAAGTGGCACCTCGGCCTCAAGTTCAAGGTCAGCCGCCCTTAGCGACAACACAGTGCCCTGCCTGCCACAGCTGCACAGCACATTGTGTGCTTCAAGGTGAGTCTAAGGTAGCCATATGTATTTGGTCATAGGTAGCTAGGCATACATACATTTTTTTTATTTTTTATGTGGTACTGGTAAAATGGTACCTGCCTTTTCAGTGAATAGGAATCTCTCCCGGTTACAGTTCATCTCCCTCTCTCTCTCTCTCTCTCTCCTTTCTCTCTCTCTCTCTCCTTTCTCTCTCTCGCTCTCCTTTCTCTCTCTCTCTCTCTCTCTCTCTCTCACTCCTTTCTATCTCCTCTCTCTCTCTCTCTCTCCTTTCTCTCTCTCTCTCTCTCTCTCTCTCGCTCCTTTCTATCTCCTCTCTCTCTCTCTCCTTTCTCTCTCTCTCTCTCTCGCTCTCCTTTCTCTCTCTCTCTCTCTCTCTCTCTCTCGCTCCTTTCTATCTCCTCTCTCTCTCTCGCTCTCCTTTCTCTCTCTCTCTCTCTCCTTTCTCTCTCTCTCTCTCCTCTCTCTCTCCTTTCTCTCTCTCTCTCTCTCTCTCTCTCGCTCTCCTTTCTCTCTCTCTCTCGCTCTTCTTTCTCTCTCTCGCTCTCCTCTCGCTCTCCTCTCTCTCTCTCTCTCTCCTTTCTCTCTCTCTCTCTCCTTTCTCTCTCTCGCTCTCCTTTCTCTCTCTCGCTCTCCTTTCTCTCTCTCGCTCTCCTTTCTCTCTCTCCTCTCTCTCTCCTTTCTCTCTCTCTCTCTCTCTCTCCTTTCTCTCTCTCTCTCTCTCCTTTCTCTCTCTCTCTCTCTCCTTTCTCTATCTCTCTCTCCTCTCTCTCTCTCTCCTTTCTCTCTCTCTCTCTCCTTTCTCTCTCGCTCTCCTTTCTCTCTCTCTCTCTCGCTCTCCTTTCTCTCTCGCTCTCCTTTCTCTCTCTCTCGCTCTTCTTTCTCTCTCTCGCTCTCCTCTCTCTCTCCTCTCTCTCTCTCTCTCCTTTCTCTCTCTCTCTCTCTCTCGCTCTCCTTTCTCTCTCTCTCTCTCTCCTTTCTCTCTCTCGCTCTCCTTTCTCTCTCTCTCTCGCTCTTCTTTCTCTCTCTCTCTCGCTCTTCTTTCTCTCTCTCGCTCTCCTCTCGCTCTCCTCTCTCTCTCCTCTCTCTCTCTCTCCCCTTTCTCTCTCTCGCTCTCCTTTCTCTCTCTCGCTCTCCTTTCTCTCTCTCGCTCTCCTTTCTCTCTCTCTCTCCTCTCTCTCTCCTTTCTCTCTCTCTCTCTCTCCTTTCTCTCTCTCTCTCTCTCCTTTCTCTCTTTCTCTCTCTCCTTTCTCTATCTCTCTCTCCTCTCTCTCTCTCTCTCTCTCCTTTCTCTCTCTCTCTCTCTCCTTTCTCTATCTCTCTCTCCTCTCTCTCTCTCTCCTCTCTCTCTCTCTCCTTTCTCTCTCGCTCTCCTTTCTCTCTCTCTCTCTCGCTCTCCTTTCTCTCTCGCTCTCCTTTCTCTCTCTCTCGCTCTTCTTTCTCTCTCTCGCTCTCCTCTCTCTCTCCTCTCTCTCTCTCTCTCCTTTCTCTCTCTCTCTCTCCTTTCTCTCTCTCTCTCTCCTTTCTCTCTCTCTCTCTCCTTTCTCTCTCTCGCTCTCCTTTCTCTCTCTCGCTCTCCTTTCTCTCTCTCTCTCTCTCTCTCTCTCTCTCTCTCCTTTCTCTCTCTCTCTCTCTTTTCTCTCTCTCGCTCTCCTTTCTCTCTCTCTCGCTCTCCTTTCTCTCTCTCTCTCTCTCCTCTCTCTCTCTCCTTTCTCTCTCTCTCTCCTTTCTCTCTCTCGCTCTCCTTTCTCTCTCTCGCTCTCCTTTCTCTCTCTCGCTCACCCAGGCCTACTTATAATAGCCCTGGCTGAGGAGCAGTAGAACTATGTAAAAAACATAATAGGCAATTATCTGTCATGGGATTTCGTAGAATCCAGTAGCATGGATTTCATGGGAATTGCATAGGTCTGATGTTGATGCAAGGATCTTATGCCTGATGGATCACTGTGGGCCTGTGCCCCGGATGTTTTAGGTCCCTAGCAACGCCCCTGAGTTAAGCACTACAATACATACACTAATACATACACATGACACATAGATAACCAAGGTGTCCAATCTGCGTCCCTGCAGCTGTTTGCAAAACTACAATTACCAGCATGCAGCCCAAACTGTCTTTGGCTGTCCGGGCATGCTGGGAGTTGTAGTTTTGCAATAGCTGTAGGACTACAGACTGGTCACCTTGGATGCATAAGGGTGCATTCACATGCTAGTAGCTAGCAGCGGGTTTCCCGCTGTGGGAAATCTGCTGCAAGTTACGCTACCATTCATTTTAACGGGTCTGCCAGCAGTCTGCAAATCTGCCACTATTGGGGAATGTCCGCAGACCCATTGAAATTAAAGGTAGTGTACGGGTGCATTCACACCACGTTTTGGCCGGTACGGGACCGCATATTGTTGGGGAGAGAGGGGAGGGGCAACCACACGCTGCCGTATGCGGTCCCATGTCTAATGTATTTCAATGAACCGACCGGAGTGAAACGCAGCGTCCCGTCGGCTCATTTTTGTCCTGTATGCGGTTTTACTGTTTAAGGTCCGGTCGGGAAACCGCATACAGGCTAAAATGAGCCGACCGGAGGCAGCATTTCACTCTGATTACCTTTTTGTATGATTAACGTCTACTGTGCTCATTCGTACTAGCCTGTTAGACCAGTGGGTGTATTTTTTGACCCTGCATTGAATGCTACTTGTATAAAAACTACTGGTCATGGCAAATACAGAATTAAATTTTTTCCTCTCCATTCCACAAATGAAACATTTCTTATTTATATTTTTACAACACAAAATATGAAGACTGCCGTTAAAAAGTACAAGTTGTCCTGCAATAAATAAAGCCTTATATGGCTCGATGGAAAAAATAAAATCTTTATGGTAATATTTATCACCTATCCACAGGCTCAAAACTGAAGACAGATTCCCTCCAGGCTTACACACACACACACCACACACACCACACACACACACACACACACACACACAACACACACACACACACACACACAACCATAACATTTAAACTGTCTTTATTTTATTATAATCAAGGGAAAGGAACTGAATTTGGCAATATGAAGCGTTCTTATCCCAGTGGTTCTCAAAAAAGAAAAAAAGCTGATGAAAAAAGCAAGATGTTGGATTTGTATCCGAAGCTAACAACATTCTTTAGAGCACAGGAAGAAACCAGTCAAGGTGAAAGTTCAACATCTAATGATGTCACTGAACTACCATCCTCATCTGTTTCTGAGGAAACAACCCATCCTTTACAAACAGACAAAGAGACACAGCAAATGGAATTAGCCACCTCTGAAGAAGCTGGGGAAACCACAGAATCTGATGCTTTGCTGAGCATCGATTTACCTATGGAAACTGTGAATGTTACTGAAGGTTTACCAGATGACCCAGCATTATGGCCTGTTACCATTTCTAGTGCCCATAGATGTGAGCTAGTGAAGAGAGGACCAAAGCAAATAATGGATTTCGCATTTCCACAGGATAAGTCAAAAATAGCAAGGCGTTTCACAGCTGAAAATTATTTTATTCAAGTGGGAAACGGAGACAAAATTCTACGCACTTGGTTGGTATATTCACAACAGGCAGATAAAATATTTTGTTTCTGCTGTACTCTTTTTGGAAAACGGGACATTGCGATCTCCAAAGATGG